>NC_142508.1:52331176-52641911 GCF_057876585.1 Rhinolophus sinicus
CTGGCAGCTACCATATGACCCAGCAATTCACTCCTAAGTAGCTACCCAAGAGAATGAAAACATTTGTTTGTGAAAACACTTGTACATGAATGTTCATAGCAGCCTTATTCACAACAGCCAACAGGTGGAAACAACCCAAGTGTCCATCAACTGATGAACTGATAAACAAAATGTGGTATGTCCACACACTGGAATATTCCTTGGCCATAAAAAGGAATGGAGTCCTGACACATGTTACAACATGGGTGGACCTTGAAAACATGGTACGTGAGAGAAGCCAGACACAAAAGACCACATAGTGTAGGATTCCATTTATATGAAATGTCCAGAATAGACAAATCTACAGACACAGAAAGGAAATTAGTGGTTGCCAGAGGCTGGGGGGAGGGGAGTGGGGAGTGACTGCTGTTGGTTTCCCTTTAGGGTGATGGAAATGATATAAAATACAGAGGGGTGACGGTTACACACACTCTGTGACTGCGCTAACCACCACTGGATTGTACATGTTAGACGGGTGAATTGTATGGCGTATGAGTCTCATCTCAACAAAGCTGTTACAAAAAGAAAACCCCACTCCCTGGCCTTGATTCCTCATCTGCAAAATGGGGGCCAGGCCCATCTTCTCCTCGTCTTTCCCTCCTCTCTTGTCCTGCCAGGTAGATTTGTGTGACACCCATCAGTGGGCGCCTGGCCTCCTGTGAGAGGCCGGCAGGAGAACAGCAGGGCACTGACTGGCTCCATCACCCAGGCCCTCCCTGCAGGGCTGCGTGCACCAGCTGTGTCCTGTGTCCTGTCCACGGCCCTGTCAACAGACCTCCCTGGCTCTCTGACACCTCCCTCCTCCTGCCCTCAGGCCTCAGCACTCACTGTGCACTGCCCTCCCTATGCTCGCCCTACATCTGCCCACGCCTAGGCACATGGGCCCTTCACTCAACTCTCCTCAGCCATTCAAACGAGTGTGCCCTGCTGCTGGCAGGAGCCCACCAGAGCTGGCCAGATGCTTCCCCCTTGCAGGGCTGCCAAGGCCAGACTTGCCGAGAAGCTCTGGCTGGGTGGCCACTGTGAACTGAGAAGGACAGCCAGAGGGAAGATGGCAAGGGGTGGGGCCCTGGGGGATAAGTCGGGGCCAGGGAGAGGCCCCAGAGCCCGGCGGGGACTGAGAGTTCAGGGATCCCTGAAGACCCACTCCCAGAGGAGAGGACTAGGGGCCAAAGGAGTCAGCATCTAGGAAGCAAGCCTCTCTGGGGCAGGCTGGGAGCCACATTCCCTGAGTACACAGATGTTCTGGCCTAGGGGTGAGGAGAGGAGGAGGGGGAGGGGGGAATTGGCAAGATCGGAGGCTAGGGCTGGCCAGCCTCCCCAAGGAGCTGGGGCGCAGCCAGAAGGCCTTCAGCCTGTCGCCAGGGCGGCGGCGGGATGAGGCTTGACCCCTGGCCTCCCACCCCCAGGCCAGGCCTGGCTCCACTCTGGGCCCACAGAGAGCGGACCACATCTGGGCTCCAAGGAGGGCGCCCGGACAGGAACACACAAAGGAAACTGGGTGTGATTTCTGTCAGGCTCCAAATGGAGGTTCCCATGCAATCAGCAGACAAAGGTATCTCCCCAAAGCCCAGCCTCCAGGACCAGGGGGCCTTTCCGAGGGGCTTCTCCAGGGAGGGCACAGCGGGCACTTAGGGGATGAGTTCTTCTGTGGGTCGGTCCTAAGGATCACAGGGCACCATGAATGCTGGTGGCCCTGTCACGTGACAGCTAGAAACACTCACACATTTACAAACGCTTCCAGGGCAGGGCCTCTGACCCAGGGGGATCCACAGCCATGTTGGGGCCTGCCTTGTTCTCTAGGACCCCCTGAGGAGCATCAGCTGAATCCCACCCCTTCCACCCGCCAGCACCTCCCACCAGAGGCTCTGTTCTGTGGGTCCTCAGCTCCCTAACAGCCAGGCAGCTGTTTCCTGGGCCCCGGAAACCAGGCCGTGTCCAATGGGTCCAGAGCGCCGATGCCCCAGCCATTTCATGGAGCATTACCTGGGCTTCAGCAGGAGGTGTGATCTGTGAGAAGTCCCCTGAGACCCTTACCCTCAGGTCCCTTTCTCAGAAGGTGCTAGATTCCAGAAGGGGAGGAGAGTTTCTGGGAGGAGGAGGGCACCCAGCCGGGACCCTTACCGTCCTGGGACTGACAACTGCTGGGCAGGTGGGAGTCGGCTCTGGAATCCAGCCCTTGCACAGCCTGGGCCACGGAGCCAGTCATCCCGGGGCTGTCTGGGGCCTCCATGGCAGGCCTGGGGTGGGGTGGGGAGGCGTCACCTCATGCCACCTTCCCTGAGCCTGATTAAGGACCCGTATGTACCACCCACCAGGAATGACCACTTACCTGAAGTTTCCTTTTCATCAACTCACTTATTAAAAACCTTTTAAAGATTTTTAAAAAACTTTTATTTATTTTAAGTGTATTTTTTCAGAACCCATCCAAGTCAAGTAGTTGTTTCAATCTAATTGCAGAGAGCGCAGCTCACAGTGGCCCACGTGGGGATCGAACCGGCATCCTTGGTGTTATGAACAGCACACTCTAACCAACTGAGCCAACTGGTGTTTTTTTAAAAAACCAGTATCATTCAACTTCCACAGATCATAACTGAAATATGTCTAGGGATTTTGTTTTAAAGCTCTACCTTCTTTTTTTTTTTTACAGGACTTTATTGGGGAACAGTGTGTACTTCCAGGCCTTTTTTTCCAAGTCAAGTTGTTGTCCTTTCAAGCTTAGTTGTGGAGGGTGCTGTTTAGCTTCAAGTTGTTGTTCTTTCAGTCTTAGTTGTGGAGGGTACAGCTCAACTCCAGGTCCAGTTGCCATTGCTAGTTGCAGGGGGCACAGCCCACCATCCCTTGCGGGAGTCGAACCGGCAATCTTGTGGTTGAGAGGATGCACTCCAACCAACTGAGCCATCTGGGAGCTCACCATCCCCTGCGGGACTCGAGGAATTGAACCGGCAACCTTGTGGTTGAGAGCCCACTGGCCCATGTGGGAATCGAACCGGCAGCCTTCGGAGTTAGGAGCATGGAGCTCTAACCGCCTGAGCCACCGGGCCGTCCCTAAAGCTCTACCTTCTTCATCCGCAATTCTGAAACCCAAAATACTTTAAAAAGTAAAAAAAAAAAAAAGTTCATGCCAAATTTTATGTTCTGTCCATTTTACCACAATAAAGAAAAAAATATGGAGGTATGAACGAAACACTCGTCCTGAGATGTCTCTTTGCAATGAGATTAGAAGGGGAGTCAAAAAGTGTAACTTTCCATGATTCACTGTCAGTTAATGCCACATCTGCAGGCCCCTTAAAAGAAGTCATCCTTTGTGATAGGGCCAGCCCACCCACAGGAAACTCTAGCACAGTGGAGAGAGCTCGGGAATCTAGAGACCAGCACCCTGAGTTCAGGTCCAGACTCCACCATGTACAGATGTGTTACGTGGGCAAGTCGAACGACCTCTCTGATGAAGTTTCCTCCTTTCCCGGCTCCTGAAATGCAGAGTATGGGCCACCACTGAGACAATGAGACCAAAGGCTTCAGGAAAATACAAATATTAATTATCCCTGTTATTAGGTGATGACAGTAGATAGCCGCGATGGTGGCCTGGCCTCCTGAGACTAGAGATATGGAAAATGCCCAAGGATTATTTTAAGAAGTCCCTGCTCCCAGGGAACATAGAGCCCCGGTGGGAAGATAAAATTGGCCCACCAGGACTGTTAGTGACAAAAATGAGACCCAAGTAAATTTGAAGGTGGAAGGAAAGGGGAGGAAGAGAATGACAAGGTGTCAGGAAGCAGGGGAGGGAGAAGGTGGGACTGTCCTCAGACAGCAGAGAGAAGGGTGACAGGCTCAGCTATTTTTATTTAGGGGAAAACAGCAGGGCAAAGTCAGGACCAGCTACACGTCACGTCTTCCAGCCCAGATGTCTGTCCCATCCCACAGTGGTCCACCACGCGGCCCCCACATCTGTGCTCAGACCATTACCCAGCCTCTTCCCTGCTCTTCCAGCCATCAGCCTCCAGATGTCACCTGGGCCCCCACAAGGGGGTCAGCTTTGTTTCCGGTCACATCACACCCCTGCCCTAAAAGTTTCCCTGCTGCCCGGGCAAAGTGAACCCTCTGGACGGAATGTCCCCATTTAATCCTTTTTGGATCCTGAACGACCAAACTTATATTTCAGATGGGGGGGAAAAAGGGCAGAGGCACAAACTCCGAGTTTCCACCCAAAGAACTTTTTGACAGACAAGAAAAAAAATGCATATTTACGCAGAGATAAAGGAGGGGAATCTTGGTGAACAAACTTGTCTCTTTTCACAGTTAAGCCAATATGCCTCTGATAAAATAAACACAGTGGGCCCCTCTGTTTTGTATTCTCAGAGAGAGTGTTTACAGTTCAGAAGAAATACATCTCCCTCCCCTCCCTTGAGGCTTTTGGTCAAAAGGACCGCTGTCCAAGCTCTGCTCCACGAACCACACCAGTGGACAGAAGGAACCCCACGCCCCAGCTCACACTCTGCCAACACAAAGGGAGCTGGCCAGGAAGGCAGTGCCAGGACCCAAGCTCAGGGAATGAGGAGAGAGAGAGAGAGAGAGAGAGAGAGAGAGAGAGAAAGTAAGTGTGTGTGTGTGTGTGTGTGTGTGTGTGTGTGTGTGTGTGTGTTGGGGGGGCGGGTGTCTCTGGTGCTCTCAGAATCAAACAGTGGCGTCCAGAGTAGTCTGGGGAAAATCTGAAGCATCGCTGAAAACACTGGGGCCTCCCATGGGGGAAGCAGTCATCGCCCCTCCCCAGGCCAAGCCTCTGGCCAGCAGGACTCCAGGCTACCTCCTTCCTACCCCTTCCAACTGCCATCACCTCTTCCCCTAGGCTACCATGGGACATGTGGTATGCTCTGCAAGCTCACTTCTTTACTGCCTGTCTCCTTGGCTACAAGATCAGCTCCTGGCAGGCAGGGACTCTTGTCTGTGTTGCTCATGGCTGTGCACCCCTGAACCCAGTCCCAGGACAGTGCCTGGGCCCCAGCCAGCACTTAGGAAACATATGCTGAGGGAATGCACTGCATGCACAGGGCCAGCCCTTCATCCATCCATTCATCCAGCCAGCAGAGGAAGATCTCTCATCCCCTCTATAGCTAGGGACATGGGATCTCCATTCTCTGGGAGCTCAGCCTCCATGGCTGGGGGCTCGGATGACCTGCTCCATGACCCTGAGGGCCCCCCACAGCGTTACAGGACGGCTGGAGGCTGAGGGCCAGACGGCATCCAGGGTTTCTGATCTTTCTTCCCTCCTCCCACCTCCACACAGGCCCACAGCCCAGGGAGCAAGGACCCTGAGGCCACAGCTGAATGTCCCATCCTCCACACAGGAGGATGCCAAGATCACAAAGATACTCTTGGCAGAAAGTAAGAATTGTTGTCTCCTTGGGAAAAAAAGCATTCAGTTTGTCATTCATTGCATCTAGAAATTTCCCTAGACACACACTATACACTACATCGAAGGCAGACTAAAAACATACTTTAAACAATCATGCTGACTTTTGCTCTGATCGGACAACTCAGCACCAGGTGAGAAGGGCCAGCCAAGCTGCTGGATGCACCTTTTCCCTCTGAGCCTCAGGCTCTCAGGCCTAAAGTGAGGGTGTAGGACCACCACCCTGGGAGCTCTTAGAATGTTCCCATTTTGCCAGCCAGGAGGTAGAGGCACTAGATTAAGGGGCTTGCTTCAAGGTGACATAGAGCAGGAACATCAGGCCCCAGTTTCCTGACCTGGATGACACATGGCCTTGATCCTGGAAGAGAACAGCCAAGTGCCCCAGGTACAGAGGTGTTTACGTTAGCTCTGCAGAGGGGCCAACGCTCGCATGACCATCAGCCGCTGGAGAAATACAGCTCCCACTATCCATCTTCTAGAACTACAATTTGATAAGCTCACTTCTTTTGGAGTTTAGTCCCTCAACTGAGATACAGATTTAAGATTTTAAAGTTGGAAAGACCCTGGAGGTCATAAGTCTTCCCTGCCCCTCCCCAGGTGAATGAGGGGTTCACTGTGTTCCCACAATCCCTCCCCTCCAATGCTGACATCACCCAGCTCTCATTCCACTGTCCTGGAATCACCTGCCCACCTATCCAGTCCCCCCCCCCCCCCCCCAGGCTGTGAGCTCCTCGGGACCAGGTCTTGCTCTGCCCTGGGTCTGGCTCGTAGTAATTGCTCAATAAATGGTTGATCAATGAATGAATCACATCCACCCCCTCAGTGGACCCTGCAGAAGTTGCTGTCCCGAGGTTATCAGATAGCCAATGGGTCCATACAAGGTTTTGCGACTCTCTGTACAATGTTAACCCAACATAGTGCCCCCATCTCTAAGACATGTGGCCAGTCCCCAAATGCTGTGGACACAGAGTTGCTCTTGGCCTCCTTGGGAGAAACCTAAGCACAGGTTGACCTTCAAATTCAGTTAAAAATGGATTTTGCTGATCTTAATAAAAGATCCATTTAGCTTTTGAATGAGAGAATGCAAATGCCAGCGGATCGCACCCTATCTGAACACTTGGCCTCTGGGACTCCCCTCGGGGGCCACTGGGAGCATTGGTACAGAATGAGAACATGTCACTGGTTGAATTTACAGAGCTGCTCAAAGTCCGAGCAGGCCTGGCTGCCAGCAACAGGGGGAGAGTAGTCTGTGTTCCACTCATGGAAGAAACAACACCTACCAAAGCCTCAGACTAAACCAAGAGAAATCTCCAAAGCCACCTGGCACAAGGGAAGTACCAGGCACACGGGGAAATATTTTTTCCTTTTCTCCCCCAAATTTAAAAAGTTAACACACGCTCATTGCAACAAGTCAATCGTTTTCCAACCCTCTGTGCGAGTCCCCATTTACAGCTGGATGCATCTCGTTCCCCACCTTCCTCTATCTTCCAATACACACAAAACTCCAGAGAGGAGAGGGGCCCTCTCTCCCCGCCACCTCAACCGAGATTCTTCCGAGACTCACGGGTATTGCTCCAGATGAGGCAATCATCACGCTGATACCCAAACCCTTCCCCACAAGCCCTAAATCCAAAAGTTATGGAAACCAAAAGTGTCTCTTAACTCATTTGTCAGCAAAATCTGCCCTGCCTGGAGGCTATTTATAGTCTCAGTTTTTTTCCCCACGGGGGTGACTATTCACATCTTTTGTGCCGAAATATGACAGGTTTGACACAGGGTACTGCCCCGGGCCCCCTGGCTGCGATGTGGCACTGAAGAATCTGCCTGAGGGGCTGAACACCTCCAAACTGTTTCTGGCCCCAAAGGCATCCGACAAAAGACTGGGGACCAGAAGGACACAAATAGCAGCTGCTAACTTTTACAATAGGACGGAGCACCCGTTCTTTTTCTTTCTCACAGTTCCGTGCAGTGCCTGAGGACCTCCTGCACCTTCTGAATAGCTTAGCAGTGCATACCCTGACTGGTGATGAAAATATAATGCAGAGGAAGACAGCATGTGCCATGTGGCAGTGTTCTAAGACTGAAATCAGAGAGCCAAAACCAAGTCCTGAGTCTGCAGACCAGCAGCTGTGTGACTCAAGGCAAGTGACTTAACCTCTCTGGGCCTCAGGAACACGGGAAGCTGTGAGGCTGTTTCTAGCTCTCCCTTCTCAGTTACCACCCCTGCCTACGCCAGCGTTAGGGTAGCCGCCTCCCAAGTGGTTTCTGCCTGTTTCCCTCTCTCCTTCTTCCACCTCGCCTGCCCAATACCACACGCACACACACACACAAAAAGAAAAGAAAATCCTTCTTTTAAAACCACTTTTGTTGAGTCTCCCTCAACCCTTCCTTGCTCCAAACACACAATGGCTTTTTATTGCCCCAGTGAATGGAGCCCAGAGGAGGCTCTGCTGGTTTAAGGGGGGAAAAAAATCTTATATTAAAAATAATAAATCACCTGGAATGCTGTCAACGTATGACAGCTGACTTCATCCATGTGTATTTCTTCCCTCCCAGTTCACACACATCCACACACAAAGGAACACGGCTGTGACCGCAGTGGTGGACAGATCTATTCTACTTTCTACACTTCACTTTATCTGCTAAGTGTTTCCTGTGCTGGGAATGAGGCCTCGTGTTTCTCTGAGAGCCACTGGTCCCACAACCAGCCCCATCAGAGCTACAGACACTGAATATTCACCTGCAGCCATACCAGCCTCCTCTCAAAACAATACGAGCAGACCTCTGCCCCACATAGCCTGCTCCCTAGACACTTCTGTCCACCCCCAGCCCTGGCAGCAACACTTCAGAATCTCATGCGAGGGAGGGTCTTGTTGAACATTTTCCTGAAAAATATTGTGCAGAAGTCTGTCCCCCACCTAGAGGGTCACAGCGCACATTAGTGCATTAAAAGTACGGGTAAGGCCTGCAGCACACAACGCTTTATTTAATCTACTGCTTCCCAACTGTATGTGAGCAAGGAGAAAAAGTCATCCCAACACCTGAGTCATTAGTGTTCTTTGGCACACATTTGGGGCATACTAAGTGTCCAAGGTCACCTTGCACACTTCCGGAGTCATCGCCTACTCAGGAACCTTCCCGAATGCCCCTACTGTCTCCCTGGTAACCAAATTGAATCCTGAGCCTGGCATTTCTGATCAACAGTGTCTTCTGTCCTTTTACCTCTTGGAAAAAGAAGCTCATTGTGGTCACTGCCACGTGCAGACCTGAAAGGCACAGTCCCTGACCAGCTGGGTGACATGAGGAAAACCCATTCACTGTCTGAGCCTCAGTTTTCTCCTGTGTGAACAGGAGGAGTCAGCAGCTTAGTGCCAACAGGACTCTAGTCTGTCCAGGGGTCTCAGTTCACAGCTGCAGCAAAGACCAGGGAGGGTACCAACTCCGAGAACAGAGCAAAGAATAAATGGGATTGTTTTCCTGGAGGAATTCAGGGACGTACAGTCAGAGGCCCAGACTGAAGCCCAGCTCTGCTACACCCTGGCTGCCTGGTCCTGGGTGAGGCCTGGACCCTGAGCTTCACCCCCACCCCTGTAAAATGAAATAGGCCACGTGGATGAACGGACACAGAAACACAGAGACAACACACACAGCGTCACACATAAACATGCTCAGAGACATATAAAGACACACAGAGACACACAGACACACACACACACACACACACACACACACACACACACACACACACAATGCAGCTATAACTGGTGACATTGGAATAAGACCAGTGGCTTCTGTTAGTGTCGACATCCTGGCTGTGACATTATACTATAGTTACACGAGCTGTTACCATTGAGGGACATCGGGTGAAGGTATATGGGATCTCTGTATTATTTCTCACAACTTTATCTCAAAACAAAGTTTTTTTAATGAAGCAGGCTACCACTTCTACCTTGGGGACATTGCGAGTCCTCGGACGGCGTCCTCATCATTCCCCCTCTGACGCCTCACCACACAAGAAGTGTTTCATAGACAGACAATGAAGAACTGAATGAATAGAGGGATATAAGGAATGCACAGGAGGTACTCAATACCTCTCCTGATTCTTTTGATATGGTCTTAATTGCCCAGAAAACTGAACCCATTTGAAGCCCACTTGCTGGGTACGCTGCAACCAGAGGTCTCCCTATAGTTCACCAGCATCGAAGTATCAGTCATGCTTTGCTGGCTGCTCAGGAGCAGAAGGCCAGGCCAGCCTTTTACAGACTCCCCGTCTTTCTCAACAGCCGCTCTGCCTCAGTCAGCCAGAAGCCAGGCGGGGAGCAGGCACGCTGCCAGCAGAGCCAAGAATAGGGTTCACTCTTGTTTATGAAGGCATTTATTCACATCCCACCTCTTTCCCAAAAGGGCTAAGGTGGCTTCCAGCAGAGGCCCAGGTGTGAGACAGGCCACCTCCACCCTGCGCCTGCTCCCCTCCTGCCCGAGTCCCTTCCTGCAGTGGTCCAGGGAAGCCACTCGGAGGCTGCCAAAGAAAATCCTCCTCCTGGTCTCACACCCCCCTGGCTGCATGGCGAGTGAGGAGGCCAGGAAGCCCCCAGGTTCCCTCCTGCTGATGAGGCAAGGCCAGGGCAGTCCAGGAGGTCCCTCAAGAAGAGCCAAAGTGGGGGGACAAACCCAGAGTGGAGGTAACCAAGGGGTAGATGAGATTCAAGGCTTATCGCTGAGCCATCCACATCTGTGAAAACCCAACAACAGATGACCAGCGGTCACTATGTAATAAAACCCCTTTTTCGAAGGATGCTGAACGACACGAGTACTTCTAGGATAACAACTAGCACTCTGGTCTAACACACTCTAATATGTGTAACCTTAACAACAATCTTATGATAGAAATACTCCTATTAGCCCCACTTTACAGATGGGAAATTATAGCACAGAGATGTGAAGTAACTGGCTCAAGAACACACAGCTAGTAAGGGGCAGAACCCAGATTTGAACTCAAGAGTCCTGCTCCACAGTCCACAGTCTTAGTCCCTCTATAAGGTATTCATGATACCCTAGGTAAAAAAGACTAGTTAAAACAATGTACGGTACGCCCCCTCTTACGATACTGTGTGTACGCAGAAACACGCACATAGAAAAAGAGGCTGGCAGCTGAGTTATGGAATTATGGGTAATTTTTATTACTTCTTTTTTTTATCACTACTGTCTAAATTTTTGACATGGAACATGGTAGACTTCAGGGAAAGATTCAAAACTGTTCAGTAAGCTGCCCTTGATCCCCTGGTGCCACCTCCTTTCCCTTTCCAGGCAGCCTCCCTCTGCATGTTCCCAGCCATGCCCACAAGCTCTGGAAACTTCAGTGGGGGCCTGAGTCCCTCCCGGCTACCAAACCATACCCACCCCAAGGCCTGTTTGTCATGTGGACAGGGAAATCTTCTCAAGGCAAGAAGCTTATAGAGCATTGCCTGAAATACGTTGCAGAAACAGCTCTGGTCTACCTAAATGGTGACTCTTAAAGGGGCGGTGCAGGGGGGAGGGTAAGTTAAGGCCCTTCTATGTGGAAGTCTATCACACAGACATTAAAATTATGTTTACGAGGGCCAGCCTAGTGGCTCAGGCAGTTGGAGCTCCGTGCTCCTAACTCCGAAGGCTGCCAGTTCGATTCCCATATGGGCCAGTGGGCGCTCAACCAAAAGGTTGCCAGTTCAACTCCTCGAGTCCCGCAAGGGATACTGGGCAGCACCCCCTGCAACTAAAAGATTGAACACGGCACCTTGAGCTGAGCTGCCGCTGAGCTCCCAGATGGCTCAGTTGGTTGGAGCGCATCCTCTCAACCACAAGGTTGCTGGTTCGACTCCCGCAAGGGATGGTGGGCTGTGCCCCCTGCAACTAGCAACGGCAACTGGACCTGGAGCTGAGCTGCGCCCTCCACAACTAAGATTGAAAGAACAACAACTTGACTTGGAAAAAAGTCCTGGAAGTGCACACTGTTCCCCAATAAAGTCCTGTTCCCCTTCCCCAATAAAATCTTTAAAAAAAAAAAAAATTATGTTTACAACAACTCTGGGAAATGTTTATGCTGAATGAAATGAATAGAGAGAGATGCACAATGGTACATAGCGTTTCATCTCAACTTGGTAAAAAGAATACATTGAAAATGCCTGAGAGGAAACATGACAGTGTGAACAGTAGCTGCCTGAGTTGTGAGGCTGGTCTGGGGGTGTATTGCCCTTTTATTCCTCTGTACATCCTCAAATCCGGACAACGATAATATAGTCATAATAAATATAATAGCTAGCCCTTATATGGGGCTTAAACTGCCAGAGATCATGCTAAACACTTTCCATGCATTAACTCACTGTATCTACCCCTCTTTCAGGCAGATACAATCACAAATATTTTACAGATGAAGAAACTGAGACACAGAGAGGTTAAGTTACTTGCCCATGACCACACAGTAAGTGTGGGAGCTGGGCTTTGTCACCTTTAAAATGAAAAAAAAAGAAGAAAAAAAAAAGTATTAAAATCGTCTTTTGATATGAAGGCTCAAGAATAGAAAGGAACTATAATATTTAGTGAATGTACACTGTTGTAGTTATATAAATAAATACAATCTGCCCACTTGCTTTGCTCCTCATTTAAAAGCAAATCACATTAGCTTTGGGTGAGGGGTGGGAGAAAAAGGTAAAGGCGGTATAAATTTATTTAAATTTTTTTGAAAAAAGACTAACGGTGTTACAGATGACTTCACTGAAGGAAGTGGGAAGAAAATTTACCTTAGAACTTTGAAAATGAGTAGAGACTATAAGACCGCCCCCCCCCCAAAAAAAAAAAGCAGAAACAGAAAAGAACAGTGGCTCCTCATAATAATGACTTAAAGATTTACATAACTTTAGGGTCCAGGAAAACAATAATTATAAATTTCAAAATAAAAGCAAATCACACATAGGAATCCCTATACATTGCTGCTGGGAATGGAAACCTTTGCAGCCTCTTTGAAAACCATCTGACAGCTTCTTAAACCTAGAGTTACAATATGACCTAGCAATTCCATTCCTAAGTATCTAAGAGAAAAAGTAACACATTTACACAAAAATCTGTACAGGAATGTTCATAGCAGTGTTATTTGCAATAGCCAAAAGGTGGAAACCCAAATATCCATCGATAGATAAATGGATAAACAAAATGCAGCATATACATATAATGGAATATTACTCAGCCATGAAAAGAAATGAAGCACTGACACACTCTTGACAACAAAGACGCCAGACACAGAAGACCACACATGGTAGGATTCCCCTCATATAAAATGTCCAGAACAGGCAAATCCAGTGACAGAAAGTAGATTAGTGTTGTCAGGGATGGGGGGAGGAGAAAATGGGGTTTCTTTTAGGGGTGATAAAAATGTTCTATCATTAGTGATAATGATTGTACAATTTTATGAATATACTAAAAGCCACTGATTTATACACTTTAAGAGGGTAAATGCTATGATATGCAAATTCTCTCTCAATAAAGCTGCTATTAAATTTTTCATTTTTTAGAAAAGAATGCAACTCACCCAGAAGAAATTTCCCATGGCTCTGAGGACGCAAGGTGGCCCTGGGGATGGAGGGGGTCAGCGGATTTACAGAAGGATGCTATTCACCATCCAGCCTTCCCTTCATGAGCCTCTACTTTGTCCCTGGAGCTGGGGATCCCACATGGGCTTAGCAGCTGGGGCTGGCCTTCCATGGCCCTTCAAATTGCTAATGCAAAAATATCAAGCTATCTGTCAAAAGAGGAATAGCCTTGGCTGATGAAGTGGACATGTCCCAGGGCACTGGCACTCTTCCTCAGGCACTAACATGTTCTGTGCTCATGGGAAAGTCCTTCCTTCTCCTCCCAGGGCCTTGGAGTGTTCTTTGATAAAGTAGGGGGTTTGGACTCAAGGATCATTAAGTGTCCTTCCAGTTCTAAGATTCTAAAGAGACACTCTGAGATTGGTTGTAAATGCAAAGACAAGAGAAACAATAGTTTCAATCAAAGTTACAGATAAAATATACTTTGTAGCAAAAGCATAGGAGGACACAAATATTTTAAACAGTGAATACTTTCCATAATAAGACGTGAAACATAATATTATTGGATGTATATATTCCAAATAACAGAACCAGCCATCCTTCACAATCTGTGGTTCCGGAAAAATGCAATTTTCTCTCTTACATTAAAAAACATTTAAGTCTAGTATCTTTCTTACTTATGTTTCTTACTTATGCAGGATTTGAAAAAGTCCCCTCAAGCAAAAGAAAACACCACCTTGACCCATGGAGGTCACAAGGACAGGTTGATAGAGAGAAATAACTTTAACCTCCACTGGCTCAACACAGAGAGAGATCAGGTGTGGAAATGTGCCTGTAGGCATGAATAACTTGGAAAAGGCATAGTAGTTTCACAAACATTTCATCTACACTTGGAAAAATAGAGCCAGAGAAGCTGCAAGCGCAAAAGACATTGCATTTCAAACAGAAAAGGACTGGTTAAAAAACTTTAAAGAGGCACAATCTCTTACATATAAACCTTTCAAGAAAGCAATAAAATTGATAAACCTCTACCTACTAGATTGATCAAGGAAAAAATGAGAGAGGGCACCAATTACCACGATACAAATGAAAGAGAGAACATCACTACAAAACCTACAGACATTTGAAGGGAATATTATAAAGAATTTATGTCAATTAACTAACTAGACCAGGGGTGTCAAAACTTTTTTCAATGATTTTTACCAAGGGCCACATGCGGTAAAATACACAAAACATCCGGGCCACTCACTCGAGGTGAAGTACGTATTGCCTCACCTGGTTTATTTAAGTAAACTAAATATATTTTTGGAATTTGCTGCGGGCCAATTAACAATGGATTGCGGCCCGCAGTAGGCCCGCGGGCCGCAGTTTTGACATTCCTGAACTAGACGAAACCGGTCAATTCCTTGAAAAAACGTAAATCGCCAAAACTGACTCAAGAAGAAATAAACCTCATGGCAGAATTCTCTCTCAGCACCAGATGACAGCCAAGTTTCCCATCCACTGAAAAAGTGAATTCAGGAAAAGGTTACCAACTGGTGCAGGTTTTTCAATGTGTGCTCGAAGCTGGTTTGTTTTGGCAGTGAGGTCGCTTAGAAGTTTTATTTACAGTGGCTTTTTAAGGACATATGCTTAATGCTTTCTTTAGTGTTTTCTTTTTCCTAACCTCCTATTTTGTCTGAGACTTTGATCTTGCCAGCTGCGGTTTTCCCAACCATGGTGCTCTTGAGGACTCCCATGGCTGGCAAGGAATCACTGTGCACAACACACAAAAGAAAAACCGGTGCCGTGTCAAACGTAAACATTCTAATTTTAGCTAATTTTTTCTATCTGTCCGGAGAGACAGCACTTAGACGTGTGAGGCAATCAGAAGACAACAGGTGACCATCTATAACAAAGTGATAAATTATTACCAAGTGTGAAAAAGTTGCACACAGACAAGGGTTTAGGACAACCAGGAGAGGGAGAGACTTCAGCCGGCAGGAGTTAAGAGGTGGCCTCCTGGTGTGGGAAAATAGGCAGAAAAGCGGAAGAAAGAGCATGTGTTACGACAGGATGACAGGCACAAACGTGGTGGTTTCAAGGAATGGTGAGTGGGCTCACGTGTGTAGCACGAGGAGTGCGTGTGCAGATAAGTGCATCTGTAACAATGGCTCCTTACCTTTTGGGGGACACACAACCCTTTTGAAAGTCGGATAAAAGCTATGGATATGCACCAGATTTTGCATTGAGTTTGGAGGTTAGGAAATGTGTATGCGAGAATGGAGGTACTACCAAAGGTGGCCCCTCCTGGTTCATCTCATCACACGAATGGGGTCCAGATCCCCGTGTTTTTGAGGTTCAGTGGGTCATCTTTCCAGAATGATGAAGACTGGAGAGGCAGCTAAATGACAAATAGCAAAAATAACAACAGCCAACGTTTATTGAGCACGTACTATACACCAAAGCCCTGTGAGACACACAGTACAGGAATTCCCACATACAGATGAGGAAACAGGCCCCACACACAGACAAACAGGTAAGTAGCCAGGTGGCACATTCCTGCTGTCACCAAATGCCAATGTGGTTTTTCTCAGGGTCAGAAATCATATGAGGGACCATCTGCTTGCATGCCCCCTTCACCTCTCAGATGGATGTGGGAGCCTAGAGAAGGAATGGGGGGAGCTCAGGTCCCAGGTGCCTCAAGCTATTTCCACATTGCCCACCCTCCACACTGCCTCCTCTTGGACTCCCTAGGCTCATGGGAGACTAACCAGGAGCTCCTGCTATATGACCCAGATGGCTCTGATGGGCGGCTCGTGGGTGGGGCTTTCTGAGGGTGAGGGGCACAGGGCATGTTCATTCCAGGGCCCTTGAGGCCAGGTTGTGAGTGGGGCCTCCGATTCCTCACACTCTCCCTCCTTCCTCTGCCCCCGGCAACCACAGCCTGGAGTCTTGACTGCTTGCCAGGCCCTTTCCTAGGGGTTTCAGCTGCTTGAAGTCCCCAGGCAGGAGGTCCTAAGATTGTCCCTGGGAATGGGGGAGGAGCCTGATGCTCAGAGAGGTGACGTGATGTGCTGAGGCCCACACGGGTGGCAGGGAAGGCTGGTGAGGTCTGACTTCAGAATGCCGTAAGTCAAACCACCCCATCCGCCCATCGAGAGCAGACAGCATTGTCTCCCTGGAGTCCCGGTTTCCCTGTCCACACCAAAGGGTGACAAAGTGCCTACATCACCCCTTTCGTACAGAGGCTGGGAGAGTCAGACGAAACTGAGCGAAGAGGTGCTTCAGAACGGGGCAAATCTGGGAAGCAAGGATTTGAGGTCCTTGTTTTACTCTTTTCCCAGAGCAGGAAGGCTGCTATGGTTGCAGGGTTCTTAGCCCAGTGGCAGGTGCCCTGACAGTCCCTAGGACCTTGGTCCAACCTGAAGTGGCCCTTAGCAAGGTGGGAGAGAAGTGGGACGTTACTGCCTGGCCCTGCTCCTGCCCCTCCCACCAGCCAGAGCCCTTAAGCTGAGCAGTTGCCAGCTTCTGCTGATGCCTTGTTCTGCCTGATTAAAGCCCCAGTGCCACTGCAGCCAGAATCACGAGGGATCCCATCATGCCCCTGGGGGCCCAGAGTCCTCGGCCAGCCTGTCAGCTGGGTTGCGCCCTGCTGCCCTGCACTGAACCTGGAAATGACAGAGGCAAGAGGCATTCAAGGGCGACTCTTCCCCCAATAGCACCGAGCGTGGCTGTGTCGCTGCATCAACCCCAATCCAGGCTCAGTGGGACTGACCTTGTTGAGTCACTGAAAAGTCACGCCAAAAGGCCCAGTGGGAAAGACGGGTGCCAACTTTGCTTGTTCACTTGTCAGAGTCTTATTTGCAGGGTAAGACAATGTCCTGCAAGCCCTAAATGCGTGGCAGGGGTCACTGCTATTTCCTTATCATCATCATCATCATCGTCCTTACCACTGCATTTCATATGTTTCATTGATTTGAAGACCCAGACTGTTTGACCTTTTACCCTCTCTGAAATCAGGATGAACCTTACAATGCGGGGACTGTCGGTGTAACGGGCAGCGTTTTTTCTAGTGTAGGTGAAACAATGAAAAGCTTTCCAATGGACGGTGTCTAGGATTAGATGAAGAACAGCACTCACACCCTCTACCTGGCACAAACATGGCCCTTAACTCTGTGCATCACTCTTCTCTCTCCTCTCTCGTTCTATAGCATCTAGTGCGTAGCTGGGGCTTTAGTGAAACTCTGCTGGATGGACCAACCCGTCATCCTCGCTTATGGCCCCTACTTACAGCTCTTGGCAAAGAGGCCCCCTCTCTGTCAATTCCCCCAACAAATGTCTCCTAGGTAACGCCCCTCCCCCAGGCTCCCTGCAGAGCCCGGGATTTCCCAGAATGCCCCAGGAAGACAGAGGCAGCTCTCCTCCAGGACTGGGGAACTGGCCAGGATGACTCGGACCACTGGCAGGCAGCCTGTGCCCGTGTGGAGCCCCCAGAAGCTCCAGGCTGTGGTCCTAGCTGGGGATGAAGCCACCAGGAAGTGGATTTGGCACCAGCTCCAAAAGGCCTGCACACACCAGAGAAGCCAACGAGGGGGACATTTCTCCTGCCACCCGGATACATTCTTTCTACATGTGAAACCTGGGAAGGTCCGCCCAACACACTCACAACAATCTCACCAAATGGTTGGGGAGGGCCAGCAGTTCCAGAGCAGAGTTTGGCGAGAAGTTTCCACAGGGTGTTCCAAGCACGCTCAGCTGGGCTCCCGCAGGCTGCAGGCCAGATGCTGGGCTCCTGGGGGGTCCTCTCTGCTGAGGGCGGGCCAGGACACAGCTCTGGCTGCCTTAACAATCATGACATCAAAATGCAGGCACCCAGAAACTTACCAGGAAGGGGCTTCTCTCAAACCCACCGCCCCAGAGCCACTGGTGGGGTAGAGCTTCGGGACAAGGGTGACTCCTACTCCGGACACCGACCGCTGTGTGGCCTTGGGCCAGTCACATTCCCTCTCTGAACCTCAGGGGCTTTGATTTGCAGCTGGGGATACTTCAGATAGAATCGACTTCAAGACATTACCAGAGACAGAAGGCTATATCATTGTGATGAGAGGGCCAATCCCTCAGGAAGACAAAACAATCAAATGGGCAGAAGCCTCCAAAGTCATGAAGCAGAAATTGACAAACTTAAAGGGACAAAAAGACAAATCCAACTGTGGTAGATTTTAACAGCCTTCCACAGCGAATGTGGTACAGGTTTGTGTGTGTGTACAGGTACGAGCACGCACACATGTGTGAGTGTGCACGTGGGGGAGGATGAAAGGGTGTGTGCAGTGTGTGTGCCACGAGAGGGAGTGGGATATAAGAGTGAAAATGTGTGAACATGTGTGTGAGAGAGAAGGTTAGTGTCTGAGGGTGTAGGGGGCATATCAGTACACAAGGTGGAGATGATGTGGGGGGAGCAGCCCTGAAGAACCCACTGTCCCTCCAATTCAGACACCCTCTAGTGACGCCCCATCCTTTGTGTGCCTTCCTCTGAACCTGCTCTGCAGCCAGCCCTTACGCCCAAGAGAAAGGCTCTGTTCATCCCTGTCACCTGGCGAGTGACAGGTAACAGATGTGCATGGTCCAGGTTTCCACCATTCAGAGGACGGAATCAGCAATCACACCTCGTGGGAGCTCATAACACCAGGCCCCCCCACCCCCTGCACCTGTTTGAAGAGGAAAGAAAACACAGAGTTTCAGGAAGAGAACAAAGGCAAGGGGTGAGGAGGATGAGGCCACCAACCAAGCCTCCTGTTCACACACAGAGCTCAAGACAGTGGAAAGATAAACCCCAGGGGGATGGTCAACACTCTGTCACCGCAGTCCTGGACAGGGCTGAGGGCAATGAGTCAAGTGGCCATTTTTTGTGCTTGGCTGGCGATGGGCAGGTCTTCTGGCAAACCCTCAGCTGCTGCACCGGAGGGAAATGTGGCCTTTGTTTCCAGAATGGCATGGCCCATGACCACAAGCCCAGCAAGACCCAGGCCCAGACCGCTGCGGGGGCACCATGCACCCTGTGCCCACTGGCCTGGCCCTCAGGCCCAGCTTCTTTCTGCAGGCCTAGGCAACCCGTGGTGTCCCGCCATTTGGTCCTCGGTGCAGAAGGCCCTGCCCAGGAGCCCAGAGCCCTGTGACACCAGCACACAGCTGCCCTCTGCACATTCCAGCCTCCCTTATTCAGCAGCCCCCTGGACATCACACGATCACACAAGAGAAAGAACGGTGCATGGCGATGAGAAAGACCCTCTGGGCACCCAGGGAAAAGGGCACCTAGCCACTCAGGAATCAGGATTAAAGAGCTGGCACTGAAGCCAAGTGAAGGCCACATCCTCAGGCCCCTCCGGCCTCCCTGGGCTTGGACTGGCCGCCATGCTGTGGACACCAGGACTTCTCTACGCCCCCTTGGTCCAGGCCTGCCGTGTCTGGGAGTCTGGAAGGCCATGCCTGCCTCCAACCTGCCTCCATCCCTCCACGACCAGTGAGAAGCCACACAAGCCTCTTCATCCCTGTTTGCGAACCCCCTCGTCTGGAAGCCAGGAGATGGGGGTTTACGGGTCTGGGAAGGCTTATAAAACACCGCTGCAGTGTGTCAATACCCTGGCCCTCCCTCCTATGAGTCCCTTTCTGGAAGCTGGTGCAGAGGCCCAATGCAGCCTCCTTGTGTGGCTAAATCAGGTAGGGCCAGATGAAGCCAGGCCCCTGCCCATCCCCCATCATGTCCTGTAAGTGCCACTTAACCCCAGGCAGGGGGACAGCCATGGCCCTGGTGTTAGACCACCCCGTTCTCTCACATCCCAGCTCTGCCATTACTGCTAGTTACTTGATTTAAAACCCTCAGGTTCACGTGGCCTCCTCATCTGAAAAATGGGACTGATGCCACCTAGCCACAGGGCAGCTCACCCCACCCTCCATGGTCAGAGAAGGAAGGGGCAGCCAGAGGGGTTGGCGTCTTACCCAAGGTCACCTAGTTGGCTGGTGGCAGAGTGGAGCCAGTGACTAGACCCACAGGCATCCTGGGGATGGTGGAGACTGAGAGAGCAGCTGTGGGAAGGTCAAGAGGGTCAGCAGGACCCACAGGGCGGAGGTGAGCAGACCCTGACACGTGGTCCATGTCTCCTCTGCTCTAAGCTTGTGAATCACGTATGGTTTTTAAATGTACACTGTAAATACAATCTGAAAAGAACTAACACATTGAACTGGTTCCTATAGTATAGTCAGTTGACAGGGAACACCCAAGCAATACAGTTAGAGAATAAAACAAAGACACGTTTAAAAATATAAATTCTGGAAAGGGAGGCCTTTTCCATAGTCACCACTTATTTAAATCCTACCTATTTACTGAACCCCCATCAATGACTCCTCCAGTCAGCCTCGACGCCCATCCAAACCTTGGCTGCCGGCGACCCCAGGCCAGACGCTGACTGGGCCCTCAGCCCTCTCCCACTGAGCCGACCTTTACCTCCCATGGGCTACATCTCTGCATCACCTCTGGGAGGAGCGTGGGCGCTGGAGCCAGACAGCCCAGTTAGAATCCCAGCTCCTGTACTTCCTAGCTGTGTGACTTTGGGCAACAGACTTCCTCTCTCTGTTCCTCAATTTCCACATCCATAAAATAGGAAAACCTACCTCGTAAGACTGGCAGAAGGATACAAAAGGTGGTACAGGGGAAGCTCTTTGGCAGAACAGCAGCTGGCACACAGGGAATGCTATCGACACTGTGTTACTGCCATTGTCCTGTCATCCTCTCCTTAGATCTCACTGTGTCTTCATCAGGGCCAGGTGGGTGGCTAGAACCTAAACGCCCTTCCTTGTCACCAGCTGTGCCCCACAAATGACACTAATTGGTGGGCAGGGCAACACGGCCGCTGGGGGCTCTGATCTTTGAGGGGGTCTCTCTTGGACCCCGGATTCTTCCTCTCCCTCTTCACTCTCGCCCTGCAGCCTGCCCGGAGGAAACAGGAGTCCTAAGACGTGGGTGCTCCCGCCCAGTGTCCCAGCATGCCTACCCTGGCTCCACGGAGCCAAATACCAACTGGGACCTTTGTATCATTCATTTGAGGTTGCTGGCACCTCTGGAAGGAAACCCAATCCAGAAATTGATTTCATACAGGGTTCCACACCAAACAGGCCAGGCAGCAGAAAACAAGAGCAAGTGGCCAGGGTGGCCCGTGCTGGAGCAGGGAACCTGAGAGCTGCCGGCCCCAGGCCTCAGGGGCCTCCCCCGACTCCCGCCAACAAATAGGTGCAGAAAGACAACATGGTTAGAACTGGACAGCCACACGGGAGACAAGGGGCTCAGCCACTCGTCCAGCATCTGCTCCCATTTTACAGAGGGGAAAATCAGACCCAGCCAGGTGGAGGGTCTTACCCAAGGCTGCTGTGAGTGCTGGGGCCAGAATCCGAGGCTTCTGATTCCCGGGGCCGCCACTGGAGCAAGTCAAAGCTTCTAAAGCAAGTGCAACCCATTCTCAATTCTTAACACAGCTCCCCGCATCCCAGGGAGGAGCCAACCAGCGCCCATTTTCAGACACAAATCTGATGCCTTGAGACGTGAAACAGGAGGCACGACTGTGGTCAGTGAAGTGACGGAACAAGGCTTCAAGAGTCACAAATGGAACCTTTTAAATCTATGTCATGTTGTTTGCCTGCTTAACCCCACCACCACCACCACCATGAGAAAGCAGAACTCAGAGAGTTAAACAGGGAGTTACCAGAGGACCCAGCAATTCCACTCCAGGTGTCTACCCGAGAGAAATAAAAAGACATGTTCACACAGACACCTGCACACACATGTCCATAGCAGCATTATTCACCACAGCCAAAAGGTGGAAACAACCCAGATGGCCATCAACTGAGGAATGACAGACAACATGCAGTCTGTCCATACAGTGGAATATTATTCAGCCATAAAAGGGGTAAAATATGGACACACTTGCTACCACATGCTTGCACCTTAAAAATACTAGGGTGAAAGCTGCCAGATGCAAAAGACCCATATGATTCCGTTTATATGAGAGACTCAGAATAGGCAAATCCACACAAACAGAAAGGAGATTATCGGTTGCCAGGGGCTGGGGGAGGGGAATGGGCAAACATTGCTAATGGGTACAAGGTTCTTTCGGGAGTGATGGAAATGTTCTGGCACTAGAGGATGGTGATCGTTGCCTGGCCGCCCTCTGGCACCTCAGCTTCCCCAGTCTTCCATGGTCCCACCTCAGGCCCCTGCCCAGATCCTCCGCACTGCTCATGTGGCAGCCCTCACCCTACCCATCTCTCCCCGCCACTCCATCACAGCCCCTCCCTGCATGCAGTCTGCTTCCTGAGGCCCAGAACAGTGCCTGGGACAAAGTCGGTGCTTAATAAAGACAGACGGAACACAGAACACATGAACAGAATCCTTTTAGTGACTGCCATGCCTTCAAGATAAAAAGTCCCTAGCTCCTGGGCTGAACTTAACCTCTATCAGCAGTTCTCACTCCAGTTCTGGAATCTTCTGGAAGCTTTAAAATACCAGTGCCACCAGGGCCATCCCTCACAGATTCTGATTTAACAGGTTGGGGTAGGGTCCAGTCATTGGCATTTTTAAATGCAGATTGATTCAAGTAGAATCAAATGCATGTCCAGGGATTCCAAACACTGCCAACCCCTCCTGCCCCATCCCTTCTTCCCACTGCAAGCAGAACTATTTAAGGTTTTTTGGCAATTATAGTCCCCACATCTGGGCCTCTGTACATGCTCCTCTGCCAGGAGCACATGACTCTCACATAGACCTGAGTCCTTTTCAGTCTTTAGGACTCAGTTTAGATGTCACCCCCTCCAGGAAGCCTTCCCTGAACGTACCCATTTCCCACCTTCCTGTGAGTTCCCAGCAGACCCCAGCGTAGAACTCAGCATACTACATGGCTACAGCCAGGTCCCTTCACCCCCAATCCCCTGCCAGCACCCAAGGGCAGAGCCTACCTGATTCTACACCATGTTCTTACACTGCCAGGTGCTCCTAGAGCACTTGGTGCACAGTAGGCATACACGTAAACATTTGTTGAGCTAAAGGGCAGAATGCGTGCTTACATTTCTCGAGGGCAGCCCTGGACAAGCGTAGAAGCTTGAGCAGAGATAGAAGGCAGAACTGCAGCTGTGTCCGTGACACAGTTTCTTTCAAAACGTATACATACTCGTATAATTAGCTGGTGTTACTGAAAAAATAAACCAGCCAAAGTTGCATTAGGTTGTGGGCTTGTTGGTCCTTCTGGTGTAGCGTCGCCTGAAAAACGATGATCTGTATGGTTTTTCTTACCCTAACACGTTACCATCTTCCATCAGACAGAATATCATGGTGGTTCGGGGCTCTGGCATCCTATATGGAATTTAAAATCCAGACCTCATGAAATGGGGAGATATTGGACAAAGTGTACAAACTTCTGGTTATAAGATTAACACGTTTGAGAATCTAAGTTACAGCATGGTGATTATAGCTAATAATACTGTATTATATCCTTGAATGTTGCCAAGAGAGTAGATCTTAAATGTTCTCACCATAAAAAAGAAATGGTAGCTAAGAGCTAAGGCTATGGTGGTAATAATTTTGCTACATATAAGTGTATCAAATCAACATGTTGTACACCTTAAATATACAAAATGTCATGTCGCTGGTATATATACACAATGGAATACTATTTTGCCATAAGAAAAGATGAAATAGGACCGTTTACGACAACATAGATGGATCTTGAGATTATAACGCTAAGCCAAATAAGTCAGACAGAAAGAGCAGAGAACCATACGATTTCACTGATACGCGGTATATAAAACTGAAAACAACAAAAGAACAAGACAAACAAATGAAGAAACAAAAACTCACAGACACAGACTATCGTTTAGTGGTTACCAGAGGGTAAGGGGGGAGGGGGGTGGTAGATGAGGGTAAAGGGGATCAAATATATGGTGATGGAAGGAGACCTGACTCTGGGTGGTGAACACACAATGTGATATATAGATGATGTATTACAGAATTGTACACCTGAAAGCTATGTAACTTTACTAACAATTGTCACCCTGATACATTTTAATTAAAAAAAAAAAAGTTACGTCAAAATTATACCACAATTACACCTCAAAGCTGGGGGAAAAAAGTAAAATAAAAAAACTTAGACCCCAAGTAGACCCCTTCCATTCCCAACTCCATAGAAAGGGCTGCCAATAAATCACTAGATCTTTCCCCAGCAAGTCCAGATACAACCTCAGCATCCTTCTCAACACAGTGCCACCAGTTGGTTAGGCTTCACGTGGGTAATGCAAACCACCTGTGACCCCTGAAGACCAGACCTTTCATTTTGACAGATGGGGAAATTGGGCGGTGGCCACCCTGTTAGAAGCTCCTTCCACAACTGCTTCCATCAGTCCCCATTTGGGAAGCCAAGTTCTGAAATGCTCTTCTTGGGGAGCAGAAGTACCATCCCTCTCCACTGTCTCCACGGAAATATGAACCTAGGGCAGAAGATGGACCTGAATTCCAAACATGGGCTCTTCCCCAGCCAAGAAAATGTGCAAACAAGGCAAACTTGCCCTGAACCTACACACCCTCCAAAAACACTCAAAGCAGAGTTAACCTCTCAAGGGTGAGATCCAGGAGATGTAAGCAGAAAAGAAGCCAGAAAGCTTTGCAGACTCTGGGCCTCGCCAAAGACAACCACCCCTCCAACCTTACCCCTCCCCTCCCCTGCTTCCAGGGAAGGCTGAGTTTTGAAGACCTTTTGTCTCCACTTCCTCTTTCCCAGTTGTCTCCAATCGCCTCCAGGTTTAGGACAAGGGGCATCTGGAAAGTTTACTCCTCTGAGCAGATGGCTCTCAACCCACCAGGCAAAGCACAGACTTCCCCTCGGAGGAGGTGGCTGGAGCTTGAGAAAGACCCAAAGCCCAGTCACTTCCCAGCTGCTCCCAGGGAGAAGGTGCCAGTGTCAGCCCAGCAGGGAAGCCTTCTCCAGCACTTTCCAGAAGGTTCCCCCATCTGATCAATTGCCTTGCCTAGGTGCCCCACCAGCCTGGACCTGGACAGGAGGGGCTGCCAGGCCCTCCCTGAAGAGCAGGGAGCCATGTGGGTGCAGATAGCCAGGAAACACGGGAAACAGATGTGCGTGCCGGGCCTGACAAGCGAGTGATGACAGACGCTCTCTGCAGGCCTCAGATGTCAGTGCCGAGAAAAGAAAGGCACCGCGGCAACAACACCTGTTCTGGGCTGGGAGGCTGCGCTGGGGGGCTCGGCCAGGCGTCCCCATAGTGAGGGGCCAGGGTGCGGTTAGGTAAACAGCTGCACGCTCCATTACCCAGAAGGCTCCCCGGACAGAGCTGGAAGAGGGAAGGGCAGCCTGCCCGCCAACTGGCTTGCAAGGAAAGCAAATCGATCATGCAGCCGACCCATCTTGGACGGAGCAGGCCGCTCCCAGCATCAGAAAGAGGTCGGGGCTGAAATCTGAACACATGAGTAATGCTAGGGTTAGTAAAGACAAAGGGCAGAGAAATGGGACAGAGAGCCAGCCAGTGGGGGCTTCTTGAGGCCTCTGGTCCTTGCAAATAACTCCTGCCTCTCAGTTGCTTTGGGGTGGGGGCAGGTACACACAGGGAAAATGATGGCCTATCCCCGCTCCAGGGCACAGCCACCATCAGTGCTGGAGCCCTAGAACGGACACAGACAGAGTAGAGGTTGGGGCACAGATTTCAGAACTGGACTCCTGGGTCTAATGCTGGGCTTGTTGTTACTAGCTGAGTGACCTTGGGCAAATTACTTGACCTCTCTGAGTTTGCTTTGTCCTCTGTGAAATGGGGATATGTCACCTCCCTAAACAAAGTTGTGGTGAGGAGTCAGTAAGTAGAACACAGGTGAAGCATGTGGCACAGCCTGGAACATGGCAAGCATCCTACACAGGCATCATCATCATCATTCTGTCCCCAGTGCCATCTCCAGCAGCCTGTCCAGCCATGCCTCCTAGCTCTGAAGAGAGGGACAACCATTCCCTACCCTCAGCAGAAAGGTGGGGGCCAGGGGCTGCGACATCAAAGTCGGAAGGTAACAAGAAAGCCCACAGTGAGTCATCGCCAGTACCTCAGGGAGGGAGAAAGGAATGGATGTATCCCGTACCCCTCTTGCATACCAGCTGCCAATGTCACAAACCTTCCACAGGATGATCAGCTCCACTGCTCAGTTGCAGCACCTGAGGCTCAGAGAGGGCAAGAATGTTACCCAAGGCCACACAGCTAGCTCCCAGCAGAATGAAGGTTGAAGCCAGGTCTGGTCTGAAGCCCAACCCAGGTTCTTTCTGTGGCATCACAGAACTTCATATGTGATAGAATTCTGTCTCAGGAAAGGGATGGCAGGCTCCTGGGCTCCTGAAAGAGTGGGCTGCAGCCTCCCCTGCCCAGCCTTCACCCAGCTCAGAGACTTGGTGGCTACAGGGCAGGGTGCTCTCCAGGGGGCAAGGGGTCCAGCTGGAGAGAAAAACCACAAACACACCCAAAGAGAAGGCACCGGTGACACTTTCCTTCTTTTTCCTCTCCCCTGCCCTCACCCCTCCCTTTCACATTTTCTTTCATACTGTTTAAAGTTGATTCACTAACGAATGAATGCTTAACAGGAAACAGCTGAGGCATTATAGGAGGTGGTATAGATGAGGTTTGGGAACGTGCCATCCAAGCTAAGTCGTTTACCTGCATCCGTCTTCCAAAGCCCCATCCACTCCCACCCAAATCCTCAAACCACACACCAAAGAGAGACACAGAATGTGTACATAAGAACCAAGGACTCAAGAGCGGGCATAGGAAAGCGGGGGTGGGGGAGTGGCGGGGCTCTGTACCTTCCCAGGTGGCTTGGCTGCTTCTTCACCCCTGACACTCCTGCCTGCAAAAGCCCTTCGTGTTGCTTCCAGCTCCTGTAACCATGCGCTCTTCTTCCCGTGTCCAGCCTGGCACTGGGTCTACCCTCCTCCTGCTTTGTTTACAGCTCTGCAGGAAGTTGTATTCTTTGTTAATTCTTCGTCCCCCTCCCCGACACTGAAGGCTCTGTGCTTTCAACCAGATTTTCAGTGTCTGGAATAGCGCCTGGCTCAGAGTAGGCGCTCCATAAATATTTGCTGAATGAGTGGGAGGGAGCAAAGGCAGAGACTGCATTTCTGGTATCTATTGACCCTCAGTCAGGTGCTCTTACAGGTGGGGACTATGCCTCTCTTTCTCTCATGAAGCCTGAGACCCGCTCTGCTACCTGTACTATGCACAGGCCCAGGGACCTCATCCCCCACCTAGATTGCAGCCACGGGCCCGGCCCTGGGTGCATCTCTTCCTGGCCAGTTTCAAGCCTTCTTTTAAGAACTTTTTATTGCTCCCCTAAACCTGACCTCCTTTTCCTGATTTCAAGGTTTCCAGTCACTCCAACCTTCCTTCCCCTTCATTCTCCCCACCCCACAGGCACTGCTGCCCATCAGAGGCTGCATGGCCCCTCCTGGCCTCTGTGCATTTTCTCCTGCTTTACCCCACTCCATCCAATGGGATAGAACATAGGTGTCAGAAGACCAGGGTTCAAGAACCTCCCCCCCCGCCACCTACTGGCTGTGTCATAATCACCACAGTCATCTGACTTCTCTGAGTTTCAAGATACTCATCTGCAAAATGGGAATCGTGCGTCCTCACAGGGCCATGGTAAGGACAACATGAAATAACGTGCTTTAGAAACGGTCTGACATTGTGCCTTCCCAAACTCATGCTGACCCCTTCTGGACAGACACCAGCTTGCATGTGCATCCACACCAGGCTACCCTCGGCTCCCACCTCAGCCAGACTGGGAACCGCAGCTTCTTTTGTTTCCTGGAGCGCCTATCAGTGGAGGCCCACAGTTGGCATCTCATCAACCCCGATGAGTGAGCAAATCAACACGAGAAAACTCAGCATAGTTTGGATGTTCTGCAGAAAACACGCCCACAGACAGTACTTTGACTACCCCATGACGCACGGCTGCCAAGCTTAAAATCCACACCCAGCATGGAAACTGGAAGCCTTGCAGAGGGTTCACCTATATCCTAGGAAAAACCACCCCAACACGTCAGGTGGACAGGAGGGTCCCCAGAGGTGCCAAGCACTTGACTTTCTGGAAGCCTTTACATCTCTGATTAATGTAATTTTCACCATGTCCCTACAAGGTGGGCAATACATATTTCCACTTCTCGGCCAAGGAAATGATCTCCGTGAGGGTAAGAAACGGACTCACAGGCACTCGGTTACCGAGAGAAAGGGCAGGATTAGAACCTGGGTCTGTGCTACTGCAAAACTGCAATTCTTCAGATTCCCAGCAGCGGGCGCTGCAGATTTGCCACCCACCGCAAATGAGGTGATATGCTTGTCTGTTTAAAATGAGAGGCTATCACATCAATGCCTCCAAAGACAGCTCTCAAGTCAGAAGTGACATCAGCAGAGAAGGAATCCTGGGCAGAGCATGGAGGCATGGGGCTGTCCACGTGAGGGGAGGCGGGCAAATGCAGGGCAGGGTCCACTTCCTAGATGTTACCACAACGCACATGCCCACACGTGGACACATGGGAGGCAGGACCAGAAACCATCCAGCTAGATGTAACAACCATTCCTGAACAGGCCGGAGACAGCCTTCCCCATTCCCACGTCCCCCTGTCCGCGCCTCGCCGGTGGCAACTGCTACAGGCGTCTGATTAAAACAAGCCGGTCTGTCTTTGGTGGAAATCAGGATTCACGGCCCCAGTGGCCGTGATGGTGATCCTAACTCACAGATGTCTACTTCCCGGATCCACTGGGGAAGCTCCCGCTTCGGCCTTTGCAAAGCCAGATTTGAAATGAACTGAGCCCTGTCTAGCTCCTTCCCGGCAAGCAGCGTGAAGGCAGGCGCCTTATAAACAAGGCAAGCACCTCCCACCTCCTCTTACACAGCTGACTTGCAGAGAAGAAAGACTCTTCCCACGGGGAAGGGGGGGCGTGGTCTGTTTAAGCCACTGTCCCTTTGGGCCCCAAACCCCTACGTCTAGAAATCCGTTTCTATCTGCTGTTAAGCAACCAGAGTCTCAAAGGAAAAGTGTGAACTTGGGTGGAAAACTCTCGACAAGCTAAGCTGCCAGGGAACTAGAGTGGAGAGGAACTTCCACCTCTGATGTGTTTCAAACCGGGTAAGTGTGGAGACCTTTTGGTGACCTGCGTGGCTGGACTAATTACCAATGTTATCTGGCGGATGACAGACATGCCCCGAACTTCCTCTGTTTGATAGATTCTGCTGCAAACACACTCAAGTTCAGGCCCATGCCTGCTGTTTTGAGCAGTACCCTATTCTTCCACAAGACTACTCCTGGCCCTCAACTCCTCTGACCTGCTACCTGCTTCAGAGCCCAGCCAGGCCAATACCAAGAGCCAGCCTGGTCACCCAAGGAGGGCACCTTCTGCTGGAACACACCACACAGAATCAGTGCAAACTCCTCCTGGCAGAGGAACAGAAAACATCTCTTCTTTCCCTGCGCGGATTTCAGAGGATAAGAACCGCTGCTTACCTTTATAGCTGCTGCTACCGGGGAGCTCCAGCCCATGGGTCCTGGACGGGTGAGCCCTTGGCCAGCACATACCAGGGTCCCACACTCCACACAGGCGCCGATGATCAGCTGCCGCCCATCATCCACCAGCAGGCTGTGACTCACTCGCAGAGTGTAGAGAAACAAGGGCAGCCGGGCCACCCGCACAGCCTTCAGCCCAAGACACCGCTTCCTCTCCTGCTGGCAGAAGAAGCACACGAATGTGTCCACTTGGTACTGCCGAGACCACGCGCTGACAGCGTGGTGGGTGCTGCGGGCCTCATGCTGCAGCCACTGGCCCAGCAGGTCATGGTAACAAAGCACACAGGTGGCCACCAGGCCGGTGGAGTCGGCAGGCCGGGCGCGCGGGGCAGGTGGGTAAACCGTGAGAAAGGGGAAGAAGGGTTCTTTCTCACCCAAGCGGCTGGAGGGGTTCACATTGAGCTGGAACTCCTTCCCAGGGCCCAGCTCAGCCCCGCAGATATAGCAGACAGACGCCAAGCTGCCCTGGACCAACGCGGGCGGCTCGGAAAGAGCAGGGTCTGAGGCAGGGAAGGCCTGGTGGTACCTGCCCAGGAAGCCCTGCACAGAGGTGATGAGCTCCTCGTTCTGGCAAGCCCGGTACAGGGCCCAAACATCCTCCAGGACGCTGAAGCACTTGGGGCAGCTTCGGACCTCACAGCGCTTGTTGGGGCCCCGGGCATTGGGGGGACAGGGCAGGAGGCTGAGGAAGGGGAAATGCATGGTGCCCCTGGCGTTGCCATTGAGGATCCTGGAGGCCACTGCCCGGGCGTCCTGGGTGCAGTCCTCCCCACAGAGATAGCAGGCCTCTGGCAGGGTCCCAACGGGTGCGCCCTCTTCCCTTGGGAGCCTCCTGCCCTTGGAGGCCATGCCAGGGGCGTGGCTATTCAGAGGCACAACGTACAGTCGCTGCAGGACTGGCACGCTGGCCAGCTCAAAGCTTTGCCACTGCTGCATGAGGGAGGAGAAGCAGCAGGGGCATACCAGGGTGCTCCCGCCCTCACTGATGGGCTGTGCCCCCGGGGGCGGGCTGTGCAGCCACAGGAAGGGAAAGAAGGGAGCCTGGGCCAGCTTCTCCTGCTTCTGCACGTGGATCTGGTGCTGTGAGGCCAGGGACAGCGCAGACCCGCAGATGTAGCAGCAAAGGCCCTCTGGCGGTGCAGCCCGGCTCTCCGGGGGAGCCCAGGGAACGCGGCCACCGCCGCCGTTTTCCTTCTCTTTGGGGCCACAGGGGCGCGGGAGAGGCTGCTCTTTGCGGTCCTCTTCCTCACTGGTGATGTTGATGTCACTGTCCTCAGACAGGCAGTAGCCCCCGCAGGACTCTCCCAGCCGCCTGCTCTCAGGAGTCTTGGCAGCCCTGCCTGAAGGGGCTCCTTTCATGCCATCTGCAGGGGCCACTGGGACTGAAGGGCCTTGCCAAGGGTCCTGAATGCCCCTCAGGACACTGGCCCGGGCCTCAGGGACCCAGTGTCTCCCAGCGCCCTTCCTCCTGCGTCTAATGCCAGTCTTGGGCTCCCCGTCCACGTGGAGCTTCGAGGGGACCCCCTCCTCCTCCACGTCCCCTTGCGCGGGGGTCTTGGCGCCCTGTCCTGGAGGGGGTACCGGCGCCGGCCTCCACTCCTGGCAGCGGCCCCCACGAGGCCCCGGCCCCGGGGTGGCCCGCGCTGCTGGAGCCCCGTCCTGGCGGGGACTGACGGCGTCTCGCGGAGCCGGGTCGGGCTCTGAGAGGGGGTCGGTGTCCGACAGCTCCGACAGTTCCGAATCTCGAGGCTCCCCGGCGGCCGCGCGGGGCCCCGGGCCGCTGCCGCCACCGTCGTCGTCGTCGTCGTCGTCGGCCGCGCCGCCCAGCGCGTAGGCAACGTTCCACTCGCGGGGGGCCCCGGCGCCCCCTCGGCGGCCGCCCGCGCCCGCGTCGCACTGATGGGGCCGCTTAAGCCAGTACATGCGCTTGTCCACCGGCGTGCGGGCGCGCTCGAAGGCGGCCCACTGCTCGCCCAAGAAGCAGCGGCACACGGCGCACACCAGCACGCAGCCGTCGGCCGGGGACAGCTCGCGCGCGCCGGGCGCCGGCTCCTGCTGCTGCAGGAACGGGAAGAAGGGCTGCGTCGGGGCCCCAGCGCCCGCCGCCACCGCCGGCTGCTTCACCTGCAGCTTCAGCTCCTTGCCGCGCCCGATGCCGCCGCCGCAGATGAAGCAGGAGAGCGGCGCGCCGCCGCCGCCCGCCGCCCGCTCGCCCACGGCGGCCATGAGCCGCTGCTTGCGGGAGACCGGCCGCCCGCTCATGGCCGCCCCGCGCCGCCCTCAGCGCCCGCCCGCGCCGCCGCCGCCGCGCCCAACTTGAAGCATGTGTGCGCGCCGCAAAGTTTGGCGGCGGGCGGCCGGCGCGGGCGCGGGAGCTCGGCCGCTCGCAGTGGCGCCCCCCCGCCCCCGGCCCGCCCAGCCCCCGGCGGCGCCGCGCCCAGCCCGCCCGGAACGCAGCGGCGGCGGCGGCGGGCCCCGGGCGGCTGGAGCGGCAGCCGCATGTGCGAGCTCGGCGCCTGCCAAAGCGTTGGGTCATTTAATTGGGGAGGAGGGAGGCGGGGCGGCGGGCGGCGCGGAGGGAGGAGGAGGGCGGGCGGGAGCTGGCGGGCGGGGAATCCCTCCCTCGCGCGCCCTCCCCTCCTCCCCCCCCTTCTCCCCCTCTCCCTACTTCTCCCCCCTCCCTCCCTTCCCCCGCGTCCCAAACTGCGCACAATAGCGCGCCGGCTTCTCTATCTATTTTGTGTCCAGCCGGGAGCCGCGAACGATGATTCATTGCCCCAATTAGGGGCTCTCTCCAGCGCGCCCGGCTCGAGCCATCTGAAGGGTCTCCTCGGGGACCCACAGAAACCCATCAGTGGCTACAGCTGCTCTTTAAGTTAAAGGTCAAGCAGGACGCGGGAGGAGCCAGGTAAGGACGTAGCTGACGATCCCTGAGACCTGGGAGTCCTACGAGGAGCTCTCAAGAGTGGCAGCCTCAGCCCCGGAGCCGATTTCACTCTCGGTGCTCTGGCCCCATCCTCATTCTAAAGGGGGGACCCAATGAGCGCCGTTTACAGCCCTCTACAGCCCAGAGTTGGGGGCACCTTCTAGGCCCAGTGTTCTAATTTTGGAGACAGAGGGAAGAGGAGCTGTCTCCTTTCTCCTGGAATACAGTAGTGAATGCACCATCCTGGGGACAGAGTCCTCAGCCTGCCACACCCCTCCCCACTGCTGGCCAGGGGCAGAATGGGTCCTGTGTGTCCAGGGCTGTGTGTTCCAGGACAAGTCACATAACAACTCTGGGGTCTTTTTTCCTCTTGTTAAACAGAAGCTCTGGAAGGGGATTAACTGTTTCCATATATTTATTGTATATGTGAATAGATACATTGTATTTATTTCACACACAGAGGAAAAGCCTTAGCACATGCCAAGGTGCTTTTCTAAGCACTTTATATACATCAAAACAGTTACTCCTGCCAATAACTCTGGGTTAAGTGTGGTGAAAAGCCCATTTTACAGATGACAAAGAGGAGGCACTGAGGGTTAAGTTATTTTTCAGGAGTAGCGGAGCTGGGATTTAGACCCTGTAAAACCTTGCTAGACAAACATCTGGTCTCCATCACTCTTCTGCTGATGGAGATTGTCTATGGCAGGGGACATGGCCAGGACTCCTCGGTCCTCTCCACTGCTCTGACTCAGGCTGGGAGGCCTTTGCAAATTCAAGCCTTTCTGGGCCTCACATTTCTCATCTGTGAAATGCCACCCCTTCTAACTTCAAAATTCTGTAAGTCTATGATTTCCAAGCAGATGACAGCTGTCCCAATCTGCCAGCTGGAGCCCAGAGTGAGTCTAGGGACAAAGGTGCCAGGTGGGCCCTTCTGCCCTCTGGGGCACTGACATGTAAATAAAACTAGGCTTCCTCTGGCTTGGAGGAGGGCCATGCATTATAAATAAATGGAACAAGAGGAAAGGGCCACCTCTTTGGAAACCATGGTGGATATTCCAGGGGTCACAGTCCAGGGGTGAACAGGAAAATTATCATCGCCAGAAATGTGAAACTCAGGCCCTCACCCAGACCCAGAAAAAAGCTGTGTCAGCAAAACTGTCCCAAAGGAATGTTGGGGGCAGGGCCAAGAGTTTCCCTGCTTCTGGCATTTTTAATACCTGGTGAGAGGAGGGGGACTGGTTAGGAAAACTTTAAAGGGTGAGATCTGTTTAATTGTATCATAGCACAACTAAGTATCAAGTCTCACACAGACTGAGATTGATTGTAAAACAATGTCAGCTTAGGCAATGCAGGTCCACTGGGAGGTTCCTCAAGGCTTGATGCATACTGTTCCTTCCACTTTAAATGCCTTTCCAGGCTCTCTTTTCCAAACTGACACTTCCTCTTATCTTTGTGGTCTTGGCTGTGTCTTCCCCAAGAGACTTCCCTGCCTTCTCCATCTCATGTAGGTCTCCCCTGTTATTCTCTGTCTCAGCTCACTGGCATAGGAATTTGCTGTTGATTTTATTTATTTTTCTGTCGACTGTTCCCTGTCTGGCTCCCCAGGAGCCTGGGTACTCCCTTCCCCGGGCAGGAACCGGATCTGTCTTGTTCTCTGTGTATATCCAGGGCCTGTCCCATCCATCTCTAGCTGAATGAGCCCTGGGAAAACCTCTTAGCTCCCTAAGCCTCAGTTTCCTGCTCTGTACAATGGGATTGTGATCCTCACCAGATTTTTTTGTGTGTGGATCAAATGAGGCAAAGAGAGCGTGATGCTCTGGGCATAAGGCCTGGCATGTTGTAGCTGACTCTGTGTGTGTGTGTGTGTGTGTGTGTGTGTGTGTGTGTGTTGACCTTTCCTGGCTCTATCCAGTGGTTGAGGTGTTTCTGCTATGGCCTGTCTGCACTCCGAGGTGAGGGGGGCACTGTGATGAGGTCACACAAACAGCCTGAGGAAGGAGAGCCACTGGGGTCAACAAGATAAAAGGAGGGAGGTCGAGTTTTCTTGGCTAAGCTGGAATCATCCAGGAGAACTTGCTGAGTATGTGCCACATGTGTGAAAGTATGTGGATACATGTGAGGCATATGCTAGTGCCTATGCATGTGCATGCTTTCAAGTGTGTGTTTGTGTGTGTGCATATATGTTTGCATGTGTTGGTGTATACCTGTGTGTGTGTGTGCGTTCATGTACATGTGTACATGTGTGTTCATGCATGTGCTTGTGTGTACATATAGTGAGCCAGGAATAGGGGGAGCGAAGCATCCAGTTGGATGGTTTTGTTTTCCTCAATAACCAAGTGACTGCGGAAAGTCTCCTGGCTCACGTCTCAGGAGCCAGGAAGCAGGCAGGCACAGATCAGGGAAGGGGGAAGGCAGGTGACAATTTTTGGTCATCTCTGCATGAATGACCTTGGGATGGGCCTCTGCACATCGTGACATACCAGATTGACAGCACAGTTCTGCTCTTTACTATCTGTGTGGCCTTGGCCTGCTACTTCACCTCTCTGAGTCTCAGTTTCCCCATCTGTAAAACAGGGACAACAATACAGTGTACCCCACAGGGCGGGGAGGGGGATGAAGTGAGATAATCCAGGTGAAGCACACCCTCTGGACCGGTGTAGTTGTGTTTGGCACATCGGTGGAGTGTTAATCACACATAGGGACCTGTGATACTTACAGATGCAAACTTGCCAAAACTTTGCAATGAGTCCATAAGGTAGGTTCTGTTATATCCCCCGTTTACAGGTCAGGAGACAGAGGCACGGAGAAGGGAAGGCCCGAGGTTATGCAGCTTGGTGGCTGGACCCAGGCAGTGTGTCTACATAACTCCCTGGCTTTGTTAGCCATTAAGATTAGCTTTGTTCTGAGATGCCAGCTCATTAGGGCAGGAAGGGCCTACAGAATCCCATCCTCCCTCTCCTCACGTGTCCCCAATTTCACAGGTAAGGATACTGAGGCCCTGACAAGTTCACATCTGGACACAAAACAGGTCAAGTATGTGCCAGAAGATGAGGAGAAATGTCAAGGCTCATTTGTATTAACGTCATGTACAAAGTAGACTCAAAGTATCTACTTCTAAGGGGAAGTGTGAAAGGCTCAATCAGGAACGAGCTACCAAAACATCTCAGAGCCACAGTCTTCCTACCCCAGCAGAGCCATCTCCTTGCTTCTCTTTGAGCCTCACTGCCCTTCCTGCAGCTCCCTCCAGACCATGCAATGTGCCACCTCAGCGCTCTGCCCCTCTCTTCCCAGGAGGTGAGTGTAGTGGACCTGAAACGCGGCGACAGATGCTCACAGGCAGACCCAGCCTTGGGAACGGGGAGGAAACACCCCTCTGGGTTCTGCAAAAGACCAGAGGCCGCCAACATGGAGCATCTGGGCACCTCACAAATTTGAAACTTCTTGCTGGGTTGTCCTAGCCCCAAAACCACAGGAATCAGCCCTCACCCCGTTGGTAGAGTTAGTTTCCATGTTCCAAGCACATAGCACAGGTGATGGTGTAAATCTGTCTCTAGGCCTGCCTCTCCGACTAGGGCAGAACCTGGGTGGCTTTCCTTGTCCTGTCCCAGTGTCACAAGGCTGGGGATACAGTAGGGGCCCAATCCATGCTTGAACCTGGGATGCCAGACTGTATCCCAAACCTTCCAAGTTCCAGAATCACCCAGCCCTTCCTGCTGCCTTCCACTGCTCTGTCTTCTAGTCTCCTTCTTCCCCAGTGCCAGCAATGCAGATCAAAGTCTCCCATGTGCCTTTAGCTTTTCCGGACCCCATAACCCCACTTCCCTTCTCACTGGGGCCTTTGCCCGTTTCCTTCTTCTACACTGCGCATGCGCTTCTGGCAACCCTCCCAGGACCCATTTACCTTCCTAGGCTGGTCCATCCTTCCTCTTTTAGAGGCTACGTATGCTGTGTGTTTGGCCTCTAGCTCGCTGGGGACCAGAAAAACAAAATTTATCATCTGACTGCCCTATTTTTTTCTTTCTTTCTTTTTTTTTTTTTGCCTACGAGTGAAGCAAGTATTTTTCTGTGCTATCCTCAGAAAGCGCTTCAAACATGGCAGGCCACCAGCAAAAGTATGTCCTCCTTTTTAGAGGAAGGAATGCAACCCTTAACAATAAAATAAAATTAAAAAATCCTGGGATTTATGGAGGCCTTGGGTTTATGAACCGTTGCACATCTGTTAGGTCTTATGACGTAGCAAAGTGGGAACCACTGTTTCCATGTGAGAGATGGGGAAACTGAGGCGCAAGGGTACAGGTCTTGGGACCGAGGTAAGCTCCCAGCTGCTGGCACTGGTGAAGTCGCCTTGCCTTTCATATGTGTAAACTGTGCTAATTCGTTCAATGTAAACATTAAAAAATATGCAGGTTTAGGTGACTCTATCTTAACATCCCTTCTTTTTTCAAAAACAGTAGCTTTGGAGAGTGGAAGCAGAGAGACCACTTTCCATCTCGGGGGCCTAAGACGAACGAGGCAGAAGTATTTTGTAAGCTGCAAAGTGCTTTCTTAAAATAAAAATAAAAAATCACTGCCTGCATTACACAGTTAAAGAGTACAGGGTACAGATTCAAAGAGCAGAATCGGGTGCCCCTAAAAACTTGCCTGGCTCCCATTAACCTGGAAAACGAATCCAGAAGCAAACAGCCCCGTCTCCCCCTCCGGGAGACACCATTCCTCCAACCTCCTCCATCTTGAAATCCCAGGCTACGGCCATGAACTTCGGGGCCTCGTAAAACTCCTTTGATAAATGATCGCCAGGGTGGACCTGCCACTGGGGATGATGGGACAAACACTCCACATAAATCTTGAGTGTACTCAAAGACTCCCTTGCTGCTGGCTTCTCACCAGACCCCTGATTTGCAGCACAAAATCCACAGCAATTATTTATGTGGTTAGTTCCCAGGCTTCTGAGCCAGGGAGGTTTCTAGAGAAGGTAGGGCATGGGTGGATGGGGGAGGGGTGGAACAAAAGTCGAAGGTGCGACTTGGAGCTGCCTTATGGGTGCTGGGCAGGCCCTGGGCCCTCAATACAAATCAGTTCATGGTCTCCAGCGTGTAATGATAGCAGCTAATGTTTACTGGATGCCGACTACATGCCAGGTGCTATGTTCAGAGCTTACCTCATCATCTAGTTTAGAGACCTCATGACAGCCTGACAAATAGGCATGACGGTTACCTGATTTTACCGATGGGGACACTGAGGCTTGGAATGTTGAACACACGTCCCCAAGTCACAGGGCCGGGAAGTGGGAGAGTTGGATTCCAACCCAAGAGCCTGGCTCTCATGTGCACTGCCGTGTGCCCGGCTCCTGGCCTGCCCGGCAGCCTCCCCTGATCCTTTGCAATAAAGCATCCTTGTCTCTGGCTGGTCCTGCCAGGGAGGTTAATGGTCAGGGCTTGCTGAACGCCTCTGAGTCCGGCCGAGGACTCCACCAGGGGGCCCGCCCCAGCCCTGGCTCCCCTGACTCTCAGCAGCCAAGCTCTCAGGCCCTGGAATACTCGGTGGGCTGCCGCAGCTCCTCTGCACTGGCTAACAGGGGGGCTGGGAAGTCAGCACCAACAGATTCTTTCCAGCTGTTGCTCTGAGTCACTGCAGGATATTCCAAAGCCTGACCGCCAGCCCGCCTGCCCTGGTCTTTTATTTCTGCGGTTAGTTGGTGCTGGACTCATTGATGGGGATGTAAACGGGGCCCGAAGCATGTATCCAACACTAAACTGGGATATTATTTCTTAAAAACCTTTTGTTGAAGTGTGACCTCCATACAGAAAAGTGTGCGTCATCGTATGGGTACAGCTTGCGGAATTTCCATAAATCAAGCACATCTGTGTAACCGGCACCCAGAAATCAGTCCTGTCCAGCCTCCCAGAAGCACACCCCGCCCCCCGCTGCGTCCCCCTTCCAGGCACCTACCCCCCACCAAGGCTAATGACTTTCAGCCAGAACTCCAGGCGTCCTGACTTCTAACACCAAACTTTTTTATTTTTAGCAACTTTATTGAGATATAATGCACATACCACACACCCACCAATTCCATGATGTACAATGCAATGGCTTTTAGTATGTTTAGAGTTGAGTAAACATCACCACAATCAATTTTAAAATATTTGCATCACCCCAAAAAGAAACCCCATTCCCTTTAGCTGTCACTCCCTCAATCCCTCAGCCCCTGGCAACCACTAATCTAATTTCTGTCTCTATGGATTTGCCCATTCTGGACATTTCATATAAAGGGAATCATACATATGTGGTCTTTTGTGTCTGGCTTCTTTCACTCAACATGGTGTTTTCAAGGTTCATCCATGTTGTATTGTGTGTCAGTGCAAACTGTGTACTTCATATAAACAGAAATATATCATAGGTGCTCTTTGAGTCTGACTTTTGGCTTTATATTAGGTGAGTGAGATTTTCCCTGTTTTTGCATATAGGAGTACTCCATGCTTTTTTATTGCTGTGTAGTGTTCCATCAATGAATATGCCATCATTTATTCACCCATTCCACTGTTGATGGGCTTTTGCATACTTCCTATTTTAGGCTAACCTGAATACTGTTTCTCTGAACATTCTAGTCCGTGTCTTTTCTTTTTTTCTTTCTTTTCTTTTTTTTTAAAGATTTTTTTTTTTTTTTTATTGAGGAAGGGGTACAGGACTTTATTGGGGAACAATGTGTACTTCCAGGACATTTTTTCCAAGTCAAGTTGTTGTCCTTTCAATCTTAGTTGCAGAGGGTGCAGCCCACTATCCCTTGCGGGACTCGAGGAGTTGAACCGGCAACCTTGTGGTTGAGAGCCCACTGGCCCATGTGGGAATCGAACCAGCAGCCTTTGGAGTTAGGAGCATGGAGCTTTAACCGCCTGAGCCACTGGGCCGGCCTCCATGTCTTTTCTTGAAAAGACATGAGGCATTCTGTTGGGTAGCTACTACCTAGGAGCGGAATTGCTGGTCCTTGGATAGGCGTATGTTTGACCTCACTGCATACAAAGATGTTTGATACGACACTCATGGTGGCTTGTGGAATTCCCAGGGTTCCCTAGTTCCCGACCCCTCCTCTCAGCTGCCCACCCACCACCCCAAGCCCATGAGCCATTTTCCTGCTGGGCACCTACCCCTGCCCTCCTGAGCAGCCCCCAGGAAGCCCACATGGGCTGTAAAGGGAAAGGGTTTGGTGGGTGGTGTTTTCATTGGGTTGTGCGAGCACACATGGTTTCTCTGCCCTGGCTCTGAAACTATGTTCCTTTCACAGGCCAGAAATACTTAGGCATGGCTTGCTCTAAAAGGGGAAACACATTTTAAAATTCCAATCTGCCCAGGTCTTAGAAGGATTTAGAACATTCCAGCTGTCGAGAAGACGGCGCTCACCAGGAACAGTGACTTACAGTCCCTGGTTCCCACTTTGGGTCCTGATTCTTCTCCCTCCTGGGTTTGAAGTAATTTCCTGCACGTCTGCCCATCGGGGGAGCTGGGTTAGGTACTGCACAGGGTCCACGCAAACGGCAAGAGGGATGGTACAGTGGGGTATGCATGCGTTTTAGAGTTAAAGCGATCCCAGACCCCAAGCTGTGTTCTAAATCTCCATCCATAATCCTTTCAGTGACCAGATGAGGTAGAGGCACAACATTATAGATGAGAAGACTGAAGCCCAGAAAGGCTAAGCTACTTGCCCAAGATCACACAGCTTCTAAGTGACAGAGCTGGAATTTGAACCCAGAGCCCCCACTTTTAAGTACTGCACCACATTACCTCTGGATTTGAATGAACATCTGGATAGAAATCCCAGCCCTGCCATTTCTTCTCTGTGTGGCCCTAGGCAAGTGGCTGAACTTCTGAACCATATTTCCTTAGTCCATATGCGTGTGGAGAAAAACCATGCCTACCTCCCCCCATTGCTGTGTGATCAAAATGCCACTGACTGCTGAAGTGCCATGTACACAGTAGGCGCTGCATAAAGGTCCATTTTGACACCTGTAGCTCCCTGAAATGGCTCTCACCTTCAAGAAGCACATGGCTTCTAAAGTATATATTTTTTGAGAGAGTCAATCCTTCAGACCTTCAGCCCAACCCTTTTTTTTTTTTAACAGGTGGAGGGTCCAAGGCCCAGGGCAGCCCTGACTCATCCAAGACCACGTGCAGAGTCTTGAGGAGAACTGTCAGCCTAAAGCTCTTTCACCCCTTTGGCAAATGGGGGTTTGTGGTTTTGAGGCCATGCCGCCCTCACCCATTCATTTAAGATTTTCCTTCTCCCTGACTCCATCTCTTGCTCGGGGCCCAGAGCCTCGCTCACGTGATGCCAGCGCTGGTCCGATGAAGTCTGACACTCTGGTGGTCTCCTGGGGCTCCAGGCCTGCCCCCCGAGTGGGATGGGGTGGGGGCAGGCAAGGAGACTAGAAGTCAGGCCCGGTGTCCTGTTTCGACTCTGGCTGGGCACCCTGACGCACCTTCCAGAAAGACTATCTCCCAGTGGGGCCACCCGCGACCCTGCTTGGCCATTAATATTTATCAGACCTGAAAGCTGAGCCACTGGAGAAGTGAAAAACAGCCGTGAACAGGTGCCATGGTGGCTGGCACCCCAGCCCAGGCTGTGCACAGCTAGGGGGGCTTCGTTGAGGGTAAGAGGGTAGATGAGGCAGTCTGAGCAGGGGGCCTCTTCTGGGGAGGCAAAGATCTCAAAGGAAGGCAGCAGATCATCAAGGATGTGGACACCTCATTATAAGAAGCTGGAGGTCTCCTCCCGCTGTGGGTTTGTGAGGCCAGAGGGTGGGGAGGAGTCGAAGGGTCCCTGGCCTGGGGTAGAAGCCAGGAGCTGGAGGATGGGTTTGGCAGGGCTCCACTGGCCGCCTGCCTGCTCCCCCTCTGGGGGCACCTCACATCTGCTCTCTACTCAGGAGATAGCGTGGTCTTTTCAAAAGTGCAAATCTGGTCGTGGCCTCCCTCCAGCTTAAAATCCTTCTCGGGTTTCATACCTCTCAGCTTAAAGATCAAACTCCCTATTTGCTGGCCCCTGCCCATGTCTCCAGGAGACCCCAGGACCTTTGGGCCCACTGTGCCTTCCTAAGGGACACCATGTACTTAGCGTCACAGGGCGTTGGCGTATCCCACTTTAATTGCATAAAACTTGATTCACTCTCTTCTGTGCCTATTTCATACCTTCCTGTGCAAGGCATAGCTACTCCATTCCCTTCTACTCTCAGGTGGAATCTATAAATGGCATTTTCCAGGTCCCCTTGCTTCTGACTTCCCACTAGCTTCAACCAATGGAGACACTGGGGGGAGACCGAAAAGAAGGCAGGGGGAGAAGCCAGGGCATTTCTTCTTCTCTCCATTTGTCTCTCTCTTTCCCACTTTCCCTCTCCCCGTCTCCATCTTTCTTTCCCCTACTCCAGTCTCACCACTGCCACCCCCCACCTTTAGGCAGTGTCTTCAGAAACAGCTGTGTTTCCTCTGTGGCTCCAGCAGCTCTAGTAACTGTCTCTTCTCTGTCGCTCCATCCCAGAGTGGCAGCAGCTCCCTACAGTTCTTAATCTCCCATTGGCTCTTGCAACTAACTATCACTTTTATTACCAGGTCCCTTTATTTACTTCCTCCTCTTGAGCCACCTGACACAGGTGCCCTTTTCCTGATGGCACTTGGCTCATCCCTCAGTTCCGGATGAAGGTCCAGACATCATGGGAGCCCTCTCTGGCCCCCTGGCCTGACTCAGGAACCTCTGGGTGATTTCTTTTCCTTCTGGGCACTTATTACTGTTCGCAATTATGGATTCATGAGTGTGGTTATTCAATTAACATCTGTCTCCTCCCAAATTTGCAAGTTCTATGAGGGTAAGGGCCAGACATCTGTTTTTGCTCAACTCTGTATCTCCAGCACCAGAACCTAGTATAATGCCTGGCAGTTAGGGGGCACTTAAACATTTGCTGAATAAGGAACCAATGAATAAACAAATGGATGAGTGAGGAGAGGTGTGAGGAACTCATTCAGCAAGACCCACTTATTCTAGGTGAATCTTTTTTTCATACCGTCATTAGATAGATTGTGCTTGGAGAAACTCATCATACATTCATTCTACTACAATTTATTGAGCACCTACTGGGTGCCAGGATGAATGGATAGATGGATATGCGGTGGGTAGGTAGATGGATGGATGATGGATGGATAGAAGGAAAGAGGAAGAATGGACGAGCGGATGAATAGATGGACAGTAGGAAGGATTTACTCCTAGAAAAAAGGAAGGCAGGGAAGGAAGACAGGCAGGCTGAATTAAGATACAAGATGCAGCTATTCTGTTGAGAAGAAGCAGAGGGACGGGGAATGGCAGCGCTCACACGGGAACTTTGTGCTATGTCCCTGAAATATACAGGAAGGTCAGGCTCTGAGAAGGGAGTGGGCAGTGAAGGTCATTTCTGAACTGAGTTGCAATTCCCTTGTGTTAACCAAGATTAATGACTTTGGTTTGAAGAGCCCATTCCCCACCATGGCGTTGGGCAGCCCTAGAGACCGAGGGCTCCTGAGTTGGCAGTTAGGGTTGACATGCCCTTGGAACACTCTCCAGAGAGGCAAAAACTGAAGCCCTGGAGGCCCAAGCATATGTCCAGTAGCAGTCAGACAGCATTTCCCTTCACCCCAGTCCCTAGGGCCCAGGGCAGACGGTCTCAAACTTGTTGGGCGCCAGACTTGCCATGAGCCTGTTTGGCAAGCTATTGCCTATGGCACGCTCAGAAATCTGGGTCAGGAGGCCGGAGCAGGGCCTAGCAACCTGCATTGTTTTAATGAGCATCCAAACTCTGATACAGGTGGACCATGGACCACAGTTTGAAAAACACAGATATTGGTGCTATCTCAAACTGTACAGGAAAGAGCAGGGAAGGAGGCAGTGTGTGCTTAAACATGGCAGCCAGCGAACTGGGTTTCATTCTGACCCACCACAAGGGGTACCCCTGAGCCTCCAAGTCTCTACCTGCAAACCAAATACAACATCTGCTCTGTGTTGACATGAGTATAAATGCAGAACACCAGCGGAGAGTGTCACATCCAACAATGTCAGATCCAAAGCCATCTCCTTGATACAAGAGGAGTTCCAGAATTCAGAATTCTGTGGATATTTTATTCTGGTAAAGATGGCGGAGTAGGTAAATGCTGTGCTCACCTCCTCTCATGACCACATTAAAATTACAACTAAACTACATAACAACCATCATTGAGAATCGCCTGAGGTCTAGCTGAACCAAAACCCTACAACGACTGTCATACAGACGAAGCAACCTCAAGACTGGTAGAAGGGGCAGAGATGAAAAATGAGCTGGTCCCACACCCATGTGTGACCATTAAAAATCTTGATGCAGGGATATCTTGATGCAGAGGTCTCCCCAGAGGAGTGAGGAGTTCTAGCATCACACAAGACTCCCCAGCTCAGGGTTCCAGAGCCAGGGAGAAAAGTCCCCATAATTCCTGGTTGTGAAGACCAGTGGAGATTGTGGCTGAGTGGGATGGAGGGCGGCTGCACTCCCAGGTGCACCTCTTGAAGGGCCTGTGTATGCACTTACTTGTTGATGGACTCACTCACTCTGAGCTCCAGTGCTGGGGCAGCAGCTCAAAAGGCAACAGGGATATATGGGGAGGAACTGAATTGTCTGGCCTCAGGGTGAGGGCTGGAGGGGCAGCTTTCCCTTGACAGAGGAGCTGGCAAAAGCCATTGTTTTTTTGTTGAGTCCTCCCCCTCCCTGCACACAGATGCAGGCAGATGCCATATCTGAGTCTCCATCAACCTGGCTAATGCTGTTTATTCACCCTACCCTAGTGATTCCCTGAGACGCTGCCCCACCCAACTTTCAGGCACACCTCAGCTGCTTCCAATGGCTTTTTCCTACAAACTGCCTGCCCTCACTCAAGCTGCAGATTTTCCCAAAATCTCTCAAAGGTTCACAAAACCCAAACAAGTAGCATCTGTCTTGAGCATGTCCCGTACCTCTGGTTGAGCAGCCCTAACCCTAGCACTAGTGGCAGCCAGCCTTGGTTTGCGACTTGGTCTGTTGAGGCATTTCCAAGCATGGCACGGGCGATGACCAGCTATAGATTGCTTTGTGGCTCATGCCAGGTGGTTCCAGGCGGGGTATAGGCTGCAGCTGAACTTGACCGACAGTGGGTCTCCTCCCAGGTGGCCCTAGGGCTGGCATGCCCAGTGACCAGCTTTGAACCAAAGGGCAGACTGAGCAGACAAAAGAGCCTTGCCAAAGCAAATCCTGCTCCACAAGATCAGCTCTTCCACAATAGCTCCTCCACTGTAGTAACAGCCAGTCTTCATAACCAATGATCAAAATTATGAATAATAAAATGAGCCCAAGGGTCAATCCCTCCTATTGACGTGCAAATAGCAACCAAGGCTCAACTACAACAGAAAGATACAAACAACCCACACAAGAGACACAGCTGGAGCACACAGCTCTGGTGACCAGGGAGACTGCACCACTGGGCCCCACAGGACACCTACTACGTAAGGTCACTCTACTAAGACTGGTAGACATAGCAGCCCTATCTAATATATAGAAACAAATACAGAGAGGCAGCCAAAATGGGGAGACAAAGAAACATGTCACAAATAAAAGATAGAACAAAGCTCCAGAATAAGAACTAAACAAAATGGAGACAAGCAATTTACCAGACACAGATTTCAAAACACTGGTTATAAGGATGCTCAGTGATCTCAGCGAGAACTTCAATGAAGAGACAGTGAACATAAAAATGAAGTTAGAAAACATAAAAAAGAACCAGTCAGAAATAAAGAATACTGAAATAAAGACTACATAACAGGGAACCAAAAAGCCCAGGAAGTGCAGAGAGTCCGAAACAAGATGAACCCAAAGAGGCCCACACCAAGACACAGCATAATTAAAATGTCAAAGATTAAAGACAAAGAAAGAATCTTAAAAGCAGCAAGAGAAAAGCAGTTAGTTACCTACAAGGGAGCTCCCAAAAGACTGTCAGCTGATTTCTCAACAGAAACTTTGCAGGCCAGAAGGGATTGGCACAAAATATTCAAAGTGATGAAAAGTAAGGACCTACAACCAAGACTATTCTCCAGCAAGGCTATCATTTAGAATTGAAGGACAGATAAAGAGCTTCCCAGACAAGAAAAAGTTAAAGGAGTTCATCACCACCAAGCCAGTATTACAAGGAATATTAGAGGGACTTCTTTAACACACACACACAAAAGATAAAAAATATGAATAATAAAATGGCAATAACTGCTTTATCTATCAACAATTACTTTAAATGTAAGTTCTTCAATAAAAAAAAATGGATAAGAAAATAAAACCCATAGATATGCTTCTACAAGAGACTCGCTTCAGATAAAAAGACACACAGACTGAAAGTAAAGGAGTTGGAAAAGGTTGTTCATGAAAATAGAAAAAAAAAGCTGTGGTAGCAATACTTATACCTGAAAAAAATAGACTTCAAAACAAAGGCTATAACAGGAGACAAAGAAGGACCTAGTTATCCCACTTCTGGGTATTTATCCAAAGAAACCCAAAATGCTACTTTGAGGGGATGTTTTCATCCATACATTCATTGCAGCATTATTTACAGTAGCCCAGATATGAAGACAACCTGGGTGTCCCCGAATGGATGAATGGATAAAGAAGAGGTAGTACATATATACAATAGAATATTACTCAGCTGTTAAAAAGAATGAAATCTTGCGAGGGAGATCCAAGATGGCAGAGTAGATAAACAGTCCCTACATCCTTCCATGAACACATTAAAATTACAACTAAATTCTAGAACAATCAACCTGGAGAACCATCTGAAGTCTAGCCGAACAGAAGTCCTATAACTAAAAATATAAAGAAGCCATGGCCGAGACTGGTAGGAGGGTCGGAGATGAGAAACGGGCCCCAAACCTCCCTGTGGCGGCTGAGAATCAGGAAGGATATGTCGGCTGCGAAGGGTTCCCTGGGAGGAGAAAGGGACCCCAGCCCCCCATACTAGGCTCCCCAGCCCAGAATACTGGTGCCAGGAAGAGGAGCCCCTACATCTGGCTGTGAGAAACAGTGGGGTTTCTGACCATTCAGCTGGGATGGAAGGCTGCAGGAAACCCAGATCCTCTTAAACGGCCCACACACAGATTCATTCGCTCGCAGGCACTCACCTTGGGCTCCAATGGAGGGATGGTGATGTGAGGGGCCTCCAAGACATACAGGGGGCAGACTGAGGTGTGTGGCTGCAGTGGGAGGACTGGAGGACAGTCAGCATTTTCCTGGTGAGGCATCCTCCTTCTATGCAGCTGGCAGGCAGGCGCCATCTTTCCTGTGGTGAGCCCACCCCCACAGGCCAAATTTGAATCTGATTGGCCTGGCGAGCTCCACTGCTCCGCCCTGCTGACTCAGCTGGGACCCTACCCACCCAACGAACGAATGTTAGAGGGACTTCTTTAAAATTGGAGGGGAGAAAAATCAAAATTATGAATAATAAAATGTCAATAGCTACACATCTATCAACAATTACTTTCAATGTAAATGGGTTAAGTGCTCCAATCAAAAGACATAGTAGGAGGGCTGAGTAGATAAGAAAACAAAACCTTTACATATACTACCTACAAGAGACTCCCTTCAGATTGAAAGACACACGCAGACAGAAAGTAAAGGGATGTACACCTGAAACTAATTTAAAAAAACAAAAGAAAATAAAGGGATGGAAAAAGATACTCCATGAAAATAAAAACGAAAAAAAAAAAAAAAAAGAAGCTGGGGTAGCAATACTTATGCCAGACAAAATAGATGTTAAAACAAAGGCAAAGATGTTAAAACAAGAGACAAAGAAGGACCCAATAATCCCACTTCTAGGTATTTATCTGAAGAAATCCAAGACACTACTTCGAGGGGACGTGTGCATCTATATGTTCATTGCAGCATTGTTTACAATGGCCAAGATGTGGAGGCAGCCTGGGTGTCCGTCAATGGAAGAATGGATAAAGAGGAGGTGGTACATGTATACTGTGGCATATTGCTCGGCCATGGAAGGGAATGGGTTCTTACCATTTGTGCAGGCATGAATGGACCTGGAGCGTGTTGTGCTGAGTGGAGTGTCAGACAGAGAAAGACAGATGCAATGTAATTTCACTTATATGTGGAATCTAAAGAACAAAACAAACAAAACAGGAACTCACAGATACAGAGAACATACTGATGGTTTCCAGATGGGAGGGGGGTTAGGGGTGAGTGAAAAGGGGGAAGGGATTAAGAAGTACAAATTGGTTGTTACAAAGAAGTTATGGGGACGTAGGGTATAGAATAAGGAATATAATCAATAATATTGTAATAACTACGTATGGTGTCAGATGGGTACTAGAGTTGTTGGGGTGACAGATGGGAGGAGGTTGGGGGCAGGGTGAAAAAGGCGAAGGGATTAAGACGTACAAATTGGCAGTTACAAAATAGTCATGGGGATGTAAAGTACAGCATAGGGAATATAGTCAATAATATGGTAATAACTGTGTATAGAACCAGTATCTATACACTAGTATCTAGTCTAGTGTATAGATACTAGACTAGTCAGGGGGATTACTTCTTTAAATCATATAAATGTCTAACCACAAGGCTGTACATCTGAAATTAATATAAAATAACATTGAATGTCAATTAATTAATTACTTAAATGCTGGACTTTAAAAAAAGAATTCTGTGGATTTTAGAAGTATAAAATGGGCAACCCGTGTCCAATATTACCTCACATCTCGGTGGTGGGGTCTGGGGCAGCACCCTTAACCAAACTCACTGATATCCCTGGGTCAAAAATATATGAATCCACATACTGAAGAAGGAAATGGAGGCTATAAATCACCTCATTCAGTACAGGGCAGATTTTTACAGGCCAATGAGTTACACACAAACTTGGTTTTATGAGCTTCTGCAATTTCGGAATTGCAGATAAGGGACTGAGCCCTATGTAAAGATGTGGGTGTCTACAATGATGCTGTGAAAAAAGTCACACCACGGCTACCTCAGGATTGATGTAGAAGAGCAATTCTATATTGTGAAAGTGGAAGTGGGATAAAACAAGTACATACATGTCCATGGGAAAAACAAAAACAAAAACCGGGAAGACTGACAATACATATACCTGTCCAGTGTGACTACAGATGGTGGTGTTTTTTTCTTTTTGCTGATGGGTATTTTCAAAGGTTTCTACCTTGAACCACGAATATGTATTGCTTTGTGATTTTTTAAAAATAATAATAGGAGTTTCAAAATCTTTAAATCCCCAACGACTGTGGGTGTAGGGGGAGGGCAGTGGTGGGCCGGGAGTGTTGGGAGACTTGGGGACAGCACCACCTATGGCCCCACTCATGTCTTCTCTGCAGGGTCGACAAAGCCCCCTTGCCTTCGTCTGCTCAGGGTCTCACCTTCCCCCTAGCCTTCAAGAACCAGACTCTAATGGGAATGTTTGTCTTCCCGCCAGCCTCAGCTGGTTCCTGTCTCTGTGAGAAGCCCAGGCCCAGAGCCCCCACCGTCAACAGGGCGGGGGCTCAGCAAGGGGACGGGAGAGTTGAGGAGAGGCAGACAGGCAGACGAGAGGGAGGGGATCAAGCGGCAGAGGGGTGGTTGGACGGGAGCTGCTGATTCACAGCCACCCCTTCAACAGGTGGCCTGCCATCTGCTCCGGCTCCCTGCCCCAGCCACGTGTCCAGCCTTCTTGAGTTTAACTTCGGCTGTGCACGTGGCCTGAGTTCATAAAGCCAGAAAAAGAACTTGCCGAGAATGGGCTGGGCTGAGGACAGAGCAAGGGTCACTTGTCCCCTGGGAGCAAGGCTAAAAATGACCAGGGAATTTGGAAAGTCCCTATGCTCAGGCCTTGACCTGCATTTTGCATTTCTCTTCACTGGGTTCCTGGAGTTTGGCTTAAAAGCTTTTTAAACCTGAGTGCATCCACTCTTGACCTGACAGATCAAAATGCAGGCCCAGAGAGGTGAAGGGGTTTGCCTGGGGTCACACAGCTTAACATTCATTGATTCACTCATTGATTTCCTAACTGCTTATCGAGTGGGTTCCCTGCCAGCTGCAGAAATTCGGCCTTGGGGAGCCTATAAAAATCCAGCCAGGAGACCAGTCATATAGACGCCAAACTTAATGCAAGAGAATCCCAGTCCTGCAGCTGATGACCAGATAAAATGTCTGAAGCTCTCCATGACTTACTTCCTCTATCTGTAAAATGGGAATAATTATATAATAACAGCATCGACCTCTTAGAGCTGATGTGTGAAAGGAGGTCATCGCAGTACGTGCTATAGAGAGAATCTTTTCATTCAACTTCATTCAGCATCACGTACTTTTATTTTACACTCGAAATACCAACGTCGTGCGGTCATTATCATCAGCCTTTTGTAGATGAGGGAAGGGACGTATCCAGTCATTTGCCAGCACACGCAGGACAAGCCTGGACTGGGATCCAGGACAGCCACCCCAGCTGTCCCCATGCCCTGGCCCTGGCCCTTCGAGGGCCCCCTCCTCCCTCTGTACTGACTGCCTCCACCCTGGAAGGGAACGTGTTGGATCCTGTCCCCAGGGCAGGGCCCAGCTGTCACCTTCCCAGCTGCTGGGACCCTGGTGTGCGGAATTCGGTGCCAGCCTGCAGACCCAGCCAGGGATACACATACAGCTTCTGACACAACAGAGGTGGGGAGAGGGTCAAGTGGGCCAGGTAGGAGCTGCAGTTATAGCATGTTCCATCCTGTGCTATTATCCTGTATTCCCTAACAGGCCCCCTCCTCCAGGCAGCCAGCCCTGCCTGCCACCTTTTCTTCTCCCAGGCCAAATACCTTCCCACACTGGCCTAAGTGAAAAGTGGAGAGTCGTCTCCATGCGGTTCTGGGATGGGAACTACCTGCCCTCAATGGAATCTCAGGTGCTTAGGATTGAACATGTGTTGGTTTTTACAAGTATCAGTTGGAATAACCTTTTGTGAAGAACCACTGGCAAACCCTGAGCACAGACTTGTCTTCACATTAAGGGATATACATACCTGGCAGACCACCACCTTTGCTAGTCAGGGTGGTTGGGGGGTAATGATGAGCTAACATTTATTGAAAACATCTGTGTGGCCCTGGGCCCTGTCTGCAGTCTCAGCCTTCCTGGCTACCCTATAGGGTCAAGCCTCTCACCTTCACCTGGAGATGATGACCTTGAACTTGGAGACATGCAGTAATTGGCATGGAGTAGCTGGGTGGGCACCTGGATTGGTTGTCCCCAAGGCCATGCCTGCTTGGCCTTGGGCTGCCTGTCTTTTTGGCAGACTCATAAACGGCTAGTCTGGGCAGGCTGGTGATTCTGGAGTCCAGCTCAGGCCAGCTTTGTCCTGGGCGCTCTGACCTCTGGGGTCTGGCTAATGGCTTCCACCTTCAAAGCTGTTAGGACCACATTAGCAGCTCATACAAAACGGGGGCCAAGAACTACAGATGGAGGGCAGGGAGTGATGAAGCGATGGGGGGGGGAAGAGGATGGTGTTGGGTTGGCTGGGAGGATGGAGACAGCACCAAGGAAGACCCAGCCCTCGCCCTCCTCCCCTCCCATAGAACCCAGGGCACAGAGGTGCTTGGATGGGGAGCAGCAGGCAGGGGCTTTCCCCCAGGATTAAAGCCGGGAAACCCAGGAAGAATTCATCTCAAAGGCATGAAAGAAGAAAGCCAGCTAGCTGTGGGGGACAAGGAGCGAGCATTTCTATCCCAGGAAAGGCCTGCCCCCCAGGCCCCAGCCTTCCCGGGCTGAATGCCTTTTCCGCCAGCCCAGAGGCGCCAGAGCCCGCCTGGGAAGGAGCTACGCCAGGTCAGGGCGGGCCTGTCCCCTTAGTTCCAGCCCTCACCCTGAGAAAGGTTTTCTTCCCACAGGAGCCAGAGGCAGGGAAGGGGTATGATTATTCTGACCGTGCAGAGACAGAGACACAAGTCTGAGACAGAGAAAGACAGACTGACAGACAGAGATACAGAGACAGAGATACCAGAGAGAGACAGATATACTGATGCAGACAGAGACAAGCAGAGGTACAGACATATACACAGAGATATACACACACAGATACAGATACAGTGCACAGTGACACTCAGCATCTCCCCCACAGAGAACCCCCCACACACAGACTCTAGAAGGCCCTCACCAGCCATGCGGCCCTCGTTGCCACTGGTCCCCCCAGCCACCCAGATAGCAGGTGCCACACGTCCCAACCTCAGTGTCTTAAGTTTTGACCCAGATTCACTTAGGGCCAATGCTTTGCGCAATGAGGAAGGCTGTGGGGTGGACGCGCACTCGGGCCAGCCACCTGTGGCCTGCATTTGAGTGCTGGGTCCTCTACCTGCCAGCTGCGAGACCAGGTCAAGGAATGTCACCTCTCTGACCTCAGTTTCCTCATCAGCAAGGTAGAGAGAGAAAGTGGCCCACTCGAAGGGTGGCTGCAGGACTGCAGGAGAAACGTGAGGAGCCTGAGAAGATCCCCCCAAGCTGACTTTACCCAGCTGCACAGAACTGTTTATACTACCAGGGCAAAGAGAGCTGGTGGCCAGAATCGCAGCGCCCAGATGGAGACCTGGCTTCCAGTCTCTGCAGGGGCGGTAATCAGCTGCGTGGCTTTGGGCTTGCGTTCTAAATGGAGTCCTCTCAGACCTGTGCTCTGCCCCCAGTCCAGGGGGCCTCAGTCAGCCTGCCAACCAGGTTTTCCCGCAGGTCTACCGTGTGCCAAGCACCCGTGGCTCAAAGCTGCTGCAAACTCAGGGACCAGGCAGAATAAAGGGACTTAGGCTTTGTGGTCCAGAGAACGGGGGCCAGGAGGTGGGCATGGAAGAAGACTGTGGCTATGTGCGACTAGGACATATAGTTTTGTTTTTTTTTCCTTAAACTGACTTTACGGAGGCATAATTTATGTAACAGAATGCATCCATTTAAGTTAAGTTTGACACATGGATATATTTGCATAGCCACACCTCCATCAAAATAATCAACATGTTTATCACCCCCAACATCTTCCCTTGTGTGTGCACCCCTCCCCAGCCAACCCCCATCCCAGTCCCTGAAAACTACTGTTCTGTTCTCCATCACTGTCGTTTGGCCTTTTCAGGAATATTATACAAATGGAGTCATGCAGCATGCACTGTGTCTGACTTTTCTCATTCAACATAAAGTTTCTGAGATTCTTCCAAGTAACTGTGTGACTCGGTCATCCCTTCCTTGTTATTGATGAGTAGTGTTCCATTCTATGATGATACCACAGTATATTTATCTGTCCCCTGTTGATGGATGTCTGGATTGTTTCCAGTGTGGGGTCATTAGGAATAAAGCCACTACGGACACTCGGGTACAGCTGTCCATGCGGACGTGTGTTCTCATGTCTCTAGGGTAAACGCTAAAGTGGAATTGCTGGGTCATAAACAGATGTTGACCTTGGGCCGGTACCTGGCTTGGCCTCAGTTTCCTTGTCTTTAAAATGGGGATGAAAACGTGGACATAACTCAGAGGTCCATCAACAGAATGAACAAACAAAACGTAGTTAATCCACATAATGGAGTATTACTCAGCCATAAAAGGGTGATGTCCTGACACATGCTACAACATGAATAAACGGTGAGGACCCCATGCTAAGGAGAGAAGCCAGACATAAAAGGTCACAAAGTGTAGCATTCCATTTATAGGAAATGTCTAGGATTGGCACATCTATAGAGATAGAAAGGAGATTAATGGTTGCCAGGGGCTGGGGGAAGGGGAGCCAGGAATGACTGCTAGTGGGTATGAGGTCTCCTTTTTGGGGTGATGAAATGTTCTGGAATTAGATTGAGGTGATGGCTGCATGACCTTGTGAATGTACTAAATGCCACTGAATTGTACACTTTAAAGTGGCGAATTTCGGGCTGGCCCGGTGGCTCAGGCGGTTGGAGCTCCGTGCTCCTAACTCCGAAAGCTGCCGGTTCGATTCCCACATGGGCCAGTGGGCTCTCAACCACAAAGTTGCCGATTCAACTCCTCGAGTCCCGCAAGGGATGGTGGGCTGTGCCCCCTGCAACTAAGATTGAACATGGCACCTTGAGCTGAGCTGCAGCTGAGCTTCTGGATGGCTCAGCTGGCTGGAGCGTGGGCTCTCAACCACAAGGTTGCCAGTTCGATTTCTCGAGTTCTGCAAGGGATGGTGGGCTGTTTCCCCTGCACCTAGCAACGGCAACTGGACCTGGAAATGAGCTGCGCCCTCCACAACTAGGACTGAAAGGACAACAACTTGAATCTGAACGGCACCCTCCACAACTAAGATTGAAAGGACAACAACTTGACTGGAAAAAAGTCCTGGAAGTACACACTGTTCCCCAATAAAGTCCTGTTAAAAAAAAAAAAGTGGTGAATTTTATGTGACATGAATTTTGCCTCAATTTTTAAAAAGGGAGAAGAGAGAATCTGGTAATAATAGTGCCCTCTTCACAGGATTTCTGTGGAGATTAAATGAGATGATACACAGAAGCACTTAGCACGGGGCTGGGTACACAATCCCCAGAATAAAAGTTGGAGATGCTTGGGGGTTTTGTCTGCTTATTCCCAAGTGTGGTTCTCTCCCCTAAACCTAGAACACTGCCTGGAATATAGTAGGTACTCAACAAACATTTGTTAATCCATGAATGGCTAGCTTAATGACTATGATTTTGACCTCCCCAGGCCCTTAAGTAAAACCCTGCTAGGAAAAATGGTAATGAACCTGTTTGTAGGCTAAACTGACCTTCACATTAATTATCTTTAAGAAACCTTCAAAACAGTCCCATCACATGGGGATCTTTTAACAATTATTATTATTAATCTCCCCGTGTTTACAGAGAAGGAAACCAAGAAAGGGTAGGAATCCCGACCAAGGTCAGCCACCAGCCCAGGCTGGCCAACTGCCGAGCCCATGGAGGTAGGTAAGCAGGCCCCTCCCCCAGGACACATGTCCCAAGCAGACCAGACGTGACCTTGGCCTTCTTTGCAGACTGATGTCCTCTCCCCAACTCATGGGCAGGATTTTAATAGCACATGAGAAGAGGGGAGGCCAAATGGTATCCCAATGAGACTGTCTTGAGAGCCAGGGCTCCCATCAGGGGGCAGGGTGTGGCCTGATGGGGCTGCCCATCCTCCTGGCTTGGCCCCCGTGGAGGCCAGGTCAGCAGGGAGTTCCAAGGAACTCCAAGTCTGCTTTGACTCACTGGGAAAGAGGAGGTAAGAAAAACTGCAAAAACAAGCCAGGGAAAACCCACTCACAGCTCCAGGCAGGCCTCTGTCATCAGGCGGCCAAATCGCTCTTGAGGCCTCATATCTAGGCCTCTTGCTCTTAGGTCGCAGTCGCCATGGGCAGACCACGTCCTCCTCCTTCAAATTCTCCTGAGACTTTGCTCTTTGGCTGCACTCAGCCTTGCTGGCCCCTCCCACAGGCCATCCCACCACTTCCTGTCTGGATGGGGGAGAGACAGTTTCCCCTAGAAGCCTCCCCCTCTGCCCTTCCCACCCCCATCTCCCACCCCACCCCACACACAAACACGTGTTCCCCCAGCCAACCCATCAGCATGCTGCTGCCCCCTCTAACCTTCCAAAACTTCATTTTGTTCACATTACTTCCCTGCCCTCAAACCATCTGGGGCTCCCTAATGCCCCTAGAGAGGCAGTTTGGAGACTGGCCAAAAGCAAGGATTCTGTAGCCAGGATATCTGGGTTTAAATCCTGACTCAACCGTTTAGAAAATGAGTGACATCAAGTCACTCTACCTTGCCGCACCTCCCTTTCTCCATCTATAAGATGGAGTCCTGATCGTGGCTGCAGCACCAAGTTATTGGCACAGTAAATGAGTTGATATGTGGAAAGCGTTTAGAACAGTGCCAGCTGTTACTATTTGTAATAAGTATTACAAATATTGACGATAGAGGCAGTCCAGCCCTTTGGTCTGGCCCAGGCCATGGTGTCCCCAATCCACCCAGCCAACATGCACAGACCCCATCTGGCTGTTCCTGGCGCGGCCCTGAGAACAGCTGTCCCCATCACTACAATGTCAGCCTTCTGCCAGCTGCTTCTCCAGAGCTAGATCGTCTTATACAGCTCAGCTCCACAGACACCCCCTTCCCAAAGTCTCCCCAGACACCCCCGCCACCCGGGCCACCCAACTTTGCCTTTTGCATCTGTGTCTACACCCATGCTTCTCCGACAAGCATGGAGGCCTTGTCGAGAGGCAGATTCAGACCCAGGGGGTCTAGGGTGGGTCTGAGATGCAATATGTCCATCAAGCTCCCGGATGTGGACACAGCTCATCCTGGACTGAATCTTAAGAATAAACACTTCTAATACGACCATTTTGGGAGTTAAATCCCAATCCATTGTTGATTTTTCATTGTTCCCTGTACAGCAGTCCCTTTTCTCCAATCATACTCTGAGGGGCACGTCTTCCTTATCTGCCTCTCTCCCATCACTGGTTCTAGCCATCCTGACTTAACAGGTGTGGGTTGGAGTGAACTGGCCAAGCCCCCAGGCTGGGAGAGGGAGAGGCTCGGCCCACTCACCATGGCCTCCACCAGTGAGGGCTGGGCCCTTCTTCCACTCCGTTAGGAGGTCCCAGGTGCACATGCAGTCAGCACTCCACTTGTGTGACAGTGGGGACTGTCACATCACGCCTACGGAATAAGAATAGTTAAAGACCTTGCCAGGCCCCAGGGCGAGGGCCCCTTCTAAGGGGTTGACTCATTTAATCATCATCAAAACCCTATGAGGTCAGCACTACTCTATCCCCACTTGACAGATGGGGAAACTGAGGCACAGAGAGGCGAAGGGTCACACAGCTAGCACATGGCAGAGGCAGGACTCACACCCAGGCACCCTGGCTCTCAGCGTGTGGTCTTAACCCCCAGGCCACACTGACTTTCTCCAGCCTTAGCATCGGCCTGGCACATAGTAAGTGCTCAGGAAACGAGCATGCCTTAGGTGTGAGTCATGGCTTGTCCAGGCACACAGTCACATGTGGTGACAATCAGGCCTGTGGCCACTGTGGGTGGCTGGTGAGTCTTCCTCTGGGGCTTCTCTGTGGGGGGTTCTAGGGGTCCCGAGCAGAAGGGCTGCCCCCTCTCCACTCATCATCTCTTTTTGCATCTACTGTCTGAGCTTAATCTCATGGCTCCTGGAAGTTCAGGGGGCTTTGTGGCCCTGGACCTGCGGCCACCTGCTGGGAACACTAGCCAATCGACCCCTGGGGCTGTCCCCTGGGGACAGAAGGCCCCCTTTCATCTAGCGGTCACTGCCCCTCCCCAGAGCAGCCTCAGGCTGGTTCACAGCCAGCTCCCTGCCATTCATCAGATTAAAGGACCTTTGCAGTGAAAGGGCTGCCTCTTCCAGAGCAGAGGCCGGCACCAAGCTCCAGGCCTCTGCCCCACCCCCAATCCGGCTGATGGTTCTGTCCCTGGACGGAGACCCTTCGCATTGGCAGGACTCAGGTCCTCCTGTTGGTTCCCGCTGCCCCACTTGCTCATTCATTTGACACACATTTATCACACACCTACTATGTGCCACACAGACAGTGAGGTCTCTGGCCTCTTTGCTGTCACCAGACGTTATTCACCTTGGGACACCCATTACTTTCTCACCTTTTGTGATGGTCCTGGGGTGGATCATTTCACAGCAGGTGGCCTCATCTCCCAGGGCCCAGTTTAGGGTACCCCACCACTGGCTGAGCATCTGCTATGTGCTGGGCACTGCGGCATGCAATTTATAATGCAATCCCATTGATCCCCCCACGCCCTTGAAAGGTACACCCTTCACCTGCAGAGAGTGAAGCTCAGAGGTAGAGTGACCTGTCCAGGTCACACAGCTGGTAAGAGGCCACGCCAGGGTTTCTCATTCCAGACTCTGGGGATTCCATGGTCCCATCACACCACATCTGTCTGTGCTGACTGCATGTAACGGTCACATCCTATGGTGATTCTCTGTGGCTCCTCAGCCTGCCTCCAGCCCCTGCAGGCAGCTCTCCCTGTCACCCATTCTGACCTTGGGGTCCTGGATTCCCAGCCCCTGGAAAGACCGACCTTGACATCAACCTGTGGTTAGCTGAATAATAACCCCCAAAGCTGTCCATGTCCTAATTCCTGGAATCTATAAATGCGCTTAGATGGCACAGGGGACTTGGCAGGGGGATTAAGTGAGGGATCTTGAGATGGGGAGATTGTCTTGGATTATCTGGGTGCCCCCAATGTAATCACAAGGTCCTTAGAAGAGGGAGGCAGGAGAGTCAGGACCAGAGAGAGAGATTTGAAGTTGCTAGGATGCTGGCTTTGAAGAAGGGGCTATAATCCAAGGAATGTGGGTGACATCTAGAAGATGGAAAAAGTGAGGATATGGGTTCTCCTCTAGAGCCTACAGAAGGAATGCGGCCCTGCTGACACCTTGATTTGAGCCCAGTGAGGCCCCCCTCAGACTTCTGAGCTGCAGAATAAATCTGTGATGCTTTAAGTAACCATGTTTGTGGGTCATTTATTACAGCAGCCACAGGAAACTTATACAACAGCCTGTCTATCCCCTCTTGCTGTCAGGGTCCTGGTCACACCTCCTCTCCCTTCCTGACCCCCGCCATGCCCAGACCTGAGGCCTACAGGAGGTCTTGGCTGTCCTCAGCCCCAGAAGGGCCTCACCCATCTCTGGGCTTCTGCATTGCCCTCACCGTCTGGTCCTGCTTACTTTTTTCCCCTGCCTGCCATTGTTAGTTACCTTATCACACCTCTACATCTCACCTCACATCTAATTGGAATTTCCTCAGAGACAGGAAACCTGATTTAGGCGTCTTTGTCTCTCCCAGAGCACCCTGCAAGGGGTGGGCTCAGGTGGAGCACACTTGGCCTTCCTGCCCTGCCCTAGAGGCCCTGGGGGGTCGGCACTCACTGCCCTCCAGGCAGGCAGGCCGTTTCAGCCTGTTGGCAGAGCCTTGGTCCCAGCGGTTCCCGGAGTTCTTGTCCTCTCCCAATACAAAGCTATGCCTTGTTCTCTGGGGTCAGCCTGGTGCAAATGACACTGTCACTTCTGAGAGGTGCTCCCTGCTTTCCCACTGGAGGTCCCTTGTGTGGCATATCTGCAACTGGAAATCATTTTGTTTATTGCTTAGCTTTTTAATTTTTCTAGAGTATTTCTGAGGGCAGCACTGTGTCTACACTGAGGAGGGGAGACCCACAGAGCCTTCAAAGAAGGTGAAGACAGATGTCCCTGCTTCCAGCCCAGTCCCAGCTGAGTGACTTCAGATGAGCCTTGATCCTTCCCAGAGTCCAAGTGTTTCCTCTGTAATGTTGCCACGACAGTACCTGCCTCCTAGGATGGTGAGGCCCAAATAAGACTCCCAGGGTGGTGGCCTGGCACAGGTCCGCACACAGTAGGTGCTCAGTTAATAGCAGCACTCATTTTCCTTGACCGCTTCATGGCCACCAAGGTGAACCCTGGTCCACAGGCCGGGGAGGTGGTTGATTTCCCTGGCACCGGAAAGCATAGCCCACAGATGCCCTATCCTCCAGTTGGACTGAGGGTGAGGGGAGACCCACAGCTGTCTGGTGTCACCTCTGGGGAGGAGGGACACTTTCCAGGTAAGGCCATGGAGCTCTGAGGGGACACACCCGTCGCTGAAGGTCATTCAGCCAGACTTCCAACCCACTTTGTCTGGTTTTCCCCCACGTTTTGCGCACGAAACTGAGCAGGGCTCAGAGTCATTTTAAAGATGGATGGAAGCATCCCAGTCTGTCTGTGGCTCTGCAGTCATGAGAACCCAACCAGCAGCTCATGTCAAAGGCTCCCCTCCCCGGTGGGCGGAGCAAGAGACAAGGGATCTAGGTGGTGAGACAAGGGGACAAAGGGGACTCGGGAGGTTCAGAGGACTTACCTCTAGTCGTCCCAGGGCAGAAATCAGGTCCCTAACATCCGCCCAGCCCTGGTCACCACCCCAACCCCTCAGCGAGTTTCTCATCAGAACAATTGGGGTGCCGTCTGGATCCAGGCTACAGGGAACACAGATTGGCCTTGGATGTTTGGTGACAGGAAATGCTCTATGGCCTTGGCTGGGTTTTAGAGGCTGAAGCAGAGCTGGCTGTGCCCCTGGGGTATTGTGGCCACAGAGCCTTTCGGGGAGGTGGCAGGTCATGGTGGGAGGGGAGGCAGCAGGATGCCTTCCCTCCCCCACTATCCTCCCCTGTCCTTCTGCGTCCACTTACTGAGGCCCCTCTGTCTGCGAGGCAGAGGGTGGACACTATTTGTATAAATAAAATTCCGTTTTGGCCAGTGTGTATCCCTGCCTCAGCCAAAAGCTGGTTTGAAGCTGGGAGTGACAAGATCTGGCTGTCACGGGAGAGGGCCAAGACGGGGTAGTCCAGGTGACCTTTCTACCCCAGTCACAGTGCTGGGCTTGGGCCCCCAGCCTGTGGAAGGTAGGCATGGGGGTGGGGCCCTCCTGATGATGACGGGGACACAGCCCCCATTAAGGTCCTTGATGTTTCAGATGCCATATCTACTGGATGCAAAGAGCAGCGGAGCCAATAGCCAGCTGGCGTCAGGAGATAGAGGCCCACCTCCGGGTCAGAACCCAGCTCAGCACCCATTCCCTGCAGCAGATACTGGGAGGTCCCCCTCACCAAGAGCTGGGGGACTGCTAGATGGGGCTCTAGAGGCCCCATGGCCCAATAAGCAGAGCACATCCACTTTCTGCAAGGCCCTCTCCCCGAGGCCCCATTTGCTTTGAGCAAACACCCCTCCTGCCACCTCCTGGGCCTGACCCTGGCCAGGCAGCTCAGGGCTCTCTGGGGAGGGTTCTCACAAAGACCCATCCGGCCCCTGGGTCGCTGCAGGAAATCCTGGAGGCCAGCATTACAATGCACTGCTTCCGGCTACCAAGGGGTCCCCGGGCACAGGAAAGAGGTGCCGGTGGCTCTGGTGCTTTCCAAAGAGACTGGGCCAGGTGGCCCCCAGGAATGCCCTGAGCCCCAAGCAGGGGCATAGAAAGGCTCCCACGGGTGAGGGTGATGGGCATGTAGGCCTGTTAGAAACAGCCTTCCTAACGATCCTCCTTCTCATGTTACTCCTCTGCTCACACACCTTCTGTGGCTCCCCATTGCCTAAGGAATCAAGTCCAGCTACTGAAGCTCAGCATTCGAAGCTCTCTCCGGCCTCTCCACCAATTGGAGCCTTCTCCCCAGCCAGGCCCCTCTCTGATTCCAAACGTTCCAGTCCTGACTGAGGCCTTTGTCTCAGCCACCCCGCATCCTGGAAGACCATTACTCCTCTGGCTGTGGCAGCTCCTAGTCGGCCCAGTTTATTTAGCGCTAATCATGATTGATTCTGACAGCTCCTCTAGCTCTAATGCTGATTGACACTTCCTGGGTCCCGAATGCTGCCCTAGCTGTTCCCAAGGGAAGATGTGCGTGGTGTGGTCAAGACAGTCAAACCCGCCTCAGTTCTGGCCCTGCCTCTGCCGCCAGGTTCTGGGGGCCCCTGGTGCCCCATTGATGAAATGAAGACACTACTTCCCCATGAGTGGCCATGCGGCCTGGTACATAAAACACAGTGTCTGGTGGAGCAGAAGGGATCAGTGAATGTTAACCATCTCCATTGTGGTTGGCAGAATAATGGCTCCAAAAATGTCCATGCCTTAACCTCTGAAACCTGTGAGTAGATGACCTCACACAGCGAAGGATTTTGCAGATGGTATCAAGTAAGGATATTAAGATGGGGAGATTGTCCTGGATTATCCGGAGGGCCAAATGTCATCGCCAGGGGCCTTATAAGAGGGACGCAGGAGAGTCAGAGTCAGAGGCGATATGATGACAGAAGCAAAGGTCAGAGAGAGAGAAAGAGTTGGGACGATGTTACATTGCTGGCTTGGAAGATGGAGGAAGAAGCTACAAGACAAGGATGGGTGGGGGGAGGCTCTAGAAAGTCGGAAAGGCAGAAAAGTAGTGTCCTCTAGAGCCTCCAGAAACAGTGTCCTCTAGAGCCCTGCCAAGACCTTCATGTTAGGGCGTCTGGCCTCTAGAACTGCAAGATAATAAATGTGGGTTGTCTTAAGCCATGACACTTGTGGCCATTTGTTCCAGCAGCCCTAGCCACTCACAGTCATACTCACATTGGTGATCTCATTTAGTCCTCAGAGCCAGCCTGTGACGAAGGCCTGGGGGTTCCCGCTGTACAGCAGCTCCCGCGGTGGGACTCCAGACCTGGCGGTCTCCGCCTGCTGCCCACCCGCTGGGTCTCGCTTTGCTCCTGAACTCTCACTGATCAGGCCATTTACACTTCATTGCACACGTCGCATCTTGCGGCGTGTCGATAACTTGTCGTTCAACCATACTTAACGTCTTTGCTGGCATATCTCTTTGCTCTCAAGCTGAACTGTCAGCTTCTTGATGGCAGGGAACATGTCCTCACTGGATCCATGAACATGGCCCTGGGGTGGGAAGGAAACCAGGTGCTTCAACACTTAAGTTTAACAGCAGTCCTCAGCCCACTTCCCTTTACAATTACCCGGGGAGTTAAAAAATAAAAACAGTTTCCCAGTTTGTATCCTGAACCTATCAAATCAGAATTTCTGGGGCTGGGGCCTTGGTAAGGGTATGTTTTAAAGCTTCCTAAAAGCACCTCATGTGCCAGCAGAGCTGAGAACACCTATCTTCCGGGGCTGTTGTAAGGCTTAAAAGAAAAAACATGCATAACGGTAGCTAATATTTACTGAGTGCTTATTATATAGGCAATGAAGTCCTTCACCTATATTTGCTTATTTCATCCTCATGGCAACCCCGTGAGGTAGGTACCCTCATCACCCACATTTTACACCTGAGATGGGTAAGTCACAGAGGCGTCCAGTAACCTGCTCAAGGTCACACAGCTAGTAAGCAGTGGGACCAGGGCTTCAACCCAAGCATTTCAGCTCTTCAGTCCATACTCACTCAGAGGCGCCCCACGGTGGGGCGTGGTGGTGGGAGACGGAGGATTTCATCATTGGTATTGTGTAGACTGAAAAGCAGCCCAGAAATTGACAGGCTGATCCTCAAATTCATATGGAAGAGCAACGTTGGAGGATTGACATGTTCTTGACTTAAAAACTTATGACAAGTCTATAGTTGTTAAGACTCTGGTTCTGGCATGAGAGCAGACATTTAGATCAAGGGAAGAAAATTGAGAGTCCGGAAATAAACCTTCACATTTACAGTCAACTGAATTCTGACAAGGGGGCCAAAATCATTCAGTGGGGAAAGAATGGTCTTTTCAACAACTGGGGCTGGGACAACTAGACATCCACATGCAAAAGAATGAAGCTGGACGCTTCTCCCCCACCATATACTTAAAATGGATCAAAGACCTACATCTAAGAGCTAAAACCATAAAAGTCTTACAAGAAAATATAGGGGGAAATCTTTATAACTTTGGATTGGGCAATGGTTCTTAGAAATGACACCAAAAGTGGTGTCAAAGAAAAAAAATAGGGAAACTGGACTTCATCACAATTAAAAACGTTTGCACTCCGAAGGAGACCATGAAGAAAGTGAAAAGACAACTCACAGAATGGGAGGAAATACATGCACATCACACACCTAATCAGGGATTCGTACCCAGAACATATAAAGAATCCTTATAACTCGACAACAAGACGACAAATAACCTAATTCAATACACATGGGCAATAAGCACTTGAAAAGATGCTCAACATCATTAGTGAATGCAAATCATAAACACAATGAGATACCATTTCACACCCACGAGGGTGGCTATGGCTAGAATCAAAAAGAGTAACATGGATGGGTGAGAATGTAGAGAAATCAGAACCCTTATACACTGCTGCTGGGAACGTCAAATGGGGCAGCTGCTTTGGGGAATAGTCTGGCAGTTCCTCAAAAGGTTAAATATTGGGTTACTATGTGACCCAGCGATTCTGCTCCTAGGTGTACACCCAAGAGAATTGAAAACATGCGTCCACACAAAATCTTGCACACAAATGTTCGTAGCAGCATCATTCACAATAGCCGTAAGTGAAACAACTCAAATGTCCATCAATGGATAAACGGATCAACCCATATGATCTCTCCATACATAGGAATATTACTCAGCTATAAAAAGGAGTGAAATACAATGTGGATGAACCTTGATGACCTTAGGCTAAGTGAAGGAAGCCAGTAAGACCACATAGACTGTATGATTCCATCTATATGAAATATCCAGAATAGGCAAATCCCTAGAGACAAAAAGTAGATGAATGGTAGCTTAGGGCAACATGGGGAGTAATTATAGGAATGGAGTATGGAGTTTCCCTTCTGGTTGACGAAAATGTTCTGAAATTAGGTAGTGGTGATAATTGCACAATCTGTGAATATATTAAAAAACAGTGAATTGTACATTTTACAGGGGTGAACTGGATGGTATGTGAATTATATATTTAGTGAAACTGCTACAAATTAAACAGCAGACTGACTTTTAGCTGGTTTTATTAGTAGTAAGTTTTCCACAGGTGATGCCCCTTGTTGCCTGCCCTGGTCCCACAGCCATGCCCTCTGTCACCGTGCCATGTGACCTTTGCAGCCATAAGACAACTCTGTGCGAGACCCGCCATGCAATAGGTGCTCAGAGAAGGAAAACAGGACATTCTCTTCCCCACGTGCCTTCCCCAGGCAGAACTCCTGACCCCTGCATCCTACCTGGGGCTTTAGACACACCGCATCACCCCCATACATCCTGGTGACCCTGTGGGGCTGCCCAGACACCTTCAATGGGAACATGCTGTCCTGACCACTGGCAGTGCTGCCAGCAGATGGCTTAGCTGTGGCCCCTCGGGAAGGGCTGTTCCCAGGTTGTCTACGCTCAGTGACCCTTTGACACTAGCGCATGAAGGCCCAGCCCTTCCAGCCCAGCTTGGGACAACCCTGAGGCCCAGCCCAGCTCCACAGCTCCCAGGGGACTGGCCAATGCTGCATGGCAGCTCGATGCCCCCTGCCCAGACATTCTTACCGCCATGCTGCTGATCCCAGAGCACCCCCAACCAAAGACCGACTGCATGTCAGCTCCCTCCTAGAGTCGGCTCCCCAGGGATGCTCGTGGTGTGTAGTGAGTGGGGGTCGGGGGTGTTGCTCGGCGTTCCACAGTGCACAGGATGGCCCCACAAAGAATCTTCCAGCCCGAAATGTCCAAAGCCTTGACATAGTACAGTGTTTTTAAACATGTATGTGTGTGTGTGTGTGTGTGTGTGTGTGTAATTACTTAGGGACCGTGTTAAAATACTTCCAGGACTGTGGGAATCTCTCCAAGACAAACAACCCTGCTTCTTCAATAAATACATAGTAACAAAACAGAGAGAGAGGGAGAAGGAGAGACAGACAGGCAGAGGGAGAGGGAGACAGAGGCAAAGACAGACAGACAGAGACAGACAACAGGGTGAGAGACGGGGTGGGGGAGAAGGAGAAAGACAAAGAGAGACGGGGAAAGAGACAGGCAGAGAAAGAGAGAGAAAGGAACGGAGGAGAAACCTATATATTAAAGAGACTATATATTAAACATATATATTAAATTAACCTTTCCCAGTGTAGATTTTATTTGAATCCTGATTTAAACAAGCCCTGGGGTTGGGAGCGTGTGTGTGTGTGTGTGTGTGTGTGTGTGTGTATGTGTGAGACAGAGTTAAGACTGGAAATAAATGGTGCACTTCTTTGTTCCCCAAATGGAGAGCCTGTGTAGAACTTGCTTTCCCTGGAAAAGGCCCGCAGCGGATGACAGGCTGATGCTGAGTTCAACGGGCTCGTTAATGCTGGCGTTATAGTTATAGGGTGACAACAGTGAGCCCTGTAACTATCAGTGGGCCTAATTCCCGCAATCTGTGTCTCTCCTTCCTTTGCGTCTGCTTCTCCAGACTCTGCTTTTTATGACCCAGGGGCCATGTCATTGAACCACCTCAATTACTGCTCCGAAAGCTGCTCATAGCAAGGGATTTGTTTGAAATATTTTAAAGTTGTTTTTTTCAAAAAATCTACATTATTCATGCAATAGCTTTAATGGTCCGAGGTATTATACATTTTCCTCTTTTATATATATTAAAAAATTCTGAAAAAAACACCTCCTGTGCCTAGTACACCCAAAACAGAAAAAGGTACTGATGCACAGATCTCAGCGACACTCCTAGAGGTCAGAAGTAGGGTCAGGTGAGTCAGATGCAGGTAGGCTGGCTCCAGGCCACCCTAAAATACAAGCTGCAGGAGGAGAAATTTAGCAACCAGAGCTCCAGACACCCAAGATGGAAATGAAGCCCAATCTCACCCCTCTCAGCCCTAGCTTTCTGCCACATAGCCAGACAACAGCAGAGCTGGGGCCTGAACTCAGATCTTTCTAACTCTGGGGCGCCTGGTCTGCGTAGCACCACCTGCCACCTTGCAGGTGAGGACCCTTGGTGGCTAAATCTTCTCTAGGGGAGCTCAGGGAGAAACAATCAAGTTAGCTCTGCCCCTTCTAGACACATCTCCCCCACACCAATGCCACCAGCAGCCACAGGGATCTCTTGAAACCACAAATTGGACAGTGACACTGAGGTTTAAATCCTGTGGTTGTCCCTGGGGCCCTCAGAACAAAGTCCTCCACCCTCCGTGACCTCAGGCTGGTCACAATCTGGCCGTGCCTGGCTCCCCAGGCTCCCCTCCTCACCTTTTCACCTGGGAACATGACTTTCTGTCCTCAAATATGCACGCTTCTGCTTGTCCTTTTGCACAGGTTGTTCTCACTGCCTAGAACATGGTTTTCCTGCTGCCTCAGCCCCCTTTCTCCTGGTTCTTACTCACCTTTCCATTTTCAGTACCAATGTCTCCTCCTCTAGGAAGCCCTCCTGATTGCTCCAAGACTGGGGTGGGTGTCCTGCATTAACAACATCTATAGGCCCCAGAGCTGCCCTATAGTTCACATTTTTTAGTCCGTGTTGTAAATAAATACTTCAATTGTTCCCCTTGCTAATTAGGCCCCTGACTTCTCCAGGGTTAGCCTGTTCTCTACCTCCTCTTGTGCATGCCACCACCACCTCTGCCTAAATGATTGTAATCGACTCCTGCCTGCCCTCTCGCTCTCTGCCTCCCCTCTCGCTCTCTTACCACCTGGCAAGTGGTCTTCCTGAAACGTGAGCCCGATCGTGATGCTCCCCTGCTTAAGGCCATGGAGAGACTTCTCATTGCTCTCATAATAAAACCCAAAGTCCTGGCCACAGCTCACAGGACTCTCATTTTCAGGCCCCATCTCCCCAACCCCAACCTCCTCTTGTCCCTCTCTCCATTTTGCTCCTTCCATTCAAGCCCCACCAGTATCCTTTCAGATTCTAGAACCCATCAAGCTGATCCTGCCTCAGGGCCTTTGCACATGCTGTTCCCAACACCTGGGGCATTCTTCCCACTCCTCACAAGATTGGACACTCTCTTTCTGCCCAGCCAGCTCGAAGGAATATTCTCTCTGAAGCAGAGTGACCTTGGACTCACGGGTTTCCGTTTACTGTATGTGTAGATCCACCCTAATTATAATTGTTTGAATTTACTTACTTTTGTTTTATTCCGCTAAAATGAAGCAGGCAGGGACATTCTATCTTGCACACTATTATAATTCAGTTACCTGGCACACACCTTGACTCCCCAGAAGGATTCGGTCACTCTTTGTGATAAACAATGCAGGGAACATTCCTGGCCAAGCCTTGAGATGCTGAGATCTTTGGTGACACCTCAGGGCAACTCTGCTTCTTGAGGCTTTGAGGTGACCAGGGACCTGTACTCCCCTGCCTCCCTCCACTCTACAGCCACCCAACCTCCCCTGGTGAAGTTTTTCACGTACAGAAGAGTTGACGTTTTTAAACAAAATAAACGTGTCATAAAGTGGCCTGGTGTTGATGGGGGTTTAAGCAGGCATCTGTCAGAGGAGCCACAGACAAGTAGACAGAAGGATGGATGGACAGACATAGGGCCAAGCAAGCCAGGGGATGTCCAACACCAGCCAGCCGGGCTAGTGGGTTTGTGGCTGCAGCTGGAAGGGCTCTTTAGAATCACAGCCTAGTTCCCAGCTCTGTCAGGTATGGGAAAGCCCTGCTTGCACCCGTGTCGCCCTTGGAAACCAGCATCCATGATCCCTAAGCTTCAGGAAAGCTCTGGGCCTGTAATTGGAAGCTGAGGGCTCATTTCTCTCTTTTTAAAGGCCTGCAGGGAAGGAGAAGGACCACATGATGGAGGAGGGCAGAAGAGCAGAGTCAGCTTCCCCACCCATTATCTTTAAGCAGAAAGACTTGTCTAAAATAATGTTATTTGTTCAGGTTCTTGCCTCCTGCCCAATTTCCTATGTGGATCTTAAGGATGTGTTCTTAAAGTGGGAAGGAGAGGAAAGAGGAGAGAAAAGGAAGGAAGAAAGGAAGGAAGGAAGGAAAGAAGGTAGGGAAGAAGGAAGGAAGGAAGGAAGGAAGGAAGGAAGGAAGGAAGGAAAGAAGGAAGGAAGGAAAAGAGACAAAAGGAGATGAGGAAAGAGAAGAAAAAGGGGGGAAAGTATGGAAGAAAGTAGGGAAGGAGAAAAGAAAAAAGAAAAGAGAGAAGAGAGGGAAAAAGAAGAGAAGAAAGGGGGGGAGAGAAAAAGAGAGAGGAAAAAGAAAGAAGAAAAGTGGGGGGGAAATTAACACACTCAGTCCCTAATCAGAGACGCCCGGCTCCCCTCCAGTCCCGAAGCCACCACCCTAGGCCCCTTTCTGGACTTGGCAGGCCAGGCTTGCTGGTGGAACCCCACCCTGGACCCAGGCTGTCCCCTCCCTCCTGGACAAGGCTGGTTACACAACCGCCTCTGTGGACTCCATCCAGGAGCTGCGGTCACATGGGGCAGCTTAGAGGGAGGGGCGGGGGAGGGAGACGCTTCCCAGACCCAGGCTGTCGCCACTGCTGCCCCCCTCTGCCCCGTTAGCTTGGCTGGGAGTCAGCTCTTCAGCCCACTGGCTCAACCAGACTGATCCAAGAGTGTTCCCAGATGTGCGCTGCGGGTAATAAAAAGGCGAACTGGTTCCTGTCAGCAGCAGGAAACTCCAGGAGGGCGACCCCCAGCAACCCCTGGGCAGATGTTTGCAACGTGTGCTCTGGCGGCAAGGAAGGGAGGCCTGGGGCACCAGGACAGCCTGGTCTGCTGCACAGGTACCGCACTGGGGTGTCATCGCACCCCCTTCTCCTTGGACACATGGCAGATGGGGATGGGGGTCCTGGGACATTCCCCTTGCAGGGCCCTGCTCACATGGCTTACTCCTACCTTGTTCCCATCCCACCTTGGACTTACCCTGAGTATGGACATCTAACCTTTGGGTTTGCCCTGCACCCCGACTCCTTGCTCAGTGGAACTGCATCCCTGACCGTGGAGAATGGGCTTCTCCCAGCCCAGAACCTGAGCTTCTAGGGGCAGGGGCCAGTTACAGTATTTTGCCCTTGCCCAGTTGGCAACAGGGGAGAGCATGTGACTCAGTCGTAGCCAATCACAATTTGCCATTCTCCTAGGCATTGCGATTGGTGTGGGGATGGGCATGTGACTTAACCTGGACCAATCAAAGGCCTTCCCTGAGATTTTTCTAGGTGGACAGAGATGGAGGAAAGTGCCATTCTGAGTGTCAGACCTTGTGAGAAGCAGTGCTAGAAAGATGTTCCTAGTGATATAAACTGCTCCACAGACAAGGAAATTGGGGGTACAGAGCTCACACAGCAAGTCCGTGGCACGGTGGGAAGGGCTTCAAAGGTGCTGCTTCTCGTTCTGCTTGGCTCCTTAGCCAGAGCATGTGGGTAGAGGAGGAATGGAAGAACCACATTGAGTGACCCATTGACCTTGAGTGGTAGAGCACCATGAAATTGGAGCAACTGGAAGGGGGTGCACTGACAGCTTTGGCAGTGTGCAGGGGTGAGGAGAGGGACTATCCCATGGGGTCCTGCAGGAAGAGGCTGATTTCTGCCTTAAAATGCAGGCTGAAGCCAATTAAACCAACAGCTAGGTCAGGCCCTGACAAAGCAGCTGAAGTGACTCTGGGTAGAGGAAGAGTTAAGTGAGGGCAGACCTGAGCAGCCAGTGTGGGCAGAAGTGGGACCAATCTGAGTCCAGGCCCTGGAGGAAGTGGAGGATTCTTTCCCTCCGCCCTCCAACTGACCTTTTGGAATGACCTGCATCTTTTCCCTTTTTTTCTAGTAGGTATGAGCACCAAGAAGCACTTGCTTTCATAGTGATAGCTTATCTATTCTTCATGATAGCCCCATGAAGTAGGAACTACGTGTCGCTCACTTGCCAGATGAGGAAACTGATGGTCAGAGTGGTGATGTAACTGCCCAGGAACATAACTGCTAATAACTGACAGGACTGAGGCCGAGATCCAGCTCTCCTGACCCCCAGGCAAGGTGTCTTTCCTCAGCAGCACAGTGGCTCCCACTGATAAGGCCTGGGGGGGTGGGGGAGGAGGGACAGACACACGTCCAGGACCTGGGGACCCCCGAGGAGCCATCCCTTCTCTCTTTATCCTTCACTGAGTAACTCATAACATCCCTATGCCCCCTGCCAAGTCTCGTGGTTTGACTGTGGTTTCTGCCTCCCTTTGCCCTTCTTCCAGCCCCTCCTGCCCTCTGCCTTTATCTTCTGAAAGCCAGGCCCCGAGGAGCCAACTGTCCACCAGGTATCGATGGTCACAACCACACATACATACATACACATACCAGGGTCTGCTCTGGAGAAAGTTTAAAAGGAAGCAACACAACTGCTTCTGGTCTGAACCCATAAGAATCACTATTTGGGCCAAGACCACTTGGCTTTCTGGCCCATTCAGGGTGTTTTGTTGGATGTTACTAGAGCCAGGAGTTGGCAGTTGGCAGGGGTAGGTGGGCTGTGGGAAATGTTCTGATTCCAATATGGTGCCGAGCATCTCTACCAGGCGTGAGAATCACAGATGCAGCCTGAGTGAGAGGGCTGCAGCCTGCTGAGTCCTGGGGTGTGCAGCGCCTCCGCAAGGCAGGATGTTAGAATGGTCAGACCCTCCATATTCAGATACACCTGGGCTCAAATGTTGCCCCAGGTTTCCCACCCCCAGTTAACTTAGTTGTGTGACCTCATCAAGTTCCTCAACCTCTCAGAGCCTCAGTTTCCCCATTTGTGAAGTGGGGATGATGACACTTGCCCGTCTGAGGACGGCTGAGCAAAGCCTGAGTGAGTGTGGAGGGCACCCGCATGCTGGCCATTATACACATGAGCACCAGTGTCTCCAAAGCTATGCCCCACCAAGTGTGACAACTGAGTCAGAAGCACAGAGCCAGAGACGGCACCACCCCTGCCCCCACCTTCCTGCTCTGATACCTCCCTAGGGGCTAAGGCCTCCAGCCTCATGACCCTGAAAGTTTAGGGGTGGTGGTAGGCAGTAAATGGAGCAGCCTTGCCAGCAGGGTGGGGACCGGGAAGAGAAGGGGTGCTGCAGGAAAGGTGTGGCCGGAACCCCCGGAGCCAGCAGCTGGAAGGAAGGAGTCGCCAGGTGGGTCCCACCCTCTGCAGGCAGCGCCGGGTGGGCAGAAGGCCAGGGCACTTGGCAGGACTGTTCCAGCCTCCGGAGACCCCGGGATGTCCTTCAGGACTGAGGGCCAAGCATTGTCCCTGATTACAAGAGGTTCTGCCTGGTGGCTTTCACACGATTTATTGTGTCCCAGCGCCTGTGGGAACTGGCTCCTGTTCCCTTGGCTCAGTGGGGCTTCGGATTGTGGCCCCTCTATCTGCCACCATCCCTAAACTCAGCGCTGCCGGATGCAGACAAGGAATGGGGAGGGGGGTGTGGACTTAACTTCCATTCATAGTCATTCATTCAATCTGAATTAATGAGTGCCCACTGTGTGCCAGGCCCTGTGCTAGCACTGGGGAGAGAGTGATACCAATTGTATATAAGCCTATCCTCTATTCCTTCTGTTCCTTCCTTTCTGACCCATCAGTGTCCTTTATTATTAGCAGTTAGAAGCTGGGGTAGTGCCAAATCACAAGCCAATTAAGCCATGGGATGCACCTGGGTGGTACCCAGGCTCTGGAAAGGCAGCCCCAAGTTCAAATCTGCTTACTGATCAGGGCCACTGTGTTCAGTTGTTTAGGTTGTGCACTGCACAAGGGGCCACATTTCAGGGGATGCTATTCATACTGTGGACATTTTAATTTAAAAAACATTTTTGTATTTTTGTTATAGCCTTATTGATGCTAAAGATGGGTCGTTCCCACATCGATTATGTCAATTTTCTGTCAGATGGCAACAAAGGGACTCGATCTAACAAAATCAGTATAATGCAAATTCTCAATTATTCCTAACAGTTGTTTAAATTTTGAAATCTCCATTATTTTGTGTTCAATAGTTTATACAGAATACCTCTATGTTCGGTATACTGTTGTTTTTGAGAAATGAATGATAGTATAACTTAAAAATATTTGTTGGGGAAAGAGGCAGCTCTTTCTAAGGAGCCTGGGACAGGCTGTTCGACTCTCTGAGCCTCAGCCATCTGTCTTAGGGGCCTAATGGGTGAGCTGAGGATGCGGGGAGCATATTGGAAGTCTGTCGTGCACAGTAGGTACTCAACAAGTGGTCCTTGTGGTTATTCCCTCTGACATGCAGCTCTCCTGGAGGTTTGCTCTGCAAAGGGGAGGCACCATGATGCCTCAGTTTACCCACTGAGAAGCAGAGGCTGCTTTCCCCAAGATCACTGATGGGAGAGAATGCTCTGCATTTACAGAGTCCTGTTCCGCCTGAGCTGAACTTCCCACCTCCCAGTTTCTCCAAATTTGGTCTTGCCTAGACTCCCAACCCTGTTTCCTGCTCCCCCCCGCCCCAGCCCTCAATGTTGGCCATCATTGACGGGGGCCCTCCCCAGAGCACCCAGAAGCTGCCCAAAGAGGAAATCCTCTTCCTCCTCTTACAGGCTGGAAGCTACAGAATGTTTCTTTTGGAATTTTTTGGCTTCCACTTTGTAGAATGTCCTAGCCTTGTCGGCCACAGGAACCCCCTCCCCTCTTGGCTGGCAATTCTTCAGCCAAAGACGCGCTTAGACTTTACCTCCCCTCTCTCCTCCCCTGCCACCTCTTCTTATATTAATATGTTTGTTGCAAGGGAAACACAATATGCCAAGAAGCCCAGAAGAACTGACTGGAAAGTACCCAAACTCACCTACAGCTGATGGTTTCCTAAACTAGGGACCCCAAGATGGCAGGAACCTGTGTTTGTGGCCCCAACACGATGAAGGGCAAGAGAACGGGGAAATCCTAAGGGCTAGATCAGATCCTGCGTTGGCCTTTGAAGAGAAAAATCCAGCTCTTTATTCATTTAGCTCCCAACCCTCCCCTCTTGGCAGCAGAATAATTAAATATTCATGCATTTTCTCCTTCCCCTAAAAAAGTGATAAGTCAGATTTCTGCACACACATAGAAAAAGTGCCCCAAGGCGAGGGGTTGGAGCCCAATTTCAGTTGAAGACAAAGCCTCCACTTCAATTTAGAAATGAAAACACCCTTCACCTTTGCTGCTGTGAATTTCCTAGATACACACGGTCAAGACAATCTGAGAATTATGAGGCTCCAGGACCAATTAGGGCTGTTTGTGTTGACGTCAAGTCTGGAGGAATTTTTTTTCTTCCCCTTGCAAGTATTTATGATACTGACAGATGCAACAGGGGAAAAAAAAAAACCCAGAACAGGAGTAAGCCTTGTGGGGCCATGTGGGTAAGGATTCAATGTGAAAAGCAGTCTCTGGTTTTGTTTAAACCACGAGATTTGTCTATGCCCCAGTTCTGCCACTGCCAGTGTGAAGACAGGGAAAGAGAGCAATCATTGCGCACCTATTTTGTGCCGACACACTTCAGGCATGTTATAAAGAGTAGGTGGTTGAAACCATACAACAAACCTGAAAGCAAGGTGTTCAGCCCATTTTGCAGGTGAGAAAACCAGGGTGTTGAGCAGCAGAGTAATTTTTTCAAGGTGGCAAGGCCAGGGAGTGGGCTCTGAACACTGGCTCTTCCAGTGTCAGAAACTACCACACTGTTTGGAATTCCATTCTGTTTAGGTCCTACTGTGTGCAAAGCACGGTGGGGTGAAGGGATGTGGCAGGTGAGGCTCCCATTCCTACGAATGGCCATCTAGTGGGAGGGAAAGGCCGGTAGCCTAGGGACTCTGCACCCAAACAAGCCTCTCCTGGGTACAAAGGAAACTGGGGGGGAAGCAATGGAGGGGAATCAGGCTCAGGGTAGACTAGGCCTCACCCAGAATGGAGTTCCAGCTGTTTCTCCCAAAACTGCCTGGGGAGGGGCAGGGCTACTGGTATGCTTTATGCACCTGCAATCCTCACTCAAACAGGTATGTACTCAGCACCTTCTACATACACGGGCACAGTGCATGGTGTAAGTGTGGCATCCTCCCCCCGGAGCCCTGAACAAGCGGTTGCTCTCTCTGATTTCAGTATCTCACCTGGAAAATGGGGAAAATGAGAGAAGCCCCTAGCAAGGTTGTGAGGATTCGCTGAGATGAGGCAGCACAGGACCCCTGTGGGTTTATGCAGCCAGGGGCCTGGGTTCAAATTCTGCCTCTACCACTCACTGTTTGATCTCAGGCCTGCAACTTGCCCTCTCTGCATCTCGGTTTCCTCATCTGGAGAATGGGTTGGTAAGAGTGCTATCTCATGGGGCTTCTGGGATGGTTAAAAGTGTGATTTATAAAACAACACATACATGTTTCATGCAGTTTTCTGTATACATGTTATGTTTTATAAAATAAAGATGGTGTATGATAGGGGAAGCGGTATAGTACACAAAATCCCTTAGTCTAGGCACAGTGACTGGTTAGGAAACGTGAGTACTACTACTACTATTATTATTATTATTTTTTTTTTTTTCCTGTAGGTCAGTGGGAGCCATGGAATTCTCAGAGTGAGGGGGTCACACTGAGCAAACTTCTGTTTTAGGCATATTATAAATAAAGATATAGAAACCAGGACCACCAGCTCATGCCATGCCTTTGTGTGATGAAAAACTGCTCCAGCTGGGTGATGGAGCCCCTAGTCAAGGCACATGGCTTGTTGGATGATGCCACGTAGTGACTCTTGCAGAGTGCACAACCTGCCCAACAGTACCCAGCAGCCCTGATAGAGAGGACAGAATGGAGTAGTGGGTAATTAGAGTCTCCCCCTCTAAATTTCTTTGCCTCCATGGCTCAGCCCCGCAGCCCTTCCACAGAGCAGGCAGCCCCAAGACTAGAAGCCTACGCAGCAGATGGAAAGGCTCCCCCAGCTGGCAAGTGTGGGGGTGGGGGGAAAGGGGGTGGGTGTAGCCATTTCCTGTGCCCCAATCCCAGCTCACTCATTCTCTGACCATATTTTTCCACCTCACTTTTTTCTTTCTGATGTGCTCACACATTTTTCCTCAGAACGTGCTCACACATCTTAAGATCTGGTTTTTGTGAATGGAATGTAACTTGAGAGCTGGAGAGGAAAGTCCCTGTGAGGCTGTGCAGACGGAGAAGGTGCCCCTCTCCACGCGAAAGACAAGCCAGCCGGCCCTCAGCTGGTGAGACAGACAGGGCCAGGTGGGGAAGGTCATGGTGCTGGAGAGGCCAAGACACCTCCCCACCCCCTCACCTCTCCTCCCCAGCTGAGTTTTCTGGGCTTTGTGCTGCTCAACGCCAGTACAGGACCACCCACGGAGAATCTGACCTCTGCCGGGATGGGTCTGGGGACTTCTGGAGGCCCATTCTGCAGTCTTGGGCCAGTCCTTGGAACTAAGTAGCACTTATCCATTCATTCATTGGTTAAAAAAATATGAATGTGTGCTTACTATTGTCAGGAAGTAGCACTAGCTACTGCTGTGAACGAGTCAGCTGAGCCCCTTGCCCTCATGGATTGGTGGGAAAAAGCAACCAACACATGGTTCTGAACATTACCGTGGACTAGGGGTTTCTCTGCATGCGTTAAATGCTTTGCATGTGTTAATCCTTGCAGCAACGCTAGGATATTGTTACTGCCCATTTTACAGATGAGGAAATTGAGGTCAGAGACATTAGACTACTTGCAGAAGAATAGAGCCAGGTCCTGTTGACCCCTGGCCCGAGTGTCTAACCACTATGCTTCCTAAAGCTAAGGCCCAGCTAGAGCCAGGCCACAGGCCTCTTGGGTATGGGACTCCCTGGGGTGGAGAACTTCCGGCCCCTCCCACTGGTCAGACAGGGCCTGCTTTGTAGGAAGTCCAGGTTCCTGGCAGAGTTGCATCCTTCCCAACACAGCTGTAAAAGGAGTGTGAATTGGGGGAATCGTGAAACTTCCCAAGGCTCCTGCCTCCCTAACCTGAGGAAAATAACTCTTACCAAAGGGTGAGTGTGAAGCGTAAACAAAGTTCATTGTAGTTAAAGCATGCTACAGTTTTTGGCATATAGTAAATATTCAATAAATGCTGCTTGCCCAGTGAACAACCTGCCCAACAGCACCTGGCTACCGTCTCTGTTCCCTTTCATTAAAAGGCTATACATTTAAACTGAGAGGGTCCAGCAAAGGCTGGTTTTGAAGGGTAGAAGGATTTGGATGGCATTTAGAGCAGCAAAGAGGTGTCCATCTCAACTTCCCTGCCGATTCTAACACGCCTATCTTTGTTGAACAGAAACTTTGCAGGCCAGAAGGGATTGGCACAAAATACTCAAAGTTATGAAAAGGAAGGCTCTACACCCAAGACGACTCTACCCAGCAAGGCTATCATTTAGAATTGAAGGCCATATAAAGAGCTTCCGAGACAAGAAAAGGCTAAAGGACTTCCTCACCACCAAACCAGTATGACAAGGAATGTTAGAGAGACTTCTTTAAGACAAAAATTAAATAAAAAATATGAATAATAAAATGGCAATAACTACATATCCATCAACAATTACTTTAAATGTAAATGGATTAAACGCTCCAATCAAAAGATAGAGTGGCTGAACAGATAAGAAAACAAAACCCATACACATGCTGCCTACAGGAGACCTACTTCAGATCAGAAAACTCACACAGATTGAAAGTAAAGAGATGGGAAAAAGATATTTCTTGAAAATGGAAACAAACAAACAAAACTGAAAAAAAGTTGTGATAACAATACTTATCCCAGATAAAATAGACTTGAAAACAAAGGCTATAACAAGAGATAATACAGGACTCAGTAATCCTACTTCAGAGTATTTATCTGAAGAAACCCAAACATTATTACCTCAGGGGTACGTGTGTATCCATACGTTCATTGCAGCGTTGTTTACAATGGCCAAGATGTGGAGGCTGCCTGGGTGTTTGGAGAATGGATAAAGAGGAGGTGGTACATATATACAATGGAACCTTGCTCGGCCATGGAAGGGGAGGGGTTCTTGCCGTCTACAGCGGCATGGATGGACCTGGAGGGGATTGTGCTGAGTGGAGTGTCAGACAGAGAAAGACAGATGCAATGTGATTTCACTTATACGTGAAATCTAAAGAAAATAAACAAAACAAACTCATAGATACAGAGAACAATTTCATGGTTGCCAGACAGGAGGGGGGTTGGGAATGGGTAGAAAAAGGGAAGGCATTAAGAAGTACACATTGGTTGTTACACAGTAGTCATGAGGATGTAGGGTATAGCAGAAGGAATATAGTCAATAACATTGCAATAACTACGTATGGGGTCAGATGGGTACTGGATTTATCAGGGTGATAGATGGAAGGGAGGTTGGGGGACAAGGTGACAAAGGTGAAGGGATTAAGAAGTACAAATTTGTGATTACAATATAGTCATGGGGATATAAAGTAAAGCACAGGAAATATAGTCAATAATATGGTAATAACTATATATAGTGCCAGGTGGGTACTAGACTAGTCAGGGGGATCACTTCTTAAATTATATAAATGTCTAACCACTATGCTGTACACCTAAAATTAATATATTGAATGTCAACTGCAAATGAAAAATTTTAAAAGGGGGGGAAGGTGAAGGGGAATAGAGCTCCAAATTTCCAGGTATAAAACAAATAAGGCACGGGGATGTAATGTACAGCACAGGGAATATAGTCAATAATATTGTGACAGCATGGTACGGTGTCAGATGGTTGCTGGACTTATCATGGTGATCACTTCTTTAGGTCTATAAATGTTGAATAACTGTGGTGTACACCTAAGACTAGTATATTGTATGTTAGTTATATTTTAATTAAAAAATCTTAAAAATAAAATACAAAAAAAGAAAGCCCCCATTTCCTATTCCTTCTCGCTGCTTTTTTAAAAATACTGAGAAGTAATTCATACGTTATAAAATTCGCAATTTTAAAGTGTGCAATTTGGCAGTTTTTAATATATTCACAAGGCTGCACAGCCGTCACCAGCATATAATCCCAGAACATTCTCATCACTCCCAGAAGAAACCCCCGTATTCTTCAGTGTCATCCTCATTTTCCCTCCCCCAGCTCCTGGCAACCGCTAATCTACTTTCTGTCTCTGAATTTTCCTATGCTTGACATTTCGTATACGCAGAATCATATACCATGTGGGTCTCTCGTGACTGGCTTCTTTCACTTAGTAGGATGTTTTCAAGGTTTGCCCATGTTGTAACCTGTGGCAGTGCTTTATTTCTTTTTACAGCTGACTAATATTCCATCGTACGGCTAGACTACAATTCGTGTCTCCATTCATCTGTTGATGGACATTTGGGTTGTTTCCGCTTTTTGGCTGTTGTGAATAGGGCTGCTATGAACATTCGTGTACAAGTTTTTGTGTGGACATTTTCAGTTCCCTTGGGTAGACATCTAGCAGTAGAAAGACTAGGTCGCATGGGGACTCTATGTTTAACCATTTGAGGAATGGCCAGGCTGTTTTCCATAACGGCTGCCCCATTTTACATTCCCACCAGCAGTGCACACGGGTTGATTTCTCTCACCAAGGCTTGTTATTGTCCATTATTTGATTCTAGCCATCCTGGTGGGGGTGACGCAGCTTCTCTCTGCTCCTATCTCTCTCTTCTACCAGATCTTCTGAATATAGAACTGATGGCTCTTATTTAATTGGGGGCTCCCTCTAGACTGAGACTCCAGGAAGTCAGGGCGCCCACCTGTCTTGTCCACTATGGTCCCGTAGGGCCCAGTCCGGAGCAGTTGCTCAATACAAATTGTGGTGAATGAATGAATGGCATTGTGACAATTCTAAAGCATCCACATGTGAACACAAATCCTCATTGCATCTTGCTTTGAGTTCTAAAGATTTTTTTATTGTTTAGCAGTCCAAAGAACCATATCCAAATTGGCATTCTGTGGAAATTTCCAAGTTCTCATTAAGTTCTCCTCCGACAACTTGTCACTTCAGGCCTGGGAGGGACTTGTCTCGGGGGCGTGGGGCATGGATGACTTTGCCGGGCCCCAGGGCTGCAGTTTCCCTCCTGGACGGCGCCCTGGCCTGGCTGGGCCCAGCCGCCGCGACTTGGCCTCCGAGGTGGTCATCTCAGCCAAAAGTGGCGGGCCGTCAATTCATCAGGGCGGATGTGCCGATGCCGCCCTCTGAGAGAGGAAACACGAGAGCTCAGCACTTATTGTTTAAAGAAAAAAGTCCTGCACAGCCCTGAGGATGATGCTGTGAAGTGTCCCTGTGGAATCAGGGAGCCAGTGGGGAGGTCACCCTTTGTTCCCTCTGACAGAGGCCGCTTGGACGGTGGCCGGGCTTCAGCCAAACCCTGAAGTTAGCGGAGTTGATCTTGGGTGCCTTCCCACTTTCCTTGCTCATGCTCCCCGTCCTCTCCTCTCTGCCAGAGAGCTCCTGAACCTAAGCCCAGCCAGCTAGTCCCCCTGCTCCAGGACCAGGAATAAAAGCAGCCATCACTTACGGAGCACTTATTAGGCGCCAGACCCTGTCAAAGTGCTGTGTTCTTCTTTATTCCTCCTATGAGGAAAGAGGCTGTCTTACTATTCCCATTTCACAGATGAGGAAACAGGCCTACAGCAGGTCAGAACTGGTCCACAGTTGCACAGCTGGGACGTGGAGGACTTGGGATCCGAGCCAAGCAGTTTGGCTATGGCTGTCCTCAAAGAGGGGGCTGGGGGCCTGTGAGGACCTAGGTCAATGTTATCAGGAGTTCAAAACAGAGGAGCACAATTAAGGACCCAGAGTGTTTAGCATATGTCAGTGTGAGTCAGCCGCTGGTGAGTTCTGTCTCTCTCTCTCTCTCTCTCTCTCTCTCTCTCTCTCTCTCTCTCTCTCTCTCTCTCTCTGTTACAGGATTCTTTCTTTGAATAAATGCTGTGAGACAGAGACCTCAGTTGTTTGGGGGGCTTTTTAAAAATGTTTCTGACTTAGCCTAATAAAAAAGTTGTCGAGACTGCATTCGTTTCTTCCAGATTATTATTTAAAATTTTCCTGATGGGTGAACTCAGGATGCGGTGTAGAGGGAAGGCACGGGCTTTCCCACTCAGCTCTGATCTTGTCTGGCGTAGAACACAAACTGTTTCATGCTTCAGTTTTCTCTTTGGAGAACTAGGATAAAGTACCCATGACCATATCCCTGGCTGCCCTGAGTGTTGTTTTCCCCTTTCTTGCACTGACCACGAGGGCTCACCTGTCTCCCAGGTGATCCTGCCCCACACCTCAAGGCCTGGGGCCTGTGGACACTGGTACAGGCCAGATGGGAAGAAACTTGAGCCTCGGATTAGGAAGCAGTGGGGGTCACCGTGCCATGATGTAGACGTCGGCCTGTTCCGTCTTCTGTGAGCGCATGAGATGAACCAGATGGAGGTTTCAGCTTTTAGATGTCTTGGGTTATTAATTCTCTTTTTTCCTCAGTTTTGGGGACCGACATAGGGTGGCCAACTTCTTGTTTTGCCAAATAAGGATGAGCTTTAAAACACCATTTACAACCACTGCTATTTTATACCAAACAGGAGATAAGGGACCACCAAAAGCAAAAGAAATCAGCGATCTTGGAATATTTTTTACATGGGATCAGCCCTGCTTTGTGAGTACATGTTTGCATTTCCCATATTCTTTCTTGTTTGTTTGCTTTGGGCTGTGGAAAAGCCAATTAGGCCTGCTTTGGTGTGTGGTTGGTATTTGGGGACTGCTGGGCTGGGCTCCCCTGTGGTGGTGACCCACGCAGCACCCAGGGCCGGTGGGTGTTATGGAGACATGGCAGGGGAAAGCCTCGGACCGCTCTGAGCTGATTTCCCATTGGCTAGGGGATGTCCTGGCGATTCCATCCTACTGAGGAAGTGGGCCCCAAACCAATTGGCCCAAAATCCTTGTGGATACCTTTCGCCTCGCCCTAAGGTGCCCTGAGCTCCCAGGAAGGCTAATGGTATGGCTTCTGCACTGTTAAAAATTTCCCTTCGCCCACTGGCTATTGGCTCTTTGCATCTTGATGCATCCTGCCCTAGCATGTCCACTTGGCAAATGCAGGACCATTTGTTCCCAGACATGGCCCAAGTGCCTAGGAGACTGCTGGGCACAGAGTAGATTCTTAATAAATACTTGTTCAGTTATCGACCACATCCAAGGACATGGACTCTCATGGACATTACACAGGCATTAAAAACAAGATTAATTAACAATAGTTGAATCTAGGTGGTGGGTATACAAATTATATTGCCCTCTTTTTTCCCCATCGTTCTATATATTTGAAATCTTTCTAGTAAATGGGCGGGAAAAAAATAAAAATGATACCAATGCAGAGTTTGTAAGAAAAAACATGGGGATGCTTGTGATATGTAGAAATTACAAAATCATAAAAATTATTTACCAAAGAGATCATAAAGAAAATACCCAAATGTCACTCATGGATATCTCTGGATGTGGATTATAGGTTTTTCCCTCCATACTTTCTATCCATGTTTCTGGATTCTCGACAACTAGTGGTGGGGGTAGGGAAACGCTTTTGAAAAAAAGTATAAGTAAGATGCATCTTAGGGTTTTAATTTCCCCATTATCCTTCCCTTTCTTCTCCTGGGGGCTGCTAATTGTTCTGAAATTGTCCTCTCTGCCTAGGACAGAACAAGGCTTTCCTGTTGCCTGGAAATGTTTGTGCTGCCAGGAATCCAGCAGAAGAGAGAGAGGCCACTTCATGGGAAACTGAAGCTGGGTTCCCAGGAACTGGAGGTTTCCTGGACAGAGCTCAGCTGTGCGCTGAGGATTTTCTGCTCAACAGAAAGCTATACAGGGGTCAGAGTGAAGGGTGTTCTTTGATATGGGATAGACCTCTACCGTGGCAGAGATAGAGACACTTGGTCCCACCCTCTCATTACACAGAAAGGAATGTGAGATTCAGAGAGGGGAAGAGACCTGCCCAAGGTCACACAGAAGGCAGTGGCCAAGGAGGGACTTGACCCCAAGACTCCTGAGCCCTTCCCACCCAGGGTACCCTCACCATTCTCCAGGGCTCTCCCCCAACAGTGCTCCTGGATTTTCCTCAGTTTGGTCAACCAGGATAGCAACTATTTCAACCCTTTCCCAACTTCCTGCATCACCAGGTTTTGAAATCATCCCTGTGTTTTCCAAGAATAACATATTTTTCTTTCTTTTCTTCTGCTCATCTGAAGAAATCTGAGAACCCTTTCTAATTGTTTGGACAAGACGGCAGACAGGCAGTCATGCCACAATCATGATCTCGAGGCCCAAGAATCTGAGGCTATCACTGGCCTGGAGAATGATGGGGCATCAGGTGTGTCACTGGTACTTCGTCATAAGCCCTGAGTTCTAGGGAACATGGGGTGTTTGCCAAGTTCCCCAGATCCCTGATGTTGGACCCCCATCCGGAAAAATTGAGGGAGTCTACATTGAGCTGCCCTTGGCTGGAGCTTTAGTGGCTCTGAGTGCCAATTGAGTCCATGGGGAGTTGGTGGATGTACAACATGACAAAGTGGGTCCCTACAGCCTAGACCACATTGTCTAGCCTCCCTTGCAGCTAGCGGTGACTGTGTGACTAAGTTCTGGCTAATGGGATGTAAGCACAACTTAAGTAAAGAAAGAGGCATTCCCTTCTTTGCCTCTCCGTTCCTCTTACTGACTACATGGTACCGTGTTTCCCTGAAAATAAGACCAGGTCTTATATTAGTTTTTGCTCCAAAAGACGCATTAGGGCTTATGTTCAGGGGATGCCCTCCTTAAAAATCATACTAGGGCTTATTTTCCAGTTAGGTCTTATTTTCGGGGAAACACAGTAGATGTGATGGCTGGAGTTTCAGCAGCCATTTTGGGCCATGAGGCAACTCCGGCAATAGAAGCCAACTGAAGATAGGAGAAACCTGGGCCCTGACCTCAGGGAGCCTCACACAAGTCAGCAATAGATTTCCATCTTCTTAAAGCATGATCACTTGGGGGTCTCCTTTTACTTGTGGCCAATATTATTCCTAAGTAATACACCATCTTTTGGTTGGGGATGAGCCATTTGCAGAGGGGCTGTAGTGGACCTGTCATGTGTGAGATTATTATAATGCATAATAATAATTGTGATGCTCAGCAGTGTGTATGTATAAAACCCTTAGCCCAACGCCTGGCACAGAGTCAGAGCCCAATAAATGTGAGCAACTGTGCTGTCGTTACAGTAATTCCCCCTTATCTGCAGTTCTACTTCCCATGGTTTCAGTTACCCACAGTCAACCGTGGTCCAAAAATATTAAGTGGAAAAGTCCAAAAATAAACAATGCATAAGTTTTAAATTGTGCGCTGTTCTGAGTAGCGTGATGAAATCGCACACCATCCCACTCCATCCTACTTGGGACGTGAATCATCTCTTTGTCCAACGTGTCCGTACTGTATATGCCACCTACTCTTCTGTCACTTAGTAGCCTACTCAGTTACCAGATTGACTGTCTCAGTATTGCGGTACTTGTGTCTAAGTAACCCTTATTTTCCTTAATAATGGCTCCAAAGTGCAAGAGTAGTGATGCTGGCAATTGGGATATGCCAAAGAGAAGCTCTCGAAGTGTCTGTACGTATAGGAAAAAAACATAGTACACAGGGTGCAGTACTCTCTTCAGTTTCAGGCATCCCCTGGGGGTCTTGGAGCATATCCCCATGGATAAGGGGGATACTGTACGGGTGTTTAGACCTTGTACCCTGGTGTATGGGATACAACGGGCTGTCCAGGGTCAGAGGAAAAAGCCCAGGTGGAGGGAGCATTGGAACATGGCCCTAAAGGTAGGAACAAGAAGAGCAGATTGGCGGTGCAGTGACATCATCAGGCACTGTGACAAAGAGCTTCACGGATATTATTTTACAGACGGCCCCACATACTGACCCCAGTGGTGCAGGCACATTCCCTCTCACTACTCGGGTGAGGAAACCAACCTCAGAGAGGGTAGGTGCCTCCCTAAGGCTCCCCACAGAGCTGGGTTTGGACTCTGCACTCTGGCTCCTTCCTGAGGGTCTGTGGGCTGAGAACAGCGGCTCAGGCAACGGGAAGAGCAGGAGCAAAGGTCACCCAAGAACACACCAGGGGAGTGGTCTGGAGCTTAGGTCCAGTGCCCAGGAGGGGGGAGGTGGGATAGGCCAGTGAGGGAGGGCTGGGCCCCCAGGATTTGAATTATTTCTGTGTCCTCTTGGGTCAGCCCCAGAGATGGGGTGAATGACCGTGCTTTGAATTAAAAAGGAGTTTCCTGTGGCTGTTGTAGCACATGAACCTAAACTTGGTGGCTTAGAACAACACACATTTATTACTTCATGTCCTGGGGGTCAGAGTCAGAGCAGGAAGCAGAGTCTGAGGGTGGGAGGGGCCTGGAGAAGGAGACCCCCTGCCTTCTGGGGCTTCCCATTGTGTGGAATGGAGACACTCTACTTGGTTCTTGAGTACTCTTTGCCAATTCAAGGCCTGAGGTTGGGAAAGCACCCCCTGCCTATGCTTGCTTGACCTGCCTCTGCAGCCACACCCCCTCCCTGAGCTGCCCCCCCAGTGCAGCCCATCTAAGGCAGAGCTATTTCCTAGGGCCGGACTATCCCATTGGTTTCACCAACAGACCCAGCTGGGTCCTCTCAGCATATGCCCTAAGCTGGACTCAGAATCAGAAAGATGTTGGGACTGATTGTGGATTCTGTAGCAGCCCTGGGATGAGCCCCTTCCTGAGTTCATGTACCAGCCTGCTGGCTTCGTGCAGTCTGAAATGTCAGTACAGTGTGATGTGCCGTTAAAAGAAAAGCTAGCTCAATCTTTGGCTGCATTAAAAATGTCAGAGCCTTGGATCCCGGGAGGGAAGAGCTCCCTGAGTCCAGGGTGGTCAGACCCACATGGAGCTGGGGGTCCTCCCGGGCACTGGCAGGCCATCTGCCAATTGGCCCCTACGCCTCCATCCTACCCAGGGGTACTATGGGGCCCCTCCCAGCACCATCTCACTTCCTCCCTGAGGTGACGCTATCAGGGTGGACGATTACTGTCCCCACTTCACAGGTGAGGAAACCAAGGCTCAGAGAGGAGTCCCGGCCTGCCCCAGGGCCCAGCTAGAAGTAGGGAACCTGGACTCAGTCCCCTGGGCAGGAAGCTCCATGAGGCAGGGACCTGTCCGCCTGTGGAGGGCTGTATCCCCGCAGCAGCCCACGACCAGGGTGGAGGAGACGCTCAGCAAACACCTAATGGTGGACGGACGATGACTGGGCCCAAAGATGATGCTTTTCGGGGGGTGGGGGACAGGGCTGGACCTGCGGGGGTGTGTATGTGTGATTAACCTGGGAAAAAGCAAGTCTTCCAGGGAAGACTGTCGTAACACAGGAGGACCCAGGACCACCTCTGGGGGCTCCAGGCTAAGTGTTTAACCTGAATCAGTGTCCCAGGAAACATAATGGCGCCTAAATGGAGCGATAGTCCCCAAAGCAACTGGCCCGGAGTCTACAAAAATGTCAGCACTGCGCCCGCTAAAGACAGCAGGTAATCCTGGCCTGGGTCCTGGACCAGGAGAAAACTGCTTATTGACTAAAATGATATGATTGGGGCAAGTGTGAAATCTAAATAAAGTCTGTAGATTAGGTCATAGAACCCAGTAATACGTAACAGTGTTAATTGTCCGATTTGATCTGTATAGTGTGGCTGTGTAAGAAGCTGGTCCCACTCGAAGGAAGCATATGAAATACTTGGGTACAGGGGCATGGCCTCTGCCACTTGCTCAGAGGATAAAATACACATAGAGAAGGAAAGGGAGAGAGAGAGAGAATGATAAAACAAACAGTAAAATGCTAACATTCAGGGATTTGGGTAAAGGAGTTCTCGTGTTATGAGATGTCAGCCCTGCATCCGTGTTAATTTCCTGGGTGGTCACATTAGGTCTTGCAGGAGGATGTCCTCCTCTTCTGAGGTGCTCGCTGGAGTTTGGGTAAAGGGTCAGAACGTCTGCAACCCTCTCTCATGCGGTTCAGCAAAAAATACACTTATAGGAAAGAGAATGAGAAAGCCTATGTATTCTACACAGAGGGTGCCCTGAGGTTCACGCAATTTTTCTCAAGGACACAGACCTGCACGCTCACTCCTGCAGCCTAGGGCAGGGAAGGGGTCTGGGGTGGGGGAGGCGGCCGGGAGGGGGCCTCTCTCTCCCCGCCCCCAGCCTCTGCAGGCCCAGCCTGTCTCTTAGCCTTTCTCTCTCTAACCACAAGATGTCTCCGTCGGGCCCTACGAGAAGGTGTTTTGCATTTATTAAAATTTCTTAAAGTTTCTAAGATGTGAATTAAACCATTGCCCTCTCTCTCCCACTCGCTGCTTTTTCTCCCATCCTGGGTGAAGAGTCTTTTTTCTGGGATGTGCTTCCCCTGGTGTGTTTCCTGGGGCTCACCCAGCCCACTTTTCCCTCCACCATCGAATTCCCCATTAGCAGGTCTCTGCTGCCCTCTGGTGTCCATTGCCTATAATACCAAACCCAATAATCCAAACCCACCCTCTGAGGGGCAGAAACCTGAAAAAGCTTTGCAGTTTTTCCTTGTCCTGAAGGAGTTGGAGTCTCCAAAGAAACAGAACCAATGCGATACCTGAGGAGATTTACTTTAAAGAATTGGCTCATGCGATTGTGGAGGCCGGCAAGTCTGAAATCCACAGGGTGGGCTGGAAACTCAGGTAGGAGGTGACCCTGCAGTTTTGAAGCAAAATTTCTTCCTCTAGGAAACCTCAGTTTCCTCCGGTGACTGGGTGAGACCCATCCCCATTGTCGAGGGTCACTTCCTTTACTTAAAGTCAACTGATTGTAGATGTGACCACTGCTACCAGATACCGTCACAGCAACCCAGGTTTGTGTTGGATGAAATGATTGGTACTATAGCCCAGCTGAGTTGACGCCGAAAACTGACCATTGCAGTTGGTTAACAGAAAAGATTACATTTTAAAGGGAAATTTCCTGTCTCAAATTATGTTTTTCTGCTGGTTTCCAACTTCCACAAAAAAAAGAAAAAAAGAAACCACCACTCTTTGCTAAGAGAAGGTGCCTAGTATGGCTTCCGAGTGTGAAGGGTGAATGAGAAAACAGACGAACAGGGTTCCGAGCTGCCTGTGACAAGGCTGGCCCAGTAGATGTGGCCCAGTATTATTATTATTATAATGGGAATTTCCTGTTTGAGTAGTTAATGAAGTGGGAAAGAGGGAAGGAGAGAAGAAGGGAGAGCGCGAGAGAGACATCATAGTGTCAAGGCTAGGGGTCACATTAGAGCTTTTCTCCAAATGTGCAGAAAGTGAAAAATACATGGTATCAGAACGACTCCTCTATCTCTGGCTCAATCAGAGATATAAAGCAGCGAGGTGAGGGGAAATGGAGCTGAGTAAGTTGGGGCCCTTCAGACATGCTAAAATCCACTTTGAATTTTCAGGGCATGAGAAGGGTCCTGGCAGGCTGTCCAGTGGGCAGTGGGCATGTGCAGAGGCCTGGGGAGTTGTGATGGGAAGGGGCCAGCGCCTCCACCCACTGGGGGAGAAGGAAGAGAGGGCTCAGGAAGGTGTGATTGGCCTAAATGCTAGGGGCTGGGATCAGGACTGAGAAAGGACATTGGATTTGGTGACTGGAGATGGCTTGGTGACCTCAGAGGCAGTGGCTGGAACGGCGAGTGGGAGGGGAGGGAATGGCGAGCGAGGAAAGGCCACTTGTTTGCAAAGTTCTTGTGAGAAAGGGAGTCAGAGGAAGAGGAATAAGGAAATTGTTTGGGGAGAATTTCTCCCTACGGAGAGGATGCTTGTGTTGAAGCTGATGGGAGGAGCTCGTAGGGACAAAGAGACAGAGCAGAGATGCTTGTTGGACCAAGGACCTGAGAAGGTGCCAGGGGTGGGATCCAGAACCCCCCCCCCCCCCGCAGTGGGAGGGTGTCTCCTCGGCAGTGGCACTTCTTGACGCAGAGGAGACTCAGCAAGGCTTGTGAGTGAGGGAATTAACCAACGGGATAATCAAGAGTATAAGGCACAGTCCTTTCTCTCCAGGAGCTGGCCTTTCAGTCTGGAAGTTAGAGCACCGCCCTTGATGAAAGACAAGAGGAAGCCCAGTGGAGTGTTCCTGGTAAGTGGGTGCAGGGGACGGGGGGGCTGCAGGGAGCCGTGGCATTGGAGGGGAGCCGGAGAGGAGAGGAGAGGACAGGGGACTGAGGTGAAGTGAGAGGTCCCAGAGAAACTGCAGGTCGGCCCACCCCTGCAGGGAGAGTGTGAAACGCAGCAAGAGCATCGTGGAGCTGTGGGCAGTCTGCTCTCCCTGCACCCAGCGTGAGTGCCCTGGGGCTGCCATAGCAAACTGCCACTGACTAGGTGGCTTAAAACAACAGACTTATCCTCTCTCAGTTCTAGAGGCCAGAGTCCAAAACTGAGGTGTCAGCAGGGCCGCGCTCCCGCTGAGAGCCCTAGGGGAGGGTCCTTGCTGTCTCTTCCAGCTCCTGGTGCTCCTCTAATACTGGTGCTGCTTGGCTTGTGGCTGCATCCCTGCCGTTTCTGCCCCTGCTGTCACATGGCCGGCTTTCCTGTGTGTGTATGTGTGTGTGTGTGTGTGTGTGTGTGTGTGTGTGTGTGGTGTGTGTGTCTGCTTCCTCTTCTATAAGGACCCCAGTCAATGGATTAGAGCTCTTCCTACTCCAGTATCCAGTATGACTCAGCTCAGCTAATCTTATCTGCAAAGACCCCATTTCCAAATCAGGTCACTTTTTGAGGTTCTGGGTAGATGTGCATTTGGGAGACACTATCCAGTGCGGTGCAGCCCCCAAGGGTGACAGGTCCGAGACTGTAAGAGGATTTGGTTGTGTGCAGGAACAGTTGTGCCGCACAGAGCAGGGGCACAGGACACCCCCCCCCCCAACACATAGGAAGAGCCATGTAATGACCCATAGAGCTCAGGGGACTGGTCAGAACCACCATGTGGGAAGTCAGGGAATGTGGCATGCCCAACACAAAGCTATCGCAGGAGGAAGAAGCTAAGTTATGTCTATACATTACTCAGTGCTCCTGCAGGGAGCACCAGACACAGAGAAGTGTGGGGAGAGGGCTGGCCACCAGCACAGCATGGGAGGCGCCTGGGACCAGCCACGGGGGAGCCATCACCACCCTGAGCCCACGTGCAAGGAATAGCAGGGCTTTCTGGCCCATGCCCTGTCCTTTTGCCCTCATACCAGGGACTTCTCCTAAGAACAAGGCAAGTAGATAGTGTCATGATCCCACTAATAGGGGAGAAGACTGATGGCCAGAGAGGTCAAGTGACCTGCCCAAGGTCACACAGCAGGGCTGGGGTCTGACATTTGAACCTGTGTTTAGCTGACTCTAAAGGCTTTGCTTTTATATATGCTTTTTAAAAAAAGGCTCTTCATTATGAAAACCTCCAGACATATGCAAAGTGAACAGACTTATACAATGAGTCCCACACAGCAACAGTTACCAGCATTCTGCTATTCTTGTCTCTCCTGTACCTCCTCCCTCTTTCCACACAATCTCTTATCATCATTGTGGTTATTAGTTTCTTATTTCTTTTCTTTAGGTAAAGTGTAGGTACACAGAAATGCATAACTCTTGCAATTAGTAAAATGTACTCTATTTAATTAGTACAATTTTATACATGCTGTTATATTTTCTTTTTGTATTACCTCTATTTTCTTACTTTTCTAACTAAACAGGTAGTTTTTATAATAAGGAGGAAAAAAACAATAAAATGATGATAAAAATGTTTAAGATGTTCCTTTGGGCATGTGCCCTGTCCCCTTCATCCAGCTCTAAGGCCTTGAGACATTCCCTCCCCCCCCAAATTTACTCTGTACTTTTTCACACACCCCTCCTGAGAAACTGGGTCTCCTAGGACCCTACCCACTAGCCCACCAGGGGAAGGCCAGATGGCCTGCTAGCAGGAGGAGGGGCCTCCACACACAGGACCCACAAACATACCGTGTTTCCCTGAAAGTAGACCTAGCTGGACCATCAGCTCTAATGCGTCTTTCGGAGCAAAAATTAACATAAGATCCGGTCTTATATTATATAAGACCGGGTCTTATATTATAGTAAAATAACACTGGGTCTTATATTAATTTTTGCTCCAAAAGACGCATTAGAGTTGATGGTCAGCTAGGTCTTATTTTGGGGGAAACACCGTAGCTGGGCCCAGGACAAGTTGCCCTAAATCCAATCCCTGCCACCTCCTGGGGAACCACAACACTACCCGGTTCCACAAAAACCTCCATCTTCAAGGGGTGAATAAGTGGCTCTCTGGGCGCCCCCTGAGTCAATGCAAGTCTGGGCGAGGCCCTGCTAACCTGCTGGGAGAGGCTGGCCTGGGGAGGGGTTGCCAGGCAACCAGCCTGAAGCTCCTCCCAGGGCAGCTGTGCGTGGCCCTGTTGCCCTGGAACCAGGTGGCAGCGTCCCTTGAGCCTGGCCCAGGCAGCTGCTCCCAGCCCCGCCCTGCTTCCTTGGGGCCTGCAGGACCCCTGGGGCCCTGTCCTTATTTCTCAGGACCAGGACAGCTGGTGCCTCTGGTCACAATGAACACTGTTCTCTTCAGGTAAGTGGCCCCGTGCTGCTGCTGGACCTGCTGGGAGGGAGAATGAGCGGGGTTTTCAGGGCCTGATGTACCAACACAGATGGGGCAGCTGGGATTGCTCGGAAGGGGTGGGGGTGGGGTGATAAGGATGGGCTCCCTCTCACACCACACCCACTGCAAGGTTGAGGGATCACAGAGGCTTCCAGAATCTGGCCTCTGTTTCTCCAGCACTACTGCCCACAGCTCTGGGTAGCCAAATTCCCAGAGTCCATCTCCACCTTCCCTCGCTGGAAAACCCCTCTTCATGCCCCAAAGTCCCACCAGGCATCACCCCTTCTGTGGGTTTGTCCTGACCCCACTGCCTCCAGCCTCATCCTATCACCGCTCTCTGGCAACTCGCTGGGCCCTCATCCCATTGTTTCTATGCCTGTTTCCTCTGAGGGTGGCAAATTCGAGGGTGTCTCTGCAGCCCCCTGGGCCTCACTCACGAGGATTCTGATTCACAAGTCTGGGCTGAGGGCCTGGGTAACTGCATGCTTCACTTGGGCCTCAGGTGATTCTGATGGAGGGGGGTCCAAGGACCCCACCTGGAGGAACTGATACTTCAGATAGCTGTGTGATCCGGAGCAAGAGACGTCACCTCTCTGGGCCTCAGTTTACTCATTTTAAAATGGTGATAGTAATACAGCCTTACTTACGGGTAATGCATGTGGAATGTTCTGCAAACTGGGAAGTGGTGAATGAGTTAGGATTTGTTAGGAGGAGGACACAGGGCCCTCCTCAGAGTTTCCAGCTTTAGGGATGTGATTGGAGGGCTGTGCACGGGGACTTTGGTCAAGCGGAGGAGCAGGGGCTGCGCTAGAGAGGGGCCGGGAGGGAGGTGAGTACCAGCGGCTGTTTAGGGAAGACGAAATTCAGCGGGTCCTCCACTCTTTCCACACACTTTCACTGAACACCTGCGATGGAGAGACCCCAGGCTGGCAGCACAAAAAAATGAGGCAGGAGGCTCCCGTCCCACAACACTGAGGGTGACAGAAACCAAGCACAACCGGAAGTGATCAGGGACGTGCAAGAACAAACTAAAGCTTCAGGTTGGGGGTGGGCGGCAGGGGAGTTGGGGACACATGGAGGGAGCACGGGATTGTAAGGCAGTAAGACTCCTCTGTATGACACTGTGATGGGGGACCCAGGGCATCAGGCCTTCGTCAGAACCCACAGAACGCACAGCGCCAAGAGTGAACGCTCGTGTAAAGTATGCATTTTAGTGAATAATAATGTGTCATCACTATTGGCTCATCTTTTGTACAAATGTCTCCAAGTCATGCAAGAGGTTAGTGACAGGGCAAAGTGGGTATGCTGGGGGAGGCGGTACACGGGACATCTCTGTACTTTCCACTCTGTTTTTCGGTACACTTAAACCTGGTCCCCAGAAAGTTCATTAATGTAAAAAAAAAGGCTTCGGGATTCAGAGAAGGGAGAGAAATTTGACAGCTTGGGGAAAAGTTAGAATTGGAGGAATTTCAGAGGGAAGGGGCCATGGCAGCTAGGGAATAAGGAATAACTCTGCCAGGGAGACAAAAGGTCCTCTAAAAGGTTGCAGGGAGGGAGAAGGCCCGGTTTGGAGCCACACCACCTTGGCATTCCCGCCTGGCCACGGGCCAGTTCTCTGACCCAGTGGGTCTCCTGCATCCAGCTTGCTGAGCTGACACCTAACCTTGAGTGTTGTCCCAGGGACCAGATGTCTGGCATGGCGCTTGCCACCTGTAAGAGAGGTGGTGGGTGGGTGAGCCCTGTGTCGCTGCCCAGACGACCCCTCAGGCCCCTGCCTTCCCAGGGACAGCCAGGTGAGGGTGATGGAGAACACAGTGACCAATGCTGAGAAGTACTTTGGCCAGTTCTGCTCGCTCCTGGCTGCCTACACCCGCAAGACGGCCCGGCTGCGCGACAAGGCCGACCAGCTGGTCAAGCAGCTCATTGACTTCGCCAACACTGAGAACCCCGAGATGCGGGTCACCCTGAGGAACTTCGCCGAGGACCTGGCCAAAGTACAGGATTACCGGCAGGCCCAGGTGAGTGGGGTGGCCGAGGACCTGACCCCATTGCCAGGGTCGGGTCAGAGGCTTGGAGCCGCCCTGTGGGAGCCACAATCCATACACATCTCCTCCCAAGGTGTCCCCAGAGGTTGGGCACTTAACACTATTCCCTCCCTGGGTGTGTGTGTGTGAGGGGGGAGGTCACACCTCCCTTTACAGGACTGGGAGCCGGGAGGCTTTGCAGAGTTGGACGAAGGGTGGACAAGGCAAGAAGACCCAAGAAGCTAGTTCTAAGGGCTGCTGCTGTGGGCTCCCCGAGTGCCAGGCAGGAGGCACATTCCCCAAGGCCCAGAGGACCTGGAGACGGGACAGACATGGTGGGGGCTGAGGCTATGGAGGCTGCAGCATGTTAGGAAATCATTAAAAACAAAAATCTGCCAGCCCAGAACACTCCTCTCTGTGATTGTCGAAAAGAACAAAACAGCTTTTCTTCTGAATGAGCATTAAACCAGACAGGCGATCCGATTAGTGACGGCAAAGATAGACAGAAACCTCACTCCCCACACAGCCAGGCCAAGAGAACCCCTCCCATGCACATTCTCCAGACAGGTGGTAACTTGTCGTCAGGTGAGGGGACAGCACCATTTGTCACACAAGACTTCCTAGTTCCACTTGGTGATTGGGCAGCCACCTGTATTAACTAACCACTGTTATCGGAAGGAAAAGTAAAATTTCTCACCACTTCTATGACAAGCAGGGGGTTATAGCCTGGAGCCAGGCACCAGGGTGAATCTCCTTAGCCACTAGCACCTTGATGTTTACCTTTCAAAGATATGACTGCCATTCCTGGGTTGTAAAACCAGCAAGAGTTTTCTTTAGCTTTTAAAATGGTTTAGATCTGTCTCAAAGGGACAGAGAATGGAGTCACAATGGCAAGTTTTCTAAAAGAAATGCTTTAAAGCAAGGGATGGGAAGTCGCTTTCCCTTTTGGCACCTGGGAAAATTCATTTTTTTAGATGTGTATTTACCTTTCGAGGGTCATAAGCCTTGGTGAAGGAGCAGGGGCTCGGTGGGGAGCGCAGCTCTCTTGGTTCAGCTGGTGAGCCAGATTTTCAGGGGCGGCCATCCTCAAGGCATCAGCCTCACCTGGGAACTTGTTAGAAATGCAGATTTCCAGGCCACACCCTTGACCTGCTGCTGAGTCACAATGGCTGCCGTCCCACAATCAGGGTTTTCAGGAGCCCCTTGGGGGCACCCCTAGGCCTGCTCTAGTGTGACACGTCCTGATTCCCAACAATGTCGGCAGCAGGGTAAGCACTTCCTCAGCATTAGCTTTAATTGTGATTATTACTATTACTGATGTTGTTTATTAAAGTGCCTAGTATTAGGCTTGGCATGGAGACAGTAGCTCAGCGCATCCCCCTTGCCCCCTGCTGCGAATCCCAGGCTGTTCTGTGTCCTGAGCAGGTCTGTCTAGCCCCCCCCCCCTCACCCCCCCGGGGCAAGATCCTAAGGCAGTTTGGAGAATGGAACTAGTGATGGGTCTCATGGAGCTGACATGGTGCCCTGGATGGATACAGTCATTACACCCATTTTACAGGCGAGGAAACAAGGTTCGTCAAGATGAACTGTATTTCACGAGCCCTTGGGAGACAGAGCCCTGAGCTAGACCGGTACTCCCAACCCTGAAGGGTGAGGGAGGGTGAGGGTGCCCCCCACCCACACACACACAAGCTCCTACCATGCAGCTCTGTGTGTGTAGACGGCTCTCTATACATGCAGGCTGGAGGCCACGCAGTCACCAGGCATCTCCCTGGCCCTGCCTGCTCTGATTCTCCCCCAGGTCGAGAGGCTGGAGACTAAGGTCGTCAACCCCCTGAAACTCTATGGGACGCAGATAAAGCAGACACGGGTGAGCAATGGCACTGCAGAGCGTCTGGGTTTGAATGCACTGAATCCCTAGAAAACGGCCCTCTTTCCTTCTGCCCTTAGGCCGAGATCAAGAAATTCAAACATGTCCGGAATAATGAGATCAAACAACTGGAAAAGCTGGAGAAACTGAGGCAGAAGTCGCCTTCCGATAGGCAAATGATTGTATCCTTCCCTGGAGTTGGGCCTGGGGCCTCTGGACCAGGGTGGCCATGGCGCCCTCTGGTGGGGGCTGCTGGTTAACCTGGCTCCTTAACAGCATTTTTCTTAGTCTCAGGTGAGGGCCACATGTCTGTCTGGGCAAGATAGAATTGCACACAGGTAATGAATGACCTCACAAAATGGCGAGGTGAGCTTTTCCTTGGGCAGGTGTGTGCTGGACCCTGAGCTGGGGATGGGAGAGTTGGAGGGGGTGTGGGGGGAAGCTGGGGGCCAGGAGCCCTGGGCTCTGTCTCACCACTGACACTATTCAGCAGGTCAGCAGTCACTCCCCTTCTCAAGTTACCTATTTAACACTCACTCCAGGTAGGCACTTCTAGATGAGGAAATCCAGGCTAAGAATGGTAACTTCTCCAATGTCACACGGGTGAGTTAATAGGCCAAACCTGAGACTCAGCTGAGGCACCTGACTCTAAAAATCTGGGTTCTTCATGTGCCTGTGTAAAGTCGGGTCATATAGATGTCGATGGAAGGAACCAAGGAATTAATTACCTTAGAGTGTTCCACAGGCTAGAATTAATTATTGTCTAACGTGAAGCCCTGTTGTAATAAAAGCTCAGCTAGTGCCCACTGTTGAACTCTTACAACAATCCTCCAAAGCAGGTCTTATTACTGTCCCATTTATAGGCCAGGAAATTGAGGCTCAGAGAGGTTAAGTGAGTTGCCCAAGGTCACACAGCTAGCAAGCAAGTCTGTCCAAGCAGCACCTGCCCCTTTAGCGGTGGTTATACTTGGCCATTCCTTTGATGACCAAATTGGCAAAAAACACCCAGGAGGCAGGAGAGCTGGCCCACAAGCAGGGCAGGAGACAGAATGATCCAGAATGGAACCACTGCTGATACTTTTTATCACTGGGGCAGGCGGAGACTAGTGTGCAGAGGGCCTCGGTGGATGCCAGCCACACCACCCACCAGCTAGAGGAGACGGTGGACGCCTTTCAGAAGCAGAAACTGAAGGACCTACAGGTAGGGGTGGTCGGTCCTTTGTTGGAGGTACTGGGGCCTGCCTCATGCATGTGTGTGTGCCCATGTTTCCCCTGTGTGAGTGTGCACACATGTGTATGTGTGTGTGCACATGTGTGTGTATGCTGTGTGTGTGTGATCGTGTATGTGAGCTTGTGGCCACTCAGCTCCAGGACAGTTAATCCTGGTCTAATCCTGGCTGCAGGGGTAAGAGGCCGGCTGCTCAGGGCAGCTGTCCTGCACAGCTGGCCTGCCCGGAAGCCAGCATTCAGCAGCCCTGCCCTCTCAATACCCAGGCCCAGCTCCCCACCAGGAGAACTTGGCAGAGTTTATCTCCCCGGGCCCCTTTTGTTTCCACACAAGGACCCACATAACTTGGCATGACTTCCTCCATGAAGCTCTAAGCGCATGGGCGCTTCCCTCCTTCCCCTGGATGCTACCCCACCGCAACCCAGAACCCTGGGCCCAGAGCCTGGCCCCTTCTTATAAGAGGGCCTCAGAACATTGGGATCTTGAAGGACACACTGATCACAAAGGCCCCTCACCCACTTGACCCCTCTCTAGTCCATTTACCAAATTGCAGCCCCAAGGATCTCACAAAAGGCAGCTCCAATTTGTCACTCCTGGGTTCCACACAGCCCCGTGGCCTCCCTTGTGTAAGGATAAAGGCTGAAATCCACCCTGTGGCTCCCGAAGCCCCAGCCCAACCCTCCAGCCTCATCATGGACACACCACTCCAGGCTCAAGTGCACTGAGCCCCTTGGCACCTCAGGGACTTTGCACAGGCTGTGCCCGGTACCATGAAGTCTCTGCCCTTACTCTGGCTTGAGCTGTAACACTCCTCATCCCTCAGGAAACTCGCCTGACCTCCAGAGTGGTCCAGCCCCGTTGCTGATACCATGCTCTGCTCCCTCCGGGGGCAATTAGCCCAGTGGGTAGATTAATTGTATCTTTAATTCACTGATTAATCTAACAATCGTTGAATACACACCTATTATGTGCCAGTCACTATGTCTGAAGCTGAGGACACCATAGCCAGCAAAGTGAGGCCCCTGTCCCCATAGAGTTAACACCCTGCCTTGCCACAGGCCCCCAGTGTGCCACGTGCCACTCATCAGGGAATGGAGGGCATAGTGGAAAACTTGCTGTCCCATGCCTGCCTCCCACACCACATGGCCACAAGGCAGACCCCTGCATGTCATGTCCCCTGCTGGGTCTCGGGCACCAGGTCCAGGGTTTGGCACTTAGCGGTACTCAGTTAATATTTGGGAAATGCATGAATAAATGAACAAATACACAAGTGAGTGAAACAGTGGTAATTAATGCTCCAACATCTACCCTGTTTCCCCGAAAATAAGACTTAGCCGGACAATCAGCTCTAATGTGCCTTTTGGAACAAAAATTAATATAAGACCGGGTATTATATTATATTAGATCCGGTATTGTATGATATGATATGATATGATATGATATGATATGATATGATATGATATGATACTATATGATATTATATTATAGACCCGGTCTTATATTAATTTTTGCTCCAAAAGATGCATTAGAGCTAATTGTCCGGCTAGGTCTTATTTTCGGGGAAACACGGTATGTTGCAGGCAGGACCTAAAACCACCAGCTGACCTTTTTTAACCCCTGATGTTTGTGAGGCCTGAAAGCGCGGCCCCACGGGGTGCCAGTCAGAGCACACCAGATTCTCAGCCCCCCCCACGGTAAGGGCCCAACAGAAGCATGCCGTTTAAAGTGGGTATCCTTTCCACTTCTGGGGTTAACTTTGTAAGAGAAGCTTATCCAAACCACCCGCTAAAAAGCCTTCCAAATTTTAAGAGAGAAAATCCAGACCTTGAAATAATGATTACCACTATATTGGTTTTCGGTCCCACTTCTAATAAAACGATTACATTTGCAGAACAGCTCTCCAGCTTATATAAAAGGATGTAAATGACGCTTTCATACAGGGGTTCACATACCTGAGTGCACATCAGAAGTCACCTGGAAGCTTCCTTAAAAATGCAGACGATGGGTCCACCTTGGATTCCCATTGGGTGGGTCTGGGTGGGCTGGAGAATTGGCATTTCTGACAAGCTCCCAGGGGGGGCTAGTGCTGATGTGGGGAGCACGGACTGAGGGCTAACTAAATCTCTGTGAACTGGGGCCACCCTATCCCTAAAGTGCAGATAAATAAACTGGGGCTGGAGAGGGAGAAATCATTCCCCAGGCCCCATGCCAGTAATGGCAGGATGAGGCCTTGACCCCACCTCTTGATTCACAGCTACTATCACCAGCACTGCCTCCCAGGGGCAGGAGAGGAGGAGGCAGGAGGCAGGTAATTCCATGAGTCTTGGGCCTGTCTTCTCTTACTTCTCCCAGGCTGCCTTGCAGACTTCCTCTGGCCCACCTCTCCCAGGTGCTTCCCATGTTACCTGAAGTGCCCTGTTTCCAAACTGCAGGCTCCTCTCCCAGCACCAAGCCTGTGTCCTGGTAGGACTCCACACACAGTGGGAGCTTGTGCCAGGTTCCCCCACACACATACACATAGTAGGAGTCTCCTCTCAGGCCTGACACACAGTAGGAGTTTGTGCTAGGCTTGCACACAGTAGGAGCCCACACTGGGGCTGAACATGCCGTAGGAACTCTGTAAGAGCTTTCTGAGCCAAGACAAACCATCTGATCAAAAAGAGGCCAACATCTCTATCACTAATTACGTTTTGACAAGCCAACTCGTCAGGCTGCAGCGGGGCGGGGGGGGCACTGGGCCGAGCAATGTCAATCAGCAGCAACCCCTCCCTATCCTGGAGGACCCACTCCAGCCCATGGATGACAGAGGCTGAGGGTCTGTAGCCATCAACCTTTGCAAACACCTGTCCTCAAAATGAGAGGAGCAAAGGCTGAGTGGATGAGCCCAGGTTGACAGAGCAGAGAAAAGGATGCCCTCAAAAAGTCTTTGCTGAGAAACAAGGCCTCTACATTTCTGGAACAATCCCTGTGCAAGGCAGCTTTTGAATGGGGATGCATTATCTGTTCAAACAAACACAAATTAAAAATGACATACTGACCAAGGGCCTGTCCCCATAAGGACAACTAACATCCCTCACCCGCCAGTCTGTCTACATGCGGGGTCACCGACCCCAGGACTCTCCTTCTGAGAGTGTTCCTTCTGTGTTTTGGGCTTCTCTCCCCATAGAAAATTTTTTCGGACTTTGTAACTATTGAGATGGTCTTCCACACGAAAGCAGTGGAGGTATATTCCAGCGCCTTCCAGGCCCTGGACAACTATGACCTGGAGAGAGATGTAGAGGTAGGTGACACACGCCCTCTGTTCTGTTTGGTGGCACCATGGGGCTGAAGTCGGTTTAGGTTCTGTCTTGATAGAAGCGGTTTCTGTTGGCAACATTTTGCAATTTTTATAATATGGAAGACTCATTTTGATGAACTATTTTAAACATCTGCCCCTGGGTGTCAAACCTAGAGCTGGGGAATTTCCAAACACGTTCTCGCTGGAATATCTATGTGTCTGTCATCACTTGGGTGTTTAAATCCAAACAAATGAGTCAACAACGACAGAAAGCCTCTCCAGACTGATGATGCTCAGTATTGTTTGGATATAGACAAGGTGCTTGTTACCCTGCCTGAGCGGGTGAAAATCCAGCATGCACTGTCTGAGTGACTATTGCGCCCCACACCGCACAGCAGTCACTCGTGATTTCCGTTTGTGGCTCCGAGGTTGATAGGACCAGCTCCAGGTCCTCCTTTGCATCGGTTTTCGGTCAGTAGCTGGGGCTGCAGTCCTTTCACAGGCTTCTTCACGCATGTCTGGTAGATGATGGCTGTCACCTGGGTCCAGGACGGACCACATGATTTGCAGAGCTCAGTGGAAAATGAAAATGTAGGCCCTCTGTTCAGCAATTATTAAGAATTTCAAGATGGTGACAGCGGGTTCCTTCTGAGCTTGGGGCCCTGGACGACTGCAGGAGCCATACACCCACAAAGCCCGTCCTGTCTGGGTCCTCAGTGGGGTCTGCAGCTCAAAACCTACCTGTGGCCTCTCCATGTGGCACGGGCTTCCTCACAGTGGATCTTGGACGGCCACTGGTCCAAGATCGATCATCTGAGAGAGCCAGGCAGAAACTGTGTCACCTTTTATGACCTAACCTTAGAAGAAATTTAGTGTCGTTGCTTCCGCCACATTCTATTCCTTACCAGTGAGTCACTACGGCCCCATTCAAGGGGAGACGTGAATTCCAAGACTTTGTAGGTAAACTTTAAAACCACCCCAGGCAGTTAAAGGCAGATCGAATGCACTCTTGTGCATTCACTCATCTCTGTGATATTCCTTTAGGGGTAAGAGTGACCTCTCATTTTCCCTGTGCGACCACGGGCATGTTACCTAGCCTCTCAGGGCCTCCGTCTATAAAACGGGATGAAAATGCCCACTGACCGGGCTGTTGTGGATCACACAGAATAACCAACAGGAGGCTCTCAGATAGGTCGGTGCAGGTGGGGGCTCCAGCAGTGTTAGCTGTGCACTGGCCTTCTTGGCACCATCTTCCCTTCCCAGCCCCTCTTTGTTTCCTGATTGGATCTAACCCACCTGGGTCTCTCCTCGTCAGGATTTTAGAGCCAAGATGCGTGGAGTTTGTGGCCATTACAATGCTCAGCCGCTCACGGATACCACCCTCTCAGCAGCGGTCCCATGGTCTCTCCCAGCCCAGGTGAGCACTAGGGGTGGGGCTGTCAAACCTGTGACAAAGTGAAGTGACCTCGGGGAGGCCTGCTGAGAACATGGGTTGGAAACGAGTCGCTGAGAAAGAGGCGCTCCTGGAGGAGTGGGGAGGGCTGCTGGCGAGTCTGAGCTGGACTTATCTGGAAGAGCGGAATCAATAAACCTCGGAACCCAGGGTTGCTGCCGCCACGTGTCCCGAGCGCCCCCTAGAGGCATCCTGTAGTATGTCCACTTGAGGAGAGGGCTCTGGAAGGCGCTCTTCCGCCTCCTAGCGCTTATCCCGGTAGGTGTCAGAAGCCAGCATTTCTCAGACTTTAGGAAAGTAATACGGTGCATGTACTACTGTGACCTCATGAGCCCAGTGAGGCCTGCGATCAGGCACATTTATAGTTCTGCAGGAAAACCTCTGAGAATTTAGCCAAGTAGCTGAGACTCTAAGCACCCTCCGGACAATTGGGTAGGTTCACTCACTCAGTGGGTGGGAGGCGAGGCAGGAGCTTGCCCCACAATGTGTGAAGGGGGTACAGGGTGTCTCTTAGCTTTCTGAATAATTCTCTCTAAAGGCAGTGGCGGAAGTACAGCCCTCAGCCAGGTTGCCTGGGTCCACACCCACTGCTCCAAGCTGAGTGACATTAAGAAAGTTCCTTAACCTCTCTGTGCCTTAGATTCCTTACCTGCAAAGGGGGTGGGGGTGGGGGGCTGATAACAGTACCCCCCTCATAGGGTTGGACAAATCTACACGAAGCACTTAGGAAATGCTCGATAACTTGTGGCCTCATTATCACTGATGTTGCTGTGGTGATGCTGCTGCTGATGATTTAGAGGGATCGGAGCATCATACGGAGCCAGAGGAGAGAAGAGGAAGCGAGTGAAGACCATCCTGCCGAGGAGGACCCCGTGGAGGACCTCAAGGGACTGGGCCGGGACTCCATCAATAGGATGAAAACTCCCCACATGGAAAAATAGGGGCCGACCCTGAATGCTCAGGGGGCTCTGCTGTGTACCCCCAGCAAGTCACATGTCCTCCGAGCCTCAGCTTCCTCACCTGGCAACAGGGACAATAGTACTCACCTCCCAGGTCACTCTGGGGATCACTGTGCCTCGCATGGTGCCTGATGCATAATAGGTGCTCAATAAATGTGGGGTGCACCTCAAATTGACTTGGGCTGGCTCTCATTTCTCATCTATGACCTGGGGATTTGGGTGTTTAAACCCTGTGTGCATGTCAGCGTCCAAATTCCCTCCTTTTATAAGGACACAAGCCCCAGTGAAGTAGGGATCCACCCTATCTAGTATGATCTCATTTTAACTAATTACATCTGCAGAGACTGTGTTTCCAAATAAGGCCACATTCGGAGGCCCTGGGAGTTAGGACTTCAATGTATAAGTTTGGGGGGGAGACATGATTCACCCCATAACACATGAACATGATATGCAGGGATTACCTTGGGACAAGCAACACATCATAGAAGTCCAGGGAGGTGGAGGGGTTAGGCAGGTGAAGGTAGGGGTGGGTACATGATTTTCTCATCAGCAAAGTGGGGAACACAAAACCTTCCTCATGGGATCATTGCAGGATTAACGTCCTCACCACGGTGACTTTTATTACCCCAAATTCAGGTCCATGGCACCTCCTCAGGGAAGCCCACCCTGATTCTACCCAGGAGAACACTCCAAAAATAACTAAAATATTCTGTATTTTCTATATAATAGATAACTTATAGAATAACATATTCATTGATTGTATTATGTAGTACATATAGTCACATTTTAGGCTATATGTTTTCTCTTATACTTTATAACTGTAAGCATATGTATGTGCACACACACACACACACACACAAATGTACTTTTTTTTAACCTCAGCTCTGTCCCAACCCCACTGCTAGTTTCTAAAGGAAAATAACCTTGTTTATTCATCTGGTGGTCCCGGACCCTGATGGTGCCTGGCACATAGTAGGTGTTCATTAAATGTGCCCTCTGGCCCAGTGCACCCAGAGACCAAATGTTCCTAAGTGCAGGGTTGGCTAGTTGGCCAAGAGCCTTCTCCTGCACTACTATCTCCTTGCGGGGGGGGGGGGGGGGTGTCACTTGGAAAGTGGCGACAAAATTTCTACTCTTTTTTGGGGCCACCAGGTGGGAGGTGGCATGGGCAGGGACAGAAGGAGCATGACTTTTGGGGTCTCTCTGAACTACTGGATTGACCGTCTTCCTCCCTGTGCATTTCTTGCTTTTCACTCCTAGTTACTGAGAGCAAACTCACCCCACTTCTCCCTGAGCAATCTGTGCAGATATCTGAATATGGGAGAAGAGAGCAGTCACTTCTCATGACATAAAAAATGGCTTCATGAGTAAGACCCTGGTCCCACATATGGGAAGAGCTGAGATGTTTCTTTAAGAGAAGCAGAGCTTTTCTGGCGCTGTGGCAGGAGAGAGCCTGGTAACATGGGGCAGACAGGCGCGTTCCACAGGAATTTAAGGGGAAAAAGTCACTCAGAGTGTTCCAGAAATATCAGTGCAGTTTTAAGCTTCAATAAGGTCAGAAGTAAAGGTTACAACTTGAAAAACAAACAAACAAACAAAAAACCCCCACCATTTGAAAGCTTGTTTAAATTTCTTTTATGTTTAGTGTTGTGATTTTTGAATAATACATTTTAAATTTGTGCCTGTAAAATTTAAACAGAATACTTTGGTTCTTTTTCTTTTTTCTTTAATGGGTAGGACCCTTCCTATGGGTACACCTCCCTGGGTTTATCCTCATCGGGAAAATGAGGGAATGGATTGGACAGTGATAAGCACCATTCTGCCATTTGCAAAGTACGTTTGCATATACTGCATTTGATTCTCACAGGAGCCGTCAAGGATAGGTGATGATTTCCTTCCCATTTTACAGATGAAGAAACTGAGGCTCAATTATTTGGTGAAAGGGATACAGTCAGTTGTGCAGGAAGTAGAACGGGACCTGACCTACCACCCTGCCCCTGCTCTGCAGGGTTTTAGTGCCCATCAGAAGGGTCCTCCCCCTTCCGTGACGTTGCCTCTGAATCCAGTCCTGAGCTACTGCTTGTGGGATTCTCCTAGCACCAGAGGAAACATCCAGATGTGATGTCCCAGAGCTGGGGGCATCTGCCACCTGGTCCCTCCCCTCCATGTTTGGTTAAGAGCGGGCAGGGTGGTAGGTCAGGTCCTCAAGACTGGGTGGGAGAGCTGGGGCCATGGAGGCCCCGTCTCCCCGAGCACAGGGAGAGGTACTCCAGCCTATCTCAGACAATGGGGAGGAAGGTAACCTGCCTGTACCTTCGTCTGAGCCTGTTGCCCGGGTACCGAAGACTCTTCTCCCAGGCCCTTTGCTGCTCCTCAGCGTCACCGCTCAGATCTGTTTAGGCCAGAGCATTAGAATGCGATGCAGCTACTGACCTCCTCTAATCAGAAAAAGAGAAAGCCCAAACATTTCATAAAATGCATCTGTCGCACCAAGTGGGAAAGGACTGATAAAGGCGTCCTGTTTGTATGAGGTAGGAGCTGTCATCAGTTTCCATTTACAACACTCCAGCCCCCAAACGCAAGAGGTGAACAGCTGGGGCTCAGCGGATAAGCAGGGTCAGGATTCCAGCTGGAAAGGGTTCGAGGCATCTTAGAGGCCTGGACTGAGATCCCGTCCAGGAGCGGGGCCACCCAATCCCTACGATACCCCCAAATGCCCAAACTGACAAGTCTGGGCTCCATAGCATTCAGAGGAGTGCTGCCTTTCTTAGCATTTCCCATGACACACACACACACACACACACACACACACACACACACACACATCTGGACAAGACCCAAACACTCACCCTAAGTGACAAAAACATTCACCCCACTAAAAAAAGTTTTCTTCTGAAAAGCCACTGATGTCACTGAGAAGATTGCAAATTCTGTGAAAAGTCCTCACAGATATGTGAAAACAATAATTAAAGAGACAATTTTTTTTCTCTAAAGATAATTTATTTCAGTTTCCACCTTCTGACAATCTGAGGTGCGATATATATATAGACATATATATATATATTTTTCTTCACAGGAAACAGCTTGATTTTAGCACTGTTCTGAGACCCTCAACCTCGAAACTTTCTCAACCTTAAAATACAGTTTGTACAACATCACCAGATGTGACACAAAATTGCATAACTGAGACACATAAAAGACCTGCACCACTGAACTCTACTGTGGGGCTACTAAAGGTGATGTCTACATGTGGCAATGCCAAGTGTAGGTCTGAGACAAACTGGGGTGAAAGGGAAAACAGACTGTACCCCAATAGAAGCCACAGTTTACAACAAAGGCGGCTGACTGACCATGTTCTAACACATTTACATATTTTAAGGGGATCTACGTCTGTTGTTTGACTTTCCTGGTATTCAGACATTTGGCTTGTCTTTCTCAAGGCGTCCACGGAAGCGATGGCCCCAGGCTGGCTCCCGACCTCGGGGGCAGGAGACCCCGAGCCTTACTGTCTCCAGCACAGGAGCGATGGGCACCCCACCTGGGTCAGAGCCTCTGTGGAGATGGTGCCCGGTGAGCACGCCCCTTTCTCTTTCCAGAAGCACATCGCCCAGGGCCAAGGAGAGAATCAGCAGAGTCCCCCCATTCTAGGACTGACCCACAAGTCAAAGGGGATTTACCAGTTAGTCCTTTCTAGTTAAAGTGCAAACACTGCCCAGGGAGCTCCAGGGGTGTGTGCCGGGTGGGGGTGGTGTGGCGCTGCGGTCTGGCTTTGCCTTGTCAAAGGCTGGAATCTGCAGGTTCAGCCAGGATCTGGGTTCTCCCCCATGGCACAGATGTCCGGCGGGAGCTGTGTATGTGGAAATGACTGGAAAATAGGCAAACCCAGACCATTCTGACTCTCTCCTGGAAATGATACATATCCCTCTTTCCAATAGGAACGAAGGACAGGCACCGGGAGCACCGCTCCACTTGAATCCCGGGGAGCCAGCTAGGGCTGGGGGTGCACTCCTCAGCTCTCCACTCACCCCCCTGCTCAGAGCTCAGACAGACTGGCCAACATGGGGACACGGGCTAACACCAGGTTACCCATGGAACAAAGCGGGCTGGCCCCTGAGGTGTTCCTTCCACCCCTCCTGACAAGCAGAACACGCAGGCCCTGGTTGGGCAAGGGAGACCCAGGCCCAGAATGAGCCCCCCCCCCCCCCCCCCCGAGCCTGCCTTGGTCTGAGCATTGAGTGTATCCACTAAATGTGAACCATCTGGAAATGATTCATCCATTTGTTCTCCAGAGAACCAACACATTCCCATTCCCGGCCACATGGCAACAAAGACGTACGTGCTGGGACATGTGGCTGTGTGGCTTGAGTAAACCCTGTTCCTGTCGGGGTCTGAACATTGCACAGTAGTCCATTAGGGGCACTTCCAGCCAATACAACTTCCCTTTACCGTGAAACTCGGCTGAAAGCTTTTCAAGTAAAACCCAGCCTTGAGAATCATAAAAAGGAATAAATGATTTACAGGAAAGCAGGGTGAGATGGCTGAGTTGTAAGAGCAATGGTTAAGGAAAACGAAAAGGCTGGGTGGGGGAGGGAGGGGGCGAGAAGACTAACCCTCGGAACTGAGGGTCTGTAGGGACCTCCACCCAGCAGCTTTGTCTGCAGTTGAGGAAGATGAGAGAAGAGACGAGCCTGAGACCGCTGTGCTGGGCGCAGCGGCAGGTGGCTCACGGCACCGTCTCCAGCAGTCGGGGCTGGGCCTTGAGCCCTCCTACCTTCCCTCACTTCCCAAGTCCTCATCATTTTGGGCAAAGGACTGAGCCCCGTACTGCACAGTTGTCTGAAGTTTCAGGTGACTGGTCATCAAGCTGACCTAACCACAGGTCTAGCTGGATGCGCCCTAATTAAAAAGCCAAAGGTTAGGGTGCTGTTACACCCAGGAAGACCAGGCTTGCAGCTTGCGGCCCTGGCTTCCAGTTCCAGACACCTGGGTTAGACGAAACCTCTTACAAACTCCTCTGTGGAGGGAACGCTGTACCTTTCACATCAGGAGGCTGGAATACCAGGGGCCCCGGCTGATCAATGAACCCACATACAAAAGTCCCGGAAAAGCACACTTCAAGCTGTTGCCTTCTTGCCACACCGTGAAGCCCACTGTCTCACTGAGTGTGGAGAAGTGAGAATAGGACCCAAAGTTGGTGCTTCTGATTCTCGCCCAGGCTTCTGTCCTAGACCCACCACGGCTCGCTGGGTTAACCGGAACACCGCAGGCTTTCATTCGGGTACAAAATTCAGGAAGTGGACTCTTTCAAGTCCTCCTTTTGGTACTTTAAGAGCGCCTCAGCCCACTTTTTTTGTTTTGGTCTTTTGGCAACAGGAAAATCAAAGTCTACTCCATTTCACTGTACAAATAACTTACACTACCAGAATCTGGCTCTTCTGCCTTTGGTTAAACGCGCACGTGTTCGCACACACACAGCAGATGCTATCTGAATATCAACGTGGCCCCTCTGGATATACCGATATTGCTAACATTATAACAAAGGCTAAAAACACATCAGGCCGCGTCTCAGCCTCATCCTGTTTTCTGAGCGGGGAACTTTGTCCTTGAGAGTGAGCTGTCCTTTGGCTCACTATGGTTCACACAGCCCTGAGGGACCGACGGCAGAACATCTGAAGTGATGCGGCTAATGACAGGCCTTCGAAGCTCCCAGCTTGGGACACGCCACCTGCTGGTACTGGAAAGTCCCTTCTTGGATATGCTCTGTGCTTCCTACACTGAGTAAGGTTCCTGAGTTGATAGGAAGGGCTACCAGAGCTCTCTTTGACCAAAGCGTCCTGTGTGTGCACTGGGTCACCAGTTCCCCATGCTGGGTGGCACCTCAGAGGGTGTGTCTTGAGTCTGCTCTGACCAGGCGGAGGGAAGAGAATGTCACAGGGAGGGGAGAGGGAATATCAGTGAGGCAAGCTCCCAGCCCCCTTCCAGGAATGCTGTGCTTCTCCAGGTGACACTGGCCAGACGCACTCCACGATGAAATGCTCAGCCCCAGGCAGCTGCCAACAGGAGACAGGCAGCCACCGAACCCCTTGCACTGGTCACACCAAGGCGGCCCGCTGACTCTACCAGTGTCCCCTTGTGGGGCTGAACATGACAGGCAGTTCCTCTGGGTCACACTTACTCCACCCTGAGGAGCTGGATTTAGGAGAACAAGGAGTGAGGGGAAAAACCAAAGCAACCCTTTGCTTCTACCTTCAACTGCTATCTCAAGAGGTTTATTAAAAAAAAAAAGAAAAGAAAGGTCTCCAGATCATGTGTGAAGTTAAAGTGCTTGAAAAAGCCCAAAGAAGTTGAAGCAGCATTTCCTTCCAAAGCCTGTGTGCTACCCCCGTGCCCACCAGCACCCCTGGAATCTACTTTTCTTCCTCTGGAAATCAGACTGAATCCAAACTTCTACACAAGAATCTTAGATCTGCAAGGATAAATCTTTTGGGCGTCTCGAAGTCTTAATGCATTTCCACCAACTACTGAGAAATGAATACTAAAGCCGACAAGGGCAAGCTAAAGGGGGGGCTCTATGGGGGCCCTGCGGGGGCCTCGAACAAGCGGCTCGGTGTGGCCCTGACTTTAGAGGGGGAAAGGAGCACAGCGCATTGGGGTCACAGTTGACCATTTAAAGGGGGGACGCATTATCTGAAGGAGGCATTGGGGGGGCCACAGACCCATCAATGTGTATTCAGTAGAGACATGCACCATCATGGGGCCCCAACAGTGGGGCTGGGGGCTCACTACACAGCCTGTGTGACCGGCCCTGGCATGGCACGCAAACTGGCAACAGGGCTGTGCTTTCTGTATAAAGACATCACCCGCAAGGCTGACGTCTCTCTCCCTCCATCTCTCTCTCTCTCTCTCTCTCTCTCTCTCTCTCTCTCTCTCTCACACACACACACACACACACACACACACACAGACACATGCTGCCATCAGAAAACAAGCTGGGTTTCTGAAGCCCCGCTCCCCAGCTCTTTTGGCGGGCAACAGTTCACACCACACGCTCAGAACAGACCATGTTTCACGGCGCCTCTCTTATGATTACCCCGATGGGCATTCAACGGCTCAACCAATGCCTGCTCTTCTCTAGAACATTCTAGGGAGGCATGCATTCTAGCAGGGAACCCTTCTGAGCAGTGGCTGGGTAAGCGACGATCAGGTATCTATTTGCTACGCTCAAGAAAAAACCGCAAGGTAATGTGATTGCGAGTCGGAGGAGGTAGTAGGGAAAACAGGATGGGCGAAAGAAGGGAGAAAAGAGAGCCCCACAGGCCTATTTCAAGGTCAGGGCCCAAGAGTGATGGGCAGGAGGCAGAGGAAACCAGGCTGAAATATTCCCAGCAGAGGAGCCAGCATGCTGGAGGCTTGGGGGTCAGACTTCAGTGCCCTCAGGCTGGTACCAAACCAGGGAGGAGAGCCGGGCTTCCTAGCCTCCGGAAGTGAGATGAGGGGGGGTCTGTGCAGAGTCTGCAGGGAAGAGCTCAAAGGGCTGGGGCTGCAGAAGGTAAGGGCACCTTCCCGAAGCTGCCAGGGAGTGCAGGGCCCAGCACGCTCCGAAGTCACTCCGCCAAAGAGCCAAGTACAGCTGCCACCAGGAGCCACCTGGGCCCAGCGTCTGTAACACCAACAGATTTTCCTGCCTTTTTTGAAATGAAGAGCAGCACTGTTTGCTTTTAGAAAGGGTGGCTGTCTTGCAGCTACTGAAGACACTTTTCTGTGCTGCTTCCTGGGACAGACAGCCCGATGCTCCTCCCAGGGAGTGAGTGGCAGGGCTTTTTCTGCTTCAGAAGGAAGCTGTCAGCTGCCCAGGAACAGTCCAGACGGCCTGACACAGACACCTCAGTGCTGGTGTGTCTGATACAGTGATGTCTCCAGGGCACTTCACAGCCTGCATGTGGCCAGGCCTTCTGCCCACAGGAAGGCATGTCCTCTGCCCCAGTCTCTCTCCCTCCCTAAAATTGGAGGCGTCTCGCTCCTCCTCGAGGTTCCTGTGACTAGAGCCTGTCACATGGAGGGGGAGCCAGGAAAAGGCCAGCACCAGCCGTGGACCGACACTGAGAGGGCCCACGTCATCACCCATGACTGCCCCGTGTCACTGGTGTGTGCCCTCATCCGTATTCCCACAGGCACCCCACCCTCTCCTGCAGGGGGCTGCAGGCACACCCTGCCCTGTGCCCACCCCAGCTGGGCCTCCTTCCTCCTCCTCCCTCAGTCCTATGTCACAGGCCTGACACTTGGGGGTATGGACAGTCACCTCGTTTTAGCCATGTAATCCTGGGAACACTTTGGCACGTGGATAGGGGAGCAGACACAGGCAGAGAGGAGGCGGGGAGAGCGGGCATCGGAGTCTTTGAACTGCTAGTTCTAGGGCAGCATGGAGAGGCTGTAGGTGCTGCCGATGTCACGATGTCACGGATGTCATGCAGGGTCGTCGGGTGGGGTGACAGCCAGGCGCTGGCCCAGGAGAGGGCGTGCCCCTCAGTCTGCCCGAGGGGTGCCTTGGGCGCCCTCCGGTGGCCTACTCAGTGGCCATCTGTTCAATGTGGTCGCTCAGCAGCTTATATTGCTCTGGAAGAGAGAACAACGTTATTTCGTGGAAGAAAGATGGTGGCACGGACAGGCACGTCTTGCTCTTCTCCCTGGGGCAGTGACAACTCAGAACTCCTTCAGGAGCAGTGAGTGCAGGCTTCTGAAGGTGCGTGATGACACAGCGCTCGGCCACCAGCGCGCTGCATGTCGGGAAGTGCACTCCTTGGAAGCGAGGAGCCGCCTCTCATGGAAACGATGCCACAGAAGGTGGCCGCACGGCCCTGCTGGTGTGGGCAGACAAACTGTGTCACGGGAGCCCCCTTTGCCACGGAGCCTGCACAGGGGCCACGTGGTGCGAGAGGAGACAGTGTTTGTGCCCTTTGCTGGCTCTTTGGTGGGGCTAGTGACAACATCTAAGAACATCTGGAGGCGCCTCTAACACTCTCCCAGCACTTGAGGCCATTCCTTTGCGGCTCCTTTAACTTGGTGCAGGAGGAAGTGGTTGTTTTTTTTTTTTTTTTTTTTTTTTAAAGATTATTGGTCAATCCAAATACACATTTAAGTGGAAGGCTTTGGAGGCCATGAGGAAGAGCTGTTTGTAGCAGGTGGGGTGATGCATGAAGGTGGACCTAGGTGTAGATTAGGGAAGCTGACATCAGCAGCAGATGCCCTTTTGTGACAGAAGTCAGAAACTCCAGAATAACCTCAAGACCCCCCTCCACCTACCATACCACCCCCGTACCTCATGGCAGTGTATTTCAAGAAACAAAGGAAGGGCACACGGTGGCCACTGAGAAGGAGGGCAACCTGTGGCCAGAGTTGGACCATTTTCAAGTTCAGAGTCTGAGCAACACGTTACATCTTTACATTTGGACCTGGCGAGCTCCCCCTAGCCCCTGGCAAACCCTGCTTAGCAGAAACGGATTTCCAACTGGAATGAAAAGCATCCGTGCATTTACGTAGACAGGAACAGGAGGGGGGACCCAACCATGTAGTTTACCATCATGTTTCTCATTAAAATAGGAACCATCCTTTCAGCAGGGTGAGAACTTTCAGTCTGCAGAGCATGTGTTGCTAACACTGTGCTCCTTCCCACCTCAGGCCATCACTCACCTTCGTCCAGGTTGCCGATCACAGCCTGCTTCTTCAGGAAGTCATTGCACAGCTTCTTGCTCAGACCAAATGCCAGCATGTTGTGGGTGAACGTGCTGGAGGGAAAAACACCCATGAGCTAGCACCCCTCCCGCCTCCCTGGGGAGAGGGAACCGGGACCCAGGCCCTTCTCTCCTGGAGGCCCAACATGCAGGCCACCTGGAATAGTCAGACAAAAGTCAAAACAAATCTTCCCTTCTTCAGCCAGACAACAACACTCCCTGTGAAACTGCCCGCCACCAGGTGAGCTGACAGGGTGAATTAGGAACTGGAAGCCGGGCCAACTGTCATCAATCCTACGCTTTTGAGCTGCTTAGGACCATACAGTTGTACTGACATTGTGTCACGGATGTGTGACATCGTGAGGGGTGGCGCTCCCCTCACGGAGCCCCCAGGTAGAAGTATCTACCTCAGCTAGCGGTCCCCTCCTCCCCAAGTCTGGGTGCCAGTGTCAGCACCTCACTCTGCCCTGCTTTCTCATTCACAGATGACTTGCTGTGGGAGAGGCACGGGTCCGGCCCCCGATGCGTCCCACTCTCTCTCGGTCCTGAGGGGCCCCCAGCGCTCTTACCCCAGTTGCCCGAAGGTAATGTTCTCGTTGAACCTCAGGCTGTCATCACGCTCCTCCTGGGTCATGTGGCACCACTTCTCCCTGGAAGCACAGGAGGTGACAGGAGAGGGTGTACAGAGTGCCGTTGCGTGCCCAGCTACTTACCCCTCCCCTGCTCGGTCCTACAGGGGTCAGGGGCACCCAAGGGCAGCCTCCCTGATGTAGGAGCCGTTCACTTTGCTTTTCCACAAAGTCTGCCAGAGTTCTGACACTCTGCCTGGGGGGCGCGAAGCACAAACTCATTTATAGCATCCTTCCTGAGATGACACGATCCAAAAGCTCACGTGCTTTCTACTGAGCAGAGATGATACGTGCTTAGTGGCTGCCTAGAATGTTCTCTAGGAGACAAGAACGCCATCCCTCATGTTTTTCTCTACATTCAAGGATGGGAAGTCATGGCCCCAGTTTAAGGTGGAGAAACACGCAAAGGAAAGGACCCTGCCGCTCCCTGTGGGGAGTGGGCATGCAGACCGCGGCGAGACTTGAGCTATGTCTCCATGCCTCACCGGCTTTGGTGGCTCTACCCTGCCAGTGAGGGGATGGCCCGCTGTGGGAGGCAGTGCCCACAGGCTCTCCTGCCAGGAGGCCCAGGGAGCAGGGAGGCTGGAAGGCTTCTGTCACCCACACTGTCTGGTCAGGCAGCCTCAGCTCTGCCGAGCGTCACCTTCTTCCGCTTGGTTTCCTCACAAATGACGCTGACTCTCCATGCCCCTCCCAGAGTGCATGGACCAGACCCACAATTTTCCGCACAGGGAACTGTGACCTGTGCCCACCAGGAAGACAGCACAAAGCCTCTAACACAAAGTGCGAAACTCCAATGAGAAAGGAACTCGGTCTGCGTGCGTGGCTTCACGGGTGGAACTCTGGAGAATGAAACTGCCTGTCTGTTCTCTGTGGAGGAATATTAGTGAGCACAAGATTTGGGGAAGCAGATGTTCTTCTGAGTGACACTAATTCAGTGCCCCTCCATGAAAGTCGTTTCTCCCTCCCCTCATGGCAGAGCATCTTTGTCCCAGGGGGGTGGGGGACTGTCCCACTCCTGCACTGTTCCACCACCGTGTCCCCCAGGGTAAAGAACATGACATGTCTATCTGAGAAGTGTGATACCTGCAGGAGATGCAGATGGTGAGGAAAAGCTCGTTCTAACCTACTGCCCCTTAAAAATTAAACTCTGGATGATGCGTCTGATTAAAACAAGGTTAAGAGAAAGACCAAAGAAAAGGGAGAGAGGAGGCAGTATGAGGGACAAGGGGTCAGGATAATGGAGAAGCCAGAGGAAGAGAAACAGAACCAAGGACATCAACACTTCACCTCTCCACCCTCCTGGCCCAGGGAGGCCACTGGTGCTGCCACAGCTCAGCGAGAAGCCATCACGGGCCTGACAGAGACAAGGGGCCGTGCAGCTCCAGGCTCCTCATGCCGATGACAGGACACCCGTGAAGATACCCAGAATGTGCTTCCAGGTACTATGCCAACCCCTCCCATCCTCCTTCCCACAATGGCCACGCTTAGGATGGTCCAGGCATAGATCCCCCCATCACCACCAGGCCCACTGTGTACAGTTGTGCAGGCTACAGACTGCACAAGCCCAGATCGCGTGGGAATGGCTCTCTTAGAATCATGCAGCACAGCCGCCCTGACCTCCATTCCTCCTGACCCGGACAAAGAGGTGACTCTTTTCTGTGGTTAGGAGTAGAACTGGGACATTTAATGGGATCTCTGAAGAAAGAGGTGGAAGGTCATTAGCAATCAGCAGATCAGGTGATGCTTGTAATCAAATCAATTCCTCTAAACTGAATCGAACACCCAATGCCAGTTGAGATGTCATACTGCACAAAGGGTGGAACATGTGTCTACATTGCTGCAGTGGGAATTGGGACCCACAGCCTGCAGAATGGGAAGCCTCTGCAATGGAGCCGTCTCTGCCTCTGAGAACAGAAAGGACGGCAATGGCATGGTCGGCAGAGTTTACCAAAGAGGGAAAATAATGTCGGTGGCATGAGGTTGTCCTGGACTCAGAGCCACCCTTCCTGCCCCCAGTCTTGAATCAACCCTGCCCCTCTTTCCCGGTGAGGCCTGGGGCATGTCTGGGTGTCCCCGGGGCAGGTCCAAGATGTGCGTGGTCAGACCACATCTGCTCCAGGGAGAAGGCCTCTGAGGCCCAGAGGCCGGCCTGCACTCGCCAGCTCAGCACCGGCGGCTCGGGGACCATAATGCTCCCACCCTCTTGGGCCTGGCTGTGGTGCTAAGAAGCATTGCTCCGGAAACGCTGGTTAATCACACTCACGCAGAGATATGGTGGGAACTCCAGGGCTGTCTATTAAAGGAGGTACTGGTTATACCTAAATGCTCCTTTTAGAGCCATAATAAGGCTGCGTAAGAAACAAGATTTCTCATAAAACAATAAGCATTAAAAATATATCACATGATTACAGCATGCTTTGGGAAATTTCCATGGGGAAAAAAAAAATCACTGTATCAGAAATGATAGTTTGAATAGGTCTTGAACTCTAAAAATATACTATAAAAGATATCTAACAAATACGAAGTTCCAACAATTCAAGTCAGACCCCTCACACACAGGCTCTCCATCAGGCTGGGAATGAGACAGCCACTGTCCATTCTCCGTGATGCCTCAAATTTGTTATTGTGGGTCTGACAGGCCCCTGCACACCTCTGAGCACGTGACCAGACAGACAGATCCTCTGCACCCAGCTGTGACTTCCAAGCTGGGGTTCCGAGCGTGACACAAGTGAAGCCATGGGTGTGGTTTCAAGGTCTGCCTGGAAGGGGCCGGCACAAAGCTCAGTTCCCTCAAAATTGGAGCCGACTTTCTGGACTTCACTGCTCTCTCCTCTCTGAACTCCCACTGGGCCTTCTGGGAGGAATCGGGGTGCCTTATTTGCTTCCTGTCTATTTTGGGGTGCTCTGTGCTTGACGAGCTCTCACCCGGCACCCGCCTGCCCCAGCGCTGGGCTTGCCTCCCAGGAGTGCCCTCACCGCCAGCAGCCAGCGCTGAGTTGCACCTGGGTCTGGGCTCTGCCCTCCCCGCCCTGAGGTGGCCCTGGAAGGGACCCCCCAGCACTGTAACATGAACAAAGTCCCGTGGACACACACCTCTTCTTCTCCTCCTCTCCAGCATCCCCTCTGGAGCGGCAGCAGAAACAGGTCAACAGAGGAACATGTCAAAGTCATGCAAGATATGTGAATGGAAAAAGAGAACAAGCGAAAGAAGGAGGGTTATTACAGGCAGAAACGGAGAAGAACAGAGAGCGACAGGGTATTCGAGATCAATCTGTTTCCTAGGAGTTTGAGCGCTCAGCGACAAGAGGAACCCCATTCACCTACAAGCATCTAAGCATGTCCTTCCCTTTCGTTTCCTGGCAGAGCATAGAGTTCTCTCTCTTGAGTCCTCGGGAAGAGTGTCGGTGTCCCCCACACCTGCACCCTCTGCCCCCCCAGAAAATGCAGCCACAGCAGATTGCTGTGGGGTACAGGCAGGCTATCGTGCCCCCACTAGGGTTTAGCTGCCCCCCCCAAACAGAAAGATTTCACCTAAGATTGCCCCACGTGCTAGTGGACTGAAATCTTATCTTAAACAGCAGAACCTGCTGTCTCCGTGCCAGGGAGGAAGGGGTCTCCCCAGGATTAGAGACGAGGGGATCCATCTTGTTAATGAGGAGAGGTTCAGAGGTGTCACAGCCCCAGGACTGGCGGGGCCGATAAGGGGACCCAGGACTGGGAGGGCTGCTCCCGTCCTGCCCGGCGCTGTGTGCCCGCGGGAGGCGGCCTTACTTCGCTGTGGCCAGAGAGAGAACTGAGAGCCAGCCCCACAGCGTCAGTGCCCGCCCCTCACAGCCGCCGCGTGCTCTGCGAAATGCTTCACCAAAGGGGTCTTCTGAAGTGGCAAGGCCACCCTCAGCGAAGCTGGAGAGGTCTGTTCAGGCTGCAGACCAGAGGAGTAAGTTGAAAGCAGCAATTGCATTTCTCTGGATGTTAGAGCAAAGTCTGGGGGTGGCGGCCAGCCCTGCACCCCAGGACCCTGTGGCAGTGGTTCGTGCTCAGGATTCTGACTTTTTACAGGGAATAGGGAGAGTGGGTCTGAGCGGGTCCTGATGGTTTCATTCAGTGGGAGTCTGCGTTTCTCAGGAGGGTCAGGTCAAGTCATGCCAGAGCCCCAGGACAGGAAGCGTTCATGCAAGCTGACGACCCCCACCCCCGCCACGAAGCTGTGCGCCCCGGACCCTTCAGGCAGCTTGCAGGGCACTGCGCCAGACAGGGTTGAAGGAGAAACACAGACACATGGACTCAGCCGTTCTTCTGCTCTCCTCTTCAGAAACAGGAAGAGAAAGTTCTCCCGGGTCCTCTTTCCCGAAGAAAGCAGGCCCAGACTTTGCTCCTACCTGGTCGTGGGGGACCGCTTTCTCCTCTCACAGTGGACAGCATCGAAAAAGGCCGCATTCCAGAACCTCAGCGTGTGCCTGCGAGAAAGAGACACGCGTCAGTTCTTTCCAAGCGACGTGGGAGAGGCAGCTCTCGGCCCCCTGAGGGATGAGAAAGCCCATCTTCCTGCCACATCTGGAGGAGCTTCTAAAAGCCCCAGGGAGGTAGGTCTGAGAAAAGGAGCACCGGCCTTTATCCTCAGTCAGGTGCCTCCCTGGGGTCCCTGGCCAAGCATCGTGAGTGCAGCTGCTCACCTCTCCTGGGGGGAGAGAGCCTAACAGCTGAAGTGCAGCCAGTAAGGTGAGAGGTGGAGCTGGGTGACCCTGGATTCTTCAGGTCAAAGCTGAAGCTGCCACAGGCGGGATGCAGACAGAGGCCGTTTCCTGCTTCTCCGTCTCCCATTGAGGCTCCCAAGAGAAAGCAAGGGGTCGGGGAGACCTGCTTTTCTAGAGCAAGTGCTAGGAACATAAACGGGAACGTGGCAGGGACAGGGCACGGGCAGACAGCAAGCATGTTTATAGGGACATGCAGGAAGATACGTTCCTTTTAAAGATCAGGAGTCAGCAAACTACCGATTTGGTGGGTGGGCCTAATCCAGCCACTGCCTGTTTGTGTCAATCAAGGTTTATAGGAACACAGCCCCGCCCATTCACTTACATATTGTCTAATAACAGAGTTGGATGGATGCCTGCAAAGCCTAAAACAGTCATCACCCAGCCCTTTAGGGTTGTTGTCCTGTTGCAGATGATATGACGGCCCCCAAATCAAGGCCCAGAGGGGCTGAGCTGAAATCACTGGAGAGGAGTGACAGGGGCCGGTCAGCTTTCCCTTTGGCTTCCTTCTTCTTGCACCTGGCCCAGCTCAGGTGGAGCCTCCGTACAGAGGTTCCTGGACAGCTCCAGCTCAGCCCTCCCTGGCCACATTCCTCACATGGCCCTGGTTTTGTTGCAGTTCTCCCAGGGCTAGACTGTGATCTTTGAGGGAGGAGAACATCTGACTCCCTTTGGGTGCCAGGGGCTAGCCCAGAGCCTACTATGACTAAACACAATGTGATGATGGAGACGCTCTGGCGGGATTACAGCTGCACAAGTGGTCATCCACAGAGTAAGATTTCCCCTGGCCACTGGCCTCTCACTTTTACCACGACCTTCATGTAAATAAAATAGCATTTGGGGGCTATAATTCACATAACCCTAACATTTTCTCTTGTGAAGTATGCAATTCAGTGGTTTTTAGCATATTCACAGAGTTGTGCAACCGTCACCACTATTTCCAAGACATTCTCATCACCCCATAAAGAAACCCTGTACACAAGCAGTCACTCCTGGTTCCCCGTTTCCCTCAGTCCCTGGCAACCACTAATCTACTCTGTCTCCAGGGATTTGGCTATCCTGAACATTTTATATACGTGGAATCATACACTATGTGGTCTCTGGGTCTGGCTGCTGTCACTTAGCAAAATGTGTTCCCGGCCCAGCGATGCTGGAGCATGCGTCAGTGCCTCGTTCCTCTATGTGGCTGGGTAACATTCCGCGGTGGGAATGTATCACCTCCGTGCACCCACATGTCCAATGCATACGTCGATGGACATTGAGGTTGTGCCTGCCTTTCGGCTCCTATGAGGAACGCTAGTATGAAGACAAGTGCACACCGTTTTGCTTGACTTTCGTTTCCAAGTCTTTCGAGCACATTCGTAGAGTAGAAGTGCTATGTCAGAGGGTAATTCTGTTTCACCTTCCGAGGAACTGCCAGGCTGTCTTCCAAAGTGGCTGCCCCACGTGACAATCTCACCGGCAGTGTAGGAGGGTTCCAGCATCTCCACATCCTCACCAGCCCTGGCGATCGCTCACCTGTCCTATTTGGGCTTCCCTAGTGGGTGTGAGTGACCTTGGTTTCTGAGGGAGACCAAGTGCGGTGACCGCTGCCCCACCACTGCGAGGTTGGTCTTACCAGATGGGCTGCTGCTTCAGATGCGTGTACAGGTAGATCTTCTCTCCCTTCCTTTCCTCTTCTGGGCTGTACACAGTCACTGCAGGAAGGGGAGAAAGACTGAGCGTGGCTCTGGGGGCACCCACATGGGGGCACACCCTACAGTGACGCTCCCAGCAGCCACCGCCTCTGCCCAGGGGCCACAGAAACACATAGCTGAAATTGCACGACAGCTTGTCTCCCACCCCTGGGCAGGAATGATGCTCCTCACACCTGGCGATGAGAACCCCTTCTGAGGGAGGGATCCCTGAAAGGTTCCCGCACCCCCGGCAACACTTCCCTTCACCTCCCTGGGATGAGGAGCTTAGTTCCTGCATCCTCTCCATAGAAAAGGGGCTCTTCCATGGAAATTCCGTAAGAAAACAGACAGGAGCTGAGAGCAACTAGAGGGTCACCCACGGCAGCACCTCACGCTCCCGTGGAGCCCCAGGACAGTCATGGACCTGCTTGTTGGTGCTGCCAGCTAAGGTGGCCTGGTTTAAGAGCCCCGAGGAGACCTGGGTCACTGGGACTGGATGGCTGGGAGGACTCACCAGTCTTCTGAGGCTTGTCCTTGGCCTTGCTCTCCTCCTCCCTGGGGAAGAGAAACCACAGCTGTGACACTAGGACCCCCACACTCTCTCAAAGAAACCACCTGACATTGCTGAAACGGGATTCAGTCTCATAAGCAATGTGTGCATTTAACATGGTTTCCTCTAAAATATTTCTATTAAGCCAATGCTGCATTTGTCAATTGCCGGTCTTGTAGAATTTAGGCTTCTCTATGCCATTTTTTCTGGACCAGAAAAGGAATAAAGCCAAGTCACCCGGTTGTAACCCAGCCATCGGAGGTCAAGACAGGGACCCCAGGGTAGCCGGCGCAGGCACTGGGCCCAGGGCTCTCTTGTTGATGCGCCCCTTTTTCTCTGTGGAAATCTGAGCTCCTACACGCCTGTTATCGGGATCCTGAATTTCTGTGGGAGGACCGCTGTCTTGGGGACAGTAGTTTCTTCTGAGTCGACCTCGCTCCTTTAACACAAGCTCTCGCCACAGTTAAAAGAGAAGGGAAATTGTCCTGCCAATTGACAACTTCCATATGCTCCTCATCTGTTCTAGAAAACATGGACTCCCAGGGGACATCCCTGCATGTCAGCAAATGGAATGGCATTTGGAAACCTTAGAAAACTCGGTGGGGGTTGGGGGTGGGCAAGGAGTCAAGCTGGGCCGGCAGCTGTGCTTCTCGGGAGCGGCTCTGGGGCCCCCACCGATCACCAAGCGTGGACAGATTCTTCCATTACCAGCCCGGTGCCTCCTTGTCCCTTTGGGCTCAATAGGCCTCTGCCGGTTGTCACGCCTGTGTGCCTGCCCGTCTGCACAGACACACCGGCATGCACACGAGGGGACACTTACTCATTTTTCCTGACCAGAGGTGCCTTGAGCTTGGTCTCCAGCCCCCCGAAGAACCCCTTGACGTTCTCCGTCTTGGCCGACGTGTTCTTCAGCAGCCGCTCGGCAATGTCCTTCTTCTCCGCTAACCAGCTGTTGGCGGATTTCAAGTAGGAGTCAATGCTCCCTGCGGGCTTCTCCTTGGATTCTGAGGGGAGCAGGTGCGGTTTACCTAGAGACGGGGGGAAAGAGAGCAGGGATAAGAACCGGGCTGTGTGGGAGCAACAACAGAGGGTGGGAAGGAACCCCTGCTAGCTGCTGGAGCTGCTCTGGGGTGGTGGGGAGGCCTCCTTCTGCAACTGCCAGAAACAGCAGCAAGAAGCCAAAGGCTCGCTCAGAGGCGCCCAGGAGAAGACGGGGGCCTGGGGGGCCTTCTCTCTCAGGGTTGTCACTAAGTACTGACGGTGTCCGAGAAGTCAGCCAGGTGCCACAGGGGCTAAAGAAGAAACACGTGAGGATCCAGCCCCAAAGAAGCGCACAGTCCAGAAAGGAGGTGAGCAATGCACACGCACAGCAAGAGCATAAGATAAAAAGCAATCACGTGGTGGTGCAGCCAAGGGTTAGCGGACAACAGAAAACTCTTTCCTTATGGTGGGAGGAAGCGTGCAGACTCCAGGCAGGCTTGATGGCACCTGGATGGGACCTGCAGCAGGAGAGTGCTGGACCAGGGAGATGGCGGGAGGAGGGCATCCTGGGAGAACGGGAGGAGGGCATCCTGGGAGAACGGGAGGAGGGCATCCTGGGAGAAGGAGGGGTGTGAGTGGAGGCAACACAAGGAATGCCCCTTTCTAAGCACAGTGCATGGACGCACCTTCAGGCCAAGGCGTCCCTTACAGGCTAAAGTGCCTTCTACAAGCCAAGGAGCCCCCTACAGGTCAAATTACCCCCTTACAGGTCAAGGCATCCCCTTCAGGTCATAGGTGTCCCCCTCAGGCAAGACGTCCCTTACAGGTAAAAGTGCTCTCTACACGTCAAGGTGCCCAGTGTCTCCTACCGTGTTTCCCTGAAAATAAGACCCAACCGACAATTAGCTTTAATGCATCTTTTGGAGCAAAAATTAATATAAGACCTGGTCTTATTTTACTATTAACATAAAACCGGGTCTAATATAATATAATATAATATAATATAATATAATATAATATAATATAATATGACATGACATGACATAATATAATATAATATAATACAGGGTCTTATATTAATTTTTGCTCCAAAAGACGCATTAGAGCTGATTGTCCAGCTAGGGCTTATTTTCGGGGAAACATGGGACTAATTTAAGCTGCTCTGCACAGATCTGACTCAGACAAGCAGTGTCTAGATGTTCCTTGAGAAGGAGGAGCCACACGTCGGATGAGAGGTTCCCATCTGACCCAAAGTCAGCCGATGAACGGCCTGGCCGAGCTAAGGCTGTCAGACCAGCTATTGCCAACAGAACAGGAGGGCGTGGAGAGGATGGGCTGCTGGGAGAAGGACAGGAGGAAGCCAAGTTGCAGAGGATGGGGATACACCAGAGGAGCGAACCCATGGGTCCTGGGGGGAGTTGGAAAGGGAGGCCGGTGCCAGCACTGCCCTGACCCAGCTCTACTCCACGGGCAGGCCCCCAGCAACCTTCTTCCAGGGGCCTGAATGACACTGTTGTAGCAGCTTAACACAGGAGCCCTCAAGCTCCAATGTACCAGAAAATTGCAATGGAATGAGCCAGAAGAGCTGTCAGAGCCTCAGCGTAAAGAACAACGTGCACTCTTCACTAAGGCACCTCCAGCCCATACCTGGGAATGCTTTCCAGCCGAAGATCTAGACCGTTCCTCTTAGCTCCCTTCAACAGCCAACCTGGTGTCATGTTTTGCTAAAACCTGAAACTGGTGTCCTCATATCCAGCAAGTCCTGTGTCTACCACGGGACGTCCTGCTGAATGTGTTGATCGTCTCACTGCCTAACAGCGGGGTGGTTTGCTTCGTACCGCGGACAGTCAATGTCTCCACCACGATGTAGACCACGTGGGTCTTCTCCTCCTGTCCTAGGAATCTCACTCCTTGCTCCTCCCTTCCTAACATCAGATTTCACTGTTTCCTGGAAGTCTCGTTCAGCTTTGCCTTAATCAGGAAGAAATCCTCATCTGATGCCCTGTTAGAAGCTGACATGTCTTGAGGCTCCAAGCTTGCCCCCCACGTGAGCCACACCCCTGGGCCTTACCGATGTGATAGTAAGTGAAGCACATGGTCATGAGGTTCTTGGCAGGCCCAAAGTCATCCATCTGGTGACACCTAAAATGAAGAGGAGGGTTGACTGGCTGAAGAGTTGTTTGACCCGATTTTCTCACTGCAAGTTCATGCAATGAGGCCAAAATACTTTACAAACATGTCTACATTAATAGCTCACTCCCCAGATGCTAGCTACATAGGAGAAGCAACAAGAATAATCCTCCTCGATTCAATTCGGTGAACTGCCCACAGGCACATGGCAAAGCCTGGGTCTGACTCTGGGCAGGAAGGAGTTCATGTCTGGCAGCCTGGCCTCCTTCACTTTCAGGGTCGAACAACCAAGGCCCGGGAAGGTCCATCTGCACCCAGGAGCAGCGCCAGGACTGGAAGTCGGGCCTCAGGTCTCAGGTCAAAGGCAGTGGCCCTCCAGTCCCTGCTTCTCAGGAATCATGAGTTAGATGATACAGTGCAGTCAACGGTGCTCAGGCTTGAGCCGCATCGGAACCACCTTGAGGGCAGGGGAAGATGTGGATTGCTGGGAATATGTACACCGACCCACCCTAGGTCACTTGCTGGAAATCAAATGATTCTATACCAGAATGTTTCATACACTAAAGAATGTTCTATACATGTAAAGACTTATATCGACTATGTTATATCCTACTTACTATATTATTAGGTTGGTGCAAAAGTAATTGCGGTTTAAAAGGTTAAACATAAGTACAAATTAAAAAACCGCAATTAGTTTTGCACCAACCTAACACGATCCTGAGATACCCAGTCTCTTCAACTTAGCAAACAAACAAACAAACAAACAAAACAGAATGAAAATCTTCAAAAAGAAGGCTTGTACTGTTATCGTCACAAAAGCTACCGTGGGTCCACAGTAGCACCGTGAATCAGAGAAGAAAAAGAAGAGGGACAACCTAATGCCATCAACAGGTCATGAGTTGAGTAAATTATGGTACATGGATATATTAGAATACTACACAGCTATTACAGATGCAGAATTGTGTGTAAATGTAATGCCTTTCTTAAAAAAATACATTATTTGCTAATGTGTGCATTATTAACAGTGGTTTTCATTGGAAGATGAATCCATAGTGAGAGAAAGGGTGTGTGACAAGCTTTCCTTTTCACTGCAGCTTCTGCACCTGTGTATCTGTTCTCTTTTGTACTTTTTTTTCATATTTAGTTTTTAACCTTGGACAAATATTACTTACAAATAAAAATCAACAGAAGTGATCTAGATAGTAGATTAGGGCCATTTTTGTTTATCTTTTTATATAATCTAATAAATTCAAAGAACTAAACTACTAACAAAACCATAAAAGACTAAGTAAAAGTAAACACTAAAGATACTAATAAACTAAAAATGATAAAACTCATATATTTTAAAAACTAATAAATATTTCAAAATATTGTAGGGTTTCTTTTTTTTTTTGCAAGCATACAAAAATATACAGAGGGGGCCAAAAAAATGAAAAATGTATACACATTTTAAGAAAGGAAAACTGTATTAAAATTGTAATAATATATACCGATAACAAAAGATGAATACAAGTCACGTTTGACTTCTGCAATTACAAGAGGTGCTCAAAGTGCTTACCATCAGCGTCCTGACACTTCTGATTACGACGAACTACTGCTTGAGCAACGTTGACCAAAGTCGTCCACTTGTATACATTTTTTTGGCACCCCCAGTAGATGCTCACAAAGCAATGGAAAGATTTTGTGTTTGGGCAGGGTTAGAAACTGAATTTAATTTTTCCCCAATTTTATTTATTTAAGGAAAAAAATCAAAGAAAATTTGAGAATTAGGTATGTTACCATGTGGGACAGGCCCAATCAACGCACTCTATGGGTTCATGAAAATTCCTATAGACGCAAATGTCTGGAAGTTTAAGTGTATTCAGTGCCCGAGGGCATGCTGCATACAACACAACCTGGGGGCTGCTTTACACAAGCTCCTGATGTGCTCCCAGCTGAGGGGGGGGGCGGCACACCCAGATTCCCCCCTTTGGGAGTATATCCTGAACCTGGGATATTCTGAGTAAGTGCAGGACAAACACAGATTCTCTGCTCTTTTGGTCACTTTCCTCTAGTCCATGCCCCATGTTCGTGGCGGAATACAGAAAGGTGAGGAGACACCAAGACGCAGGAGAATTGAGATTGAAGAGAAGAGCTACATTTATGTTGGGGAAAGACAAAACAGACATGGGGCCAGGAGGAGGTGGCCATGGCAGAAGCCACGGCACAGGGACCTGCTTTGAGGCCACACTGAGTGACTGTCAGATCAGGGCTTCCCTGTACCCTTTCATTTCTTACCCACGATCTGCCCCCCTCACCTGGATCTATAGCCACGGCTCGGCTTCCTCCAAGCGGAGAACGTCCCCTAGATTCATAATTTGGAGGGTATGTCGCCCGCTCTGATGCAAGTCTGAGATGTCTAAAGTGGGTCTGGCAGTGCTAGGGCCACAGGGCCTCAGCAGGAGAACCCCAGGAGGCTCCCGGCCGGCCTCCCACAGCTACACAGAAGCCGAGGGGGGCCCCTCCCACCCCCCCACACTGCCTACGAATGCCTGTGTGAGAAAAGGCTCCAGCAGTGTCCAGTTTGTACTCAGGGCAGGCTATGTCATGCAATCATATCATTAAGTGGGCGGTTACCCAGTTTCAAGTACTTCACAACAGGAAATCAAGAAAACTCCAGATCTCTGCTGGAGGAGGGAAAGGCCGACTTGTATAATCACAGGCCTGCCCTGAGGTTCTGAGAGGAGGAATTTACTCACACCCAGCTGCGGTCCTCTAGGCTCTACTCCCAGGTAGGACCGCTCGCTAATGACTCCCTCCCGTGAGATGCTGGTCACCACATCTCCTTGGAGCTGATGCCCAAAGTTGCTGCTGTCACAGCAGCTTTGAGTGGATGACTCGTGCAGCTGTTACTCACACCTGGGTTACTACGGGGCAGGTCAGGGAGGGAGGGCAAGCTCCATAGGACAAGAGCTTTGAGCAACGGCATTACTTACTCGAACAGGACCACAGCAAAAGACTGCACCAGGCGGTAGAAGGTGGGCTCGGAGACACACTTGGAATTGCAGCGCTGTTCAGGAAGAGGGCAGACATGTCACTGGGACGACCAGGCAGCCGCTCAGAGAGGCTGTGGGCCTCTGCTGAGCATCTCTCAGCTCAGCGCAGCAGCCTCCCCAGCGTAACAGCCTCCCCTGCTCTACAGAAACCAGGACCCCAGCAGAGAGCTGGCACCTGGCACTCCACCGACCGCCGCTTGGCAGAGCACGGGCAGGCAGTTTCCTGCATTTCCTTATGAGAGTCTAACAACTAGGAACTTCACACACTCACCCACACACGGAAAAGTACAAAGGAACAAAACCGCCAAATGACAACACTGGCTATTTCTGGGTGGTAGATTTATGAGTAGTTTTTCCGTTTTTGCTTATCTGCATTTTCTAATTTTCCTTTGAAGAATAAATTATCTGTGATAAAGATATTTTAAGAATGAAGAGTTTAAGCCACGTTATAGGAAAAAAAGAAACTACTGGATATTTACAAAACTCAATTCCTTTCTGAACTTACAAGGTTGTCACTGTCATGAATATATTACTTTACAAAAACTGAATATTGAGTGTTATTTAATAAAAAGAGGCATGGACGGAGCCCACATGCTTGCTTTTAAAAAACTAACTTTTATGGAATTTCATGTAGTTGACAGGTCAGTTTGCCCACTCATTCCTTTCCGGGGGGGCATCCAAATGAGCTAGCTATTTCTCACTTCCCACTGTCCCTAATAGGCCTTTTCAGAACATCTTTAGATAAATGAGTTTTTTTTCCTTTTTTCTGTTGGGTCATTTCCCTTGACTCTTTTCTCCAGAGGGAGGAATTGAAGAGACAGCTAGGATGCAACGCACCACCAGTTTCCTCCCCGTCACCTGCCCTTACCTGGGCGCTCACGTATCGAGCAAACCACTCCCGGCCTTTCCCACTTTCACTGCTGCAGTACTCCCCAAATTTGGCTTTCTCCTCCTGGTCCAAGTCCTCCCTGAGAAAAAGAGCAGAGGGAAAAACAACTTTCAATCCTCTGGAACAAAAAAGGTTATAGTAGGGGGAAGAGGACAAGGAGAAACTCGTAAGTTTTGCACCCCAGCCACGGACAGAGCCTGATGGACATCAGCTCATCTCTCCCTCTGGGAAACCCCACGAGGAAATGGTGTTATTTCTATTTCAAAGATGAGGAGATAGGCTAAAGGATCCAACGCAGCGGGGGAGCTGCAAACGGGGTCTCAATCCAGACTTCCTGGCTCTACAGCCCACGTTCCTTCCCCCGTGTCCTCCTATCTCCAGTGAGGTCCCGGCACAAACCAGAGCGACCAAACCCGACCCTGTGGTCTTGGTTCTCCAGCTCAGCTGACTCCCACTCATCTTTGGTTCTGAGGTCTTCATGGATCGACCCGCTGAATTCAAGAATTCCTAACGTGCTCAGTCTCAGCAGGACATATGGGTCTGACGCCGCCTCCCACCAATCAGAAGGAGGACGTGGTTGCTTATTCCTCTGAGCTCGTGAAAAGCCAATCTGCTCACCTCAGTCCTGCTCTATGAGTGAGGGATGGAGACCAAGGGACCCCAGGGGGTCACTCTCTCCAGAGTGGACAAAGTGCTCACTGACCCCAAACCACTTCTGATCACACCTGGTGGGGGGCTACTACTCTACCCCAAATTTAATGACAACAAAAATGAAGCAGGGACTGAAGACCAATTGGCTTATGCAGTGTTTCATTTATTTAAGGTTCTGTAGAAAACATCTCGGACTCTGATCCCTACATGCCAACATCAGGTGAAATACGAGAATTTGCCAGCCATTTGCAGTGATTTTTGGCGTGCTCCTGAAAACCCATCTGACTCAGTTGTTCACGTTCCACATGGCTGGCAGGCTGTGGCAATTAGAGACCAGCCTTCCTGGCAAGTTAGCAAGCTTCTGGGCTCTCTCCCCTTTTCATTAACTGGGTGTGCTCAGAGAAAGCTGACTAATTTCCATGTTCGTCAAACAAAATAAGTAGGAAGCCACAGCTACTGCTCTCTAGAATGCATTCAACGTCAAACATAAATGCATTTTTGGATCGTCAAATATTTGGATTATCATTGAAAACTTTCCCCCCCTTTTTGAACTTCATAGAAAATTAAGGCACACCTAAAAAAGGCAGACACCCACCTTGCCAGTTTACACACAAGGGCCTTAAATCTTGATGGAAAATAACGTACTCTGCAGAGTGGCAACAGGCAGAAATTCTTGCTGCTTTAATGAAAATGGAAAATTTCCCCTCCGTCCAGAGCTCCTCAGAGTGTAATGTGTGTGTGAATAGTCTGGAGACCTTGTTAAAAGCAGATTCAGGGGCAGTGGGGCTGTGTGGGGCCCGAGACTCTGCATTTCTAACAAGCTCCCACTGGTGCTGATGCTTTGGGCCCACAGACAACACTCTGAGCAGCGAGACCTTGGACGACGAGTGTTTTCTGTGGAAGATGCAAGACCACCTGTCAGCACCGGACACCCATGAATTTGGGTTTGTTTGCCTTCCCTTGCGCCTGGTTGCGATATTAACACATGAGGGCAGGAGAGCGAGAAGCCCATCCACAGATTCCCTGCTCCTCCATCTGCAGGCTAACTCCCACTTCCTCTTCCTGCTGCTCCAACTGCCAATGCTCCTTACCTACCCCTCAAGGACCACAATAGAAAAACCAGAAAGAGGTGAGAGCAAGGGTCCCCCTCCTAGCAGCTGCTACGGTTCAGCTGCCCGTGGCATCACAAGGCGGGCAGGTCACTGAAACCTCTTGTCTTACTTATATTGCCCCTAAGCTTAATGTCAGCTAATCATTGCGGCCCTCTAGTCAAGTGAGACTCTGACGTGGAATGCCCACCAGGAGCTAACCTAGAAGTGCGCAGATACTGAGAGAGCAAAAGCAGTATCGTCTTGGATTCAGCAACGATGAGGTGAGGGCGTCAGTGGAGTGGTCAAAGCAGGGGGTGGGAGGGAAGCAGGGATGACATTCCCCCAGTGGTCTTATCTCTAGCCCGGGGTGGGGTTGCCAACCACCGGGCTGGTGAGGGCCTGGAAGCCCTGGCCTCAGGTGGCACCTGGCGCGGGGGACAGAGCAGAGAGAGCAGACCGGCCCCGGGCCTTACCCTCCCGAGAAGATCTTCTCCACGTAGCTGCGCATGAAATCCCTGAGCTCCAGGGCCTCCTCATCCTTGGCCGACTCCGTGCTCTGGTTGGAAGAGAAGGAGTCGTTGGAGGAGGAGCGGCGGTACTGGTCCCAGGACGGGTGTGAGGGTGACTCGCCCATGTCGTTCTCGCTGTCCGCCGACTCCGTGGTCTCACTCTCGGACGCACCGTCTCCCTGGGAGCTGTCCCCATCCTGCAGCTTTGGTGGCAGCCCCTCCAGGGGCGAGGAGGCGGATGGCTCGGTCCCAAAGTCAATCAGCGAGCCCACAGGGACCTCTGAGGACTCCATGGCTTGCGTGGGCTGCTGAGAAGGACGCCACGTAGGAGCTGGCCGCGTGGATTCCCAGGAGTGTCAGTGGGAGCCCGCCAATCACATGTGAGCTGCTTGGCAGCTGCTGGCCACCAGGAATGAGTCCGCTGGGGCAGCTCACATGGCCCTAAGGCATCTAGGACAGAAGCACATAAACACGATCAGCGGGAGAGCACAGCCCTTGTGTAAGGGGAACCCAGCGCTGAGAATCCAGACTTCAAGGAATAAATCAAGTCTCCCATGCCCTATAAAGAGAAGAGCCTCCAAACTTCCAGAATTTGGGACATCTCTACACTGCCGTCGTTTTCCTCTTGTCCACTTTACTGTTAAACACCTGGTATGCACGTGGCAGGCACTCAATAAATCTTTGCGGAGTAAATGAACTAATAAATACCAACAGTCAGGATTTCTCCAAACTAAGCAAGTGGACTTCAAGAGGGCAGCGTCTTCTGGCCCTCTCTCCACTCTGGCCTCCCAGACTGAAGCCAGTAAAGAAAAAGGCAGACCCTAGACTGGCATCTGGAAGTCCCCAGAGACACACCTGCACCTGACACCTGCTGTCGTTGGGATCAACAGCTGTGAAAGATGGAGTGGGGGGAGTGGGGCGGGTAGGAGGATGTCGTCAGACGTTATCAGGAAAAGCGGCTAAGCACATGGGCCCCTCACCTCCTGGGCTCACAGCTCTTCCTTCCTCATTCTTAACATTCTTCCACTCAAGACACAGGACCTTCCCAGGCTTCAGATACATGGCCTCTCCCATCATCCCTCTCAAGCCCCCTGAAGGTTTCTAAGCTGCATTGGCCACCGGGACCCAACCTCTCCTCCCTGCCCTTCTCCCTACAGCCACCCTGGATGCTGGCGTCGCCTTCCGGTGTCTGTTCCTTCTGCTCTTTAGGCCAGGCGGTCCTCTCCGTTCTGTTCCTTCTTCACCCCTGCCCAGAATTCTATCTACCCCTCAAGGCTTGGCTTAGTTACCAGATCTTCTGAGACGCTTGCTTCCACCCCTATGCAAAACAATGTACTGAGTCCTCTGTGGTGCCCGGCATTCCACTTACACTCATTTATAGTCCAGCTTGTAGACACTACCCTGTTTCCCCGAAAATAAGACCTAGCCGCACCATCAGCTCTAATGCATTTTTGGGAGCAAAAATGAGTATAAGACCCGGTCTTATATGATATTATATGAGACCCGGTCCTACATTACATTAACATAAGACCGGATCTTATGTTAATTTTTGCTCCAAAAGAAGCATTAGAGCTGATGGTCCATGTAGGTCTTATTTTTGGGGAAACACGGTAGTATTAATATTTCTGTTTGCCCACTAAAGTAAAACCCCTGGAGGCCTTAGCCACCTTTGGAGAAATCCGAGTGCAGAGTCTTGACTAAATGAGTGTTCACTGTACGTTTGTTGAATGACAAACAGATCTGATCGTGAACGTGCTCTAAGAGTCGGGGGAGTCGGCGACCCAAGCTACACAGCGGCAGAGCTGGGAATAGAATCTTCGCTTCTAAACCAGGCCTCCTGACAACCAGTTCAGGTGTCACCTGCCAGTTCTGGGGCCCTCCCTTTCCAGGGACGAGTGGCAGATAGTGAAGCAGGAAGAAGCAGCCCTTTGGATGCCTCAGCAACTCCGGGCTAGAGCACCCCCTGAGCCTGAGCCAAGTGCCTCTCCTCCCCCTTCACAGACCCAAATATCTAGGACAACACCTGGCAGACAGGTGGTTGCCGATATTGATGAACTAATGCATCTTCGGAGGGTAGTTCAATATCAAAACTGCATTTACTGCCTGTTAAGAGCTTAATGTTCCCAAAGCGCTTATGGGTTCCTCCAAATTCCCCAGCCCAGGATATTTTTAAATGCCCCGAGTCAGAAAGATGGGATGGCTGGCTCCTTGTCAGCAGAGTGACAGCGACACACCTTTAGCAGAGTCCTACAAAGCTTGCCTTGATTTAAAACAGAGAAGCATAAACCTCAGCACAAAAGAACTTTCGGGGCCAGGAGCGCAACATGGGCTCTTAGGAGCTCAGACAGCAGGACGCTACCACTCAGAGGGCTCGAAATTAGAGCGTGGCAGGCCGGGGCAGCCCTGGCTCCCCTCCCACCGGCCGTCAGTGAGCCGGGGCCTCTGCTCTCTGGGCCGGGGTCTCCCCATCTGAGACATCACGGCCAGGTTAGAATGCTAAGGTCCTTCAGGAAATCATGTTCTCAGACTCCCCTAAAACCAGAAAGTCACACCTATAATAACACACCTGATATTAAAATGGAAAAATCACACACTAGGAAAATGTTTGCAGTCACTATAAGAAAATTGAGTCAATCAATTTATATTATAAATTCACCCAATTCTAACTAAAAAAATAAAAAACTATACGCTAATGGATATACAAACTATTCAAAAGCAAACAAGAAGAAACACCATTATTAAATGCTTCATTATTAAATGACAATTTTTCAACCCATACTAATAACCACACATATAGATAGGCAACTTGAAACAATTAGGTACCACCTTATACTACTAAATCAGCAAAAATTTAAAAATTACAACCCAAATGCCAATGAGGTTATGGTAAAAGTAATAGTCTCAAACAATCCTGGTAATTGGGATAAATAAGACCTTAGAAAGCAATTTCTATAATTCTTATTTTTCTCTCCTCTGATCCAGGAATTTAAATGCTTGGAATTTATCCTAAGAAAATGATTCGAAACACTCCAAAATAGTTATGTGGGGGAAAAAAACGCTCACGGCAACAGTACTTCTAATTCTGATAAATTGGGGGGTCAGGGGGAGAGGGGGTGAGGGAATCTAAATATAGTAAAATGGCACTGAGGTAATTTCCCCTTTTTTATTTTGTTCTTTACCATAACAATGCAGTTTGCAATAACTAAAAATTCAGAGGGAAAAGGAAACAAGTATCTTGAAACGTTTATAGTGGTCGGAAGGGCTGCGTCTATTTAGCAAAGCAGAACCGCCACAGCACAGGACGTTCAAGAGCAGACCAAATCATCACGGCTATTTCTGGTCTACCCTGAGGCTGGTGAGCCGCTCTCCCAGAGCCTTCCTAGCTCAGAAATTCTGGGAGCGCATGAGTCATCCTTCCCCAGAAGCCTCCTCCATAGGCTCAGAAAGGAGGGGACAAAGTGACAGGGAGAAGCACAGGGTGAGGGCCCAGTGCTGGACCCCGTGAGGGCATCGCGGGCTTCAGTGCGCAGGCCCTGGGGCCCTGTGCAGTCATCTCATTCCACTGCCTCCCACCCCCGACCTCGGGCCCCGCAGCCCAGGGATCTCATCTCTCTCAGGACTGAAGGTGGGGGTGCCAAGCCTGGTCATGGAGCTAAAGCCAGGGTGAAGGGGCGGTTTGTGCTAAGGGTCTGGGAAGCAACCCCCCCTTTTTTCTCTAGGCAGGAAACCTAATTACAGGTGCAGGACAAGGTGAGCACGCGAGGATCACACACCGCACATGACTGTCTGTGTTGAGACAGCCAGAGAACACAGAGGAAGCGGGCCCAGGGGGACTGTTCAGAACCAGCCAGGTGTTGCCGTGTAGGATCGCGGGCCCAGCGGTATCAGACCTACAGAGCTTTCCAAAGAACGTTGAAATCCACAGTGTGAAATCTTCCAGTTCTTCAACCCTGGCAACTAATTTGTTTCAAAACACATTGTGGGCCAAAGAAAACACATGTGTGGATTGTGCCCCGATCCATGTGCTTTGTTCTGCCCATAAAGAGGCTCTGAGCCCCCCCTCCCCCCCCATAGATCCAGACTCTGAGACTCAGGGTTTTAAATCACGGTGGAATTTCTGCAACTACAGAACATGAATATTGAAAATGCTTTTCTACAGACCCAGAGCAGAACAAACTTTCCCACGTTGGCACTTTTACAATTCATTTCCTAAACCTATGGCAGAAGTTTCTACTAACCAAATTAGGTGAAAATTCTAAGTCAACCTATAACTTCCAATGACCTTAATCACCCATTCAAGTACCGTGCAAGGAGCTGGGAAAACAACCATGAATGAAGCCCTATGGAGCGTGTGTGTGTGTGTGTGTGTGTGTGTGTGTGTGTGTGTGTTGGAGGGCAGGGGGAGGGTAAGAGAGAGTTAATAAAACAAAAACCCAGAGACGGCTCAAGGCCACGTCCCCGAGAGCACTGAGTGGGGGGCTTTTCTGGACTGGGGATCTGGGAGGCAGACATCGGAGCTGAGACGGAAGAAGGACCCGCTGGGAAGACTCCAGGGCCTGCTGAGCAGAGTGGTCGGGGCAGAGGCAGCAGCCTGCACAGAGGCCCGAGGCAACGATGACTGCGGAAAGTTGAAGAACTGGGAAGGCTGATGAGGTGGAGAGCAGCTGCTCTTGGAGAAGAGGACGGCCAGATGTGCAAGGAGGGCTTGTCCGCCCCGTGGGCACCTGGAATGTCTTCCAGGAGCGCTGGGCAGCCACGGGAGAACAGGGTGAGAGCAAAGGGGCCAGTGGAGGCAGGTCTGTGGGAGGTTTCCTGCCCTCCCGTGGCCGCCTCCGCCCCCCAGCCGTTTCCTGCCGCAGGGGGCCCAGCTGCAGAAGGAACTGGGAAGGAGATTGCCTTCTTGCGGCTGCTCAGCCACATCCCCACAGGGCTTTGCTCAAACTCTGATTTCCCCAGCACCCCAAAGCCACCAGAAGGAGGACTTCTTTAGCAAGCTGATCTTGAGCAATCAGACAAAGTTCCCTGGGGGAGAATCCGGAACTTTCTATCTCTGCCTTTTGCCATAGACCTCCGGCAGCTCCCTCTTTTACGGTCACCAAGAACTAAGAGACATGCTGTTCCTCCCACAAAAAGAAGAGCGCGCAAACAACTCGCTGGACCAGCACACGTACATGCATGGCTGCCATTCACGTCCACCTAGTAAATCCAGGCTTGGCGCGGCTCAGCAGGGGGCCCACCTGAACTCAGCTAGGAAGTGATGGCTCACGGAATCCAAACACAGGTCGCCTGCAACGCCCAGGCTCCTGACCCCCATGCTGTCCCCACGTGTCTAAGAGCGTTGGGCAGCCACGGGAGAACAGGGAGCCAGGAGAACAGAATGAGAGCAAAGGGGCCGCCTCCCTGATGCTCTCCTGAGGATACATTTCTAGAAGGGGAGGTGCTGGGTCCAAGGTTTGCACATGATGAAAGCTATGATGGTTTCGCCAAATAACCTTCCCTAAGTCTGTGCTGTGGCGATACACACAGGGTGGGTGTTTCGTCTGCACCTTCATTTCAACTGGAGGTCATAACTCCACCTAACCCCACATTCAGAACTCTGATCTGTTTGTTTCACTCGCGGTTTAAGTGCAGGGTACTAACAAGGAAGGGCAGGTGCATTTTGCAGACAAGGGAACTGGGACCTGGGAGGCCAGCTGTGTCTCTGGGCGGCCAGGAGACCCCCTCACCCCCGGCCTTTGATGAAGACATCTGGTTTGATTGCTTTGCCTGATGACTAGTCCAAACCAAAAACAAAACAAACAAACAAACAAACAAAAAACAAAAAAAAAACCACTAGTCTCTTCTTCCTTGAAGTTCAGCTCCACTCAGTCAGACTGGGAGAATCATTTAAATCTGTACCAGTTTCCTATTTTTGGAACTTGTGACTTGGAATTTGTTTGTCCTAATCATTTGGATTATTACCAAGTAAAGGAGCTCTCACACATGGCAGGCGTTAGAAGCAGCCCTTAGGGAGATAAGCTGGCCCCTCCTGGCTCACGGGGGGAAGCTGAACAAGACCCCCTGTAACAACATGAGAGGGCTGAAAACAGAAATCGAGGCTGACATTATCAGCGCAGTTGATGCTTTCCAAGGCACAAAAATATGTAAAAATGGTGCATTCTCAACCACTCCATCAAGCTGCTGGGCAGTATTGCGTTTTTACCTCCACTTTAGAGATGAGAAGCCTGGGGCTGGAAGAGGGAGGTGTGTGGCAGTGTGGGATCACCAGGTGGGTGGGAGCAAAGCAGGACCACCTATTGTTCGGACTAGAGGTCAAAGGTCCCTCGCAGAGGCTGCCTGAGCTTGGGCTATATTTTGACCTCTCTCTCACCACAACTTGAAGGCCCTCCACTGGGGCCTCATGTAAAGCAGTGAGCTTACCTCCCCATACAAAACCTCCCTTGCTTTGCCTAAATGTGGTAGAGGGCCAGTGAAAATTATGAAGCAGAACCGCGCCAAATGTGGATATTAACAGACCCTTTACTCAGAGACCCCAGTTCATAAGACTGTCAACCCTACCTGCCCCCATGCAAAGGTTCTGTCCAAACAGAGAGAAGGTGAGGATCTTGGGTGGGAAGCAGAGTAATAAACTCTCCCCTCACACTCACCAGACTTATGTTAACATAGGGATTTAAACCTTAAAGGACGGTTCACTCCCTAGATAGGGGCACCCTACTTCATGCAGCTTTCTTTGAGTAACACAGCTACTGATCAATTGAATGCCCTCTGTGGCTTTTCAGTAGATGTCTTTCAGGAAATATGCCCAAAGATCCCAAGAAAAGTCAGTCTTTTCTGCCTCCGTGGTTGTGAGCAGAGGGCATCCTGACGCGCAGGACTTTGCATGACCTGTAAGGGAAGGGAAGGGTCCGTGTGACCGGCTAAGGAAGACAATGAGCCTTATTAGCCCATCCGGGAATGGGGCCAGGGCTCGGCCAGGAACAGGCTTTGGATCTGATGGCATCTTCTTAGCTTGACGTCTCAGCTGCATGCTGCCCAGGAGTAGCAGACACAGCCTGGCCAGGAGGAAGCACCCAATTCTCACCACATGAGGCCCAGCCTAAGGGGCCCAGTGGGGAGGCTTTTCACCTAACGTTGTGGTTCTCAAGCTGAGCCAGGGCACCGCAGACACCTGAGCAAAGTCGTAGGGATCCCACAGGGGTACTGTGGGATATTTCAATTTTTGGAGGGAATAAACGGTAATAACTTGACACCTGCTAAACACATAGCAAGCGACTAGCTTGACGTAGTTCACAGTTTCACCATCAGATCACACTATATTCCTGTTGATGTCATATCCTTGTGAAGCTGGATTTTCAGCAGTTTATAATGATAAAAAGCAAGTAGGGCACAAAAATCAACGGGACAGGAAAGGAGAGTGGCTATGTCCAATCTGATTCCATGGACTCGAAGTTGTGCACAACCCAAAAGGCACAGATGTCCCATTAGTAAGTAATTAAGAATGAAATGCAAATATTTTTTCAAATGGTGTGGTACCCTCGCAAACGTCCATGTCCTAAACCCCAGAACCTGTGAATGTTACTTGACATGGCCAAAGGGCCTTTGCAGCTACGATGAAGCTCAGAGCCTTGAGATGGGGAGATGATTCTGGATTACCCCCTGCAGGTGGGACCAACGGAATCACAAAAGTCCTTACAAGGGGAAAGCAGGAGGGTCAGAGTCAGAGAAGGAGATGCCACAAGGCTAAGATGCTGGTTTTGGAGGTGAAAGGAGGGACAAAAGCCAAGACATGCCGGGTGGCCTCTAGACTGGAAAAGCCAAGGGCATGAGATTCTCCTCTGGGGCTTCCAGAAGGAACTAGCCCTGCCGACACCTTGACGTTAGCCCACTGAGACGGATTTTGAACTTCTGTTCTCCAGAACTGGAAGATAGCAAACTGTTGTTTTACGCCACTGGGTTTATGGTAATTAGTTCAGGCAGCCACAGGAAACTCACATGAACAGCTAGCATGTTGTTAGGACATCCATACTTGAGTTGCTAAGACTATCAGGTATTTGTTTTAGCCTAGGGTGCCACGGAAAATGAGCGAGACAATCAGGGTCTGTGAAAGTTAGAGAACCTTTGGCCTGGAGAGAAGGCCTGGGGCCCACGCCCAGCAAATCCCTTATCTGCCACTTGAGCTTCCAACCTGAAGTAGGGTCTCACATCCACTCAAGTTCAATGGATTCTTCCCGGCACTCATTAGCAGGTGGAGATCACTTAGCTTTTATTTCCCTTTATTATAAACATATTGTCAGAGGAAGGTTCAGAACGACAAAAGGGAGGAAGAACCTCTTGATCCCACAATCCCATCTCCATTTCTGTGTATTCCTTCCTAGTCTTTGTTAATAGGCAAACATTTGTTTTGACTGTTTTGACGCCAAGAGAAATCTGAATGTTTGTTTTGCACCTAGCCAGCGGCTACCCCTCCTGTGACATCTACAAACACGAAGGTGACCCCATGAATACTGTTCGCTGGTCCTCTGAAGAGTGTTGTATTTCAAACTGACCTAATAGAGATCAACAGTCAGTCTGGGTTTGGCTGGAGGAATTAGGGGAGACTGACCCCGGGCTTAGATTTCTGGTCTCTAGGGCTGCCTTGAGATAAGTGACCTCGATCAATTATTAGATTACTGTTATCTGCTTTTGTTCAGCTATTAAGTGACAATAATGAACGGTTTCCAGGAAAATCATGCCTCACTGAAATAGTTGGAGGAGAGGAGAGGGAGAAGAAGGAAGCCTTTCAACACACTGCTAAACGCAATCGCTCTGTAAGGAAACTGATGTGAACGTGAGGGATGAAAATGTGAACCAACCGGGTCCACAGACCCTCCTCAGCTCCCCTGTGCACCAGTCTGCGCTGGCCGTCTCACAGTCACAGGGATGGGAGCTGCTGCCCCCTCCCCCTCCGCCTCCCTCCGCCCACCCAGCCTGCCACAAATAATCACCTTCAGCAGCAGGGGCAGGGCTCCCTCCTGCAGCTCCATCTGCATTTGTTCAACACACTCCACACTCCTGCAGGTGCACCTCTCCCCTTGCAGTCACAAGTCAGAGAAGGACCCCAATGGACTGGCGTGCGCAGGCTGTGGTAAGGACGCCCCAGGAGCCCCCCTGCACGGCACGGCCTTCCAGCATGCCAGCCAGACCAGCCCGACCGCAGCTTGGGCTTGCAGAAACATGCTTCCTGTTGCTCAGAACCTCTCATACTGTGAGACCACAACAAGGAGACTTCCATCTGCCTCTGCCAGGGGCTGAAGAGCTCAGTCCTAAAGCTACTGACAAATACACCAGCTCATCACTTTCTGGCCGGCTGATAACTGACTTTGCCTTGGAACCAGGAAGAGACTTTTGGGCCTTGGAGGCTAAGGAGCAATAGTCGGTCCAACGAATGAATACATGTTGAATAAGATGAGATGTCACTGATGTCCTTTTAGATGTCAGTGTATTCCGGCAGCTGTTCAGACACAGATTTATATCTAGTCTTTGTGGACCTAGGGCTATGTACAGGCCAGTGCAATCAAAGAAACCCGTTACATTTGGGCAATGAATGTAGTGGTGTTTTCTGGCAGCCAAAGCAAAAACGGGAATTACCCTGGGTCATAAAAATCTTTCATTGTGACAAATTCATTGGCAGACTAACTTTTCCCAGACACTGAATTTAAAAATGAATTTGTCAGTAAGGTCCTCACATGAAACGACACTGATGATCATAGTGAAAACCTCTAACAAGGTTCTGTAAAAGACAGAGATGTTGAAACATACATTTTAAAAATGACTCTCCAAGGGACGGCCCGGTGGCTCAGGTGGTTAGAGCTCCGTGCTCCTAACTCCGAAGGCTGCCAGTTCGATTCCCACATGGGCCAGTGGGCTCTCAACCACAAGGTTGCCAGTTCAATTCCTCGAGTCCCGCAAGGGATGGTGGGCTCTGCCCCCTGCAACTAAGATTGAACATGGCACCTTGAGCTGAGCTGCCTCCCGGATGGCTCAACTGTTGGTTGGAGCGCGGGCTCTCAATCACAAGGTTGCCAGTTCAATTCCTCGACTCCCGCAAGGGATGGTGAGCAGCGCCCCCTGCAACTAAAATTGAACACGGCACCTTGAGCTGAGCTGCCGCTGAGCTCCCGGATGGCTCAGTTGGTTGGAGCGTGTCCTCTGAACCACAAGGTTGCCGGTTCGACTCCCGCAAGGGATGGTGGGCTGTGCCCCCTGCAACCAGCAACGGCAACTGGACCTGGAGCTGAGCTGCGCCCTCTGCAACTAAGACTGAAAGAACAACAACTTGAAGCTGAACAGAACCCTCCACAACTAAGATTGAAAGGACAACAACTTGACTTGGAAAAAAGTCCTGGAAGTGCACACTGTTCCCCAATAAAAGTCCTGTTCCCCTTCCCCAATTAAAAAAAAAAAAAATGACTCTCCAAGAATCTGACGTATTCATTACACTAATTCAGTATAGGTGTTTGTCTGGCTGGAACACGCTGCTAGGTGCAGATGAGATTCCCCTGGTGACACAGGGACGGGGCATCACATACCTGGGGACCTTGTACTGAACATGCCCATGAGGGCGAGGGCCTCTCTCCCTCAAATACCAGATGTCCCAGAGGGCTTCCGGCAAGCACCGGATCACAGACCATTCGCGGCTGATTTCTCTGAGAGCGCCTCAAGTGCCCACATTCTGATTTAATAATCAAAACAGGATCGATGTGCTGATGCTCCCAGTGGGAGAGGATTGTCATTCTGTCGTGACCCTTGAAGGGGCCGACTTACTTCCTGGGATCCGGAGAGGGCAGCGTCTTAGGCAGCTGCAGAGGGACTCTTGTGGGGAGTGTTACCCAGGACAAGAAGGGCAGTGGCAGCTCCACCCTCTTTCTCCACTGCCGCCTGCAGGCACCCCGGGGTCGCCCACAGGATGACCTGCCTACCGGCAGCTGGCTGGAAAGAGGTAACCCTCTACCAGGGAGCATGTCTGCACTGGCGTCTGACAGGAGACGTCTACTCCTGTCTGCCAGGCCTACTCTCTAGCTGGCTGCATCTCTCCGTGGTCCAGAATTAACCTCACAACCTGCTCCCCCATCAGAAGTTCCCCAAGAGTCAGTAGCCTTGTGTGTTTCCTTCACTGCGGGATTCTCAGAGCCAGAACAGTGCCGGCAAGAAAGAGTTGCTCAGGCAATATCTGTTGTTGTTGAAAACTCACAGGTCAGAGTTCAAAGGTGATCTCCCTGGCCACAGGCTGCTTCCCCCACCCCTGCAGTAGTTTGTCAAGTCATCTGGCCCAACCCGGCTTAATCACTACCACACATTTCCTGCCACTGCCCTTGGTGCTCCGAGAAGGGAGAAAACAGCTTAAGAAAGACTGTCAGAAAAACCCCTCACTGCCAGTGTACTTAGAGAGCTGAAAGGAGAAAAAGCTATAGGATCACTTCTTGATCTTTCAGTCAATGAAGTTTATGAGCCGTTCTGCTAGGCTGCACAAGCGACCACCACACAATTCCTGACCTCCACGGACTTCCGATCTCACCCACGAGGCAAAGAAAACTCATTCGAAAACTGAAACACAAACCTGCTTTCTGCGTAGGGGCTGTGTGCAAAGCACGATGCAAAGAAGAGTCATTTATAGTCATTTAAAAAGTGCACACCTAGTAAGAAGAATAAGACAAGTATGTAAGTAATTGTGTGACCGGGCAGAGGGCACCAGCAAATGGGGTACCAGGGCTGGAGGAGATGGTGGCTCAGGAGAGGCAAGACCACATAGAAAGGCAAGGGAATTGTCAGGGAAGACTGCCTGAGCTGCATCTCTGAAAGCTGGGTCAGTTACTGCTAAATAGACCTCAGAAGGGAGGCATCCCCGGAGAGCGATCCACGTCAAACAAGCGCGAACACTTCCCGTGGGGTAGGCTGTGAAATGCGTGTACCTCCCTTTGGTGTGTGGAATGTAATGAACTAGCACTGCAGTGTGGCCTTGGGAGAAACTTACTTATTCTGTCTTGAACCAGGGACTTCCATGGCATTTCAAAGATTTCTGATGGCAAAGTGTTGAGACGTGGCCTGCCAGGGCTGGGCTTTTCTAATATGGCTCTGACTAAAAGGGGCACAGGGTGGGAGGTTTGGGGAGGGTCACGGGCGCCTATGGCAGTTCAGAACCCACGTTCAGGACCCTCATGCCATCCCTCGCAACACAACCCCCAGCTCCCTGAGTTCAAGGTGCCTGCTGGGATGCGGACCGTTGCAACCGCTCAGCTATAGCTCCCAGGAGAGTCCAGGCCAGACGTGGATTTGGGGATGAGGAGCCAGAAGCAGAGAGAAGCACAGAACCACTTAGAGAGCAGAGAAGGGCTGAGCTGCACTGCTGACGAGGACAGCTTGGGAAGCCCGGGGAAGGGGCACCTGAATTGCAGAGTCGCTGTTCTCAGGAGAGCGAGCACAGATCGCCCCCAAAGCCCTGCACAAAGCACCAGCATAGGGGTCTAAATTGCACTGAGAGCCCAAGCTGGTCAAGGAGACTGGAATGGAGCACACGGCTGCCACAGTGATGAATTACGACTCAGCCTTTACAAGGGAAGTCTCTGAATCCTGATTGCTCATCTCTGAGGAAGCCACGGTAACAGGGGGAGAGGTGAGAAAGATCAGACGTAAACCTCATTGCGAAGAGGAAGACGAAGACAGCAGACTCTGTGGAATAGATTAAGGGAGGTAGCCGTGCCAGGGGACACCTTGAAGAGGTTACTAACAGGAGGGTTCTGTGGGCACCACGGAAGGGAAGTGGTGAGGACAGGTCAGAAGCCGATGCCACGCTCTGCTGCAGCGCTGTCGTGTTGTTTCTTATAGACTCGGAGATCAAGAGACACTGTGTAAGGAGTGCACAGGTCTTAGCACGGTCCTCGACAAATGCATGACAGCTTTGAGGTCAAGACAGAAAAATCTGGACTGAATATTGTGTGATTAAGTGCATTTATAAATGCTGGATTTCATTACCCCAAAGTGCACGTTTTTGAATTTTTTGTTTTGCATTCTATCATCTCTGAAATTGGATGTGTCTTACCATTGCTCCAGCCAGGCCCATCACGATACAGCTGTCATTGTCTGGAGATAAGAGTGGACCCTCTTTTTTTTTTAAGCAATTAAAAAGATAAATTCAAAATGTACACAAATCCTAATCATATCACTCAATGAATTCCCTCCAAGTGAATATCCCATGTAATCACCACCCACTTCAGGGAGCAGGACGTGCCCCTCTCCATGGGGCCCCTCCCCCAGGATGCTCCTCCTCCCCAAAGGGACATGGACGGAGCACCATGAAAAGAGCATGCTGATAGCAGAGAGCAAGGTATTTTACAGAAAGCCAGGGACTTCCAGGGCTCTGCGACAAATTCAGAAGAACGGGTCTATGCATATGAAGAAGTTTTACAAGTCCTTTAACTGATTTAGCTTGCAAATACTTTCCTCTTTATTATGGACAAGAATGATATTTGATAATAATCTATGTCTAAGTAATTCTAAAGTTCTTTCAGTAAGGACAGAAGAAAAGTTCTAAGTCAAAAGCAAGCATTGTGTGATAGTTTAAATGGCAGTGTTTAATCTTTCCTCATAGTGCGGAAAATGATGATGAACTTTACAGCTGATGAGGTCTTAAGTTCAATGAACGATGGTGGTTGAGCCCTTTACCCAGAGTCAACTTGGAAAGATGTCTCTACTGCTAATTGGCAAAGGCCTCCCGTCCAGGCTCTACCCTACACCGTCATTAAATACTTGTATTTGAAATGAAATAACATGTTGATGGAGAATGTGGGGGACACAGAACCAGAGGGATAGTTAACTCAGAGAATGACACAACTGGGATCCAAAAAGGTTTTGGCAGACTTCAGAGGTGGGCTGAGTCTAAAAGACATCTCTTCAAAACCACAATGAGATATTATCACCTCACTGTTAGAATGGCTATTACCAGGAAGACAGAGATAGCAGATCCTGGTGAGGATATAGAGAAAAGGGAACACCTGTACACTGTTGGTGGGAATGTAAATTGATTGGTATACCTATTACGGAAAACAGTATGGAGGTTCTTCAAAAAATTGAAAATAGATCTACCATATGACCCAGAAATTCTACTTCTAGGTATTTACCCAAAGGAAATGAAATCACTATTTAGAAGAGATATCTGCCCATCATGTTCACTGCAGCATTATTGATAATAGCCAAGACATGGAAACAACTTGTCCATTAATGGATAAATGGATAGAGTGTGGTATGCTACACACACACACACACACACACACACACACACACACACACGGAATATTATTCGGCCATAAAAAAGAATAAAATCCTGCCATTTGCGACATGGATAAAACTAGAGGGCATTATACCAAGTGAAATAAGTCCGACAAAAAAAAAATACTGTATGATCTCACTTATATATGGAATCTAAAAAAACCAAACTCATAGAAACAGAGATCACATTTGTGGTTGCCAGAGGCAGGACATGAAAGAAAGGGGTGAAAGTGGTAAAACGGTACCAACTCCCAGTTATAAGATAAATAAGTTCTGAGGGTGCAATGTATAGCCTGGTGACTATAATGACAATACTGTATTGTGTATGTGAAAGTGGCTAAGAGAGTAGATCTTAAAAGTTCTCATCATAAGAAAAAAACGTTTATAACTATGTGAGCTGATGGATGTTAACTTAATGTGGTGATCATGCCACAGTATACACATATATTAAATCATTATGTTGTACATCTTAAATGTACACAATGTTTGTTATCTGTTAATATCTCATAAAACTGAAAAAAATTAAATAAAAAAACACCTCTTGATAGGAAATTTGTTCATTCTCTGGGTGCTTGCTGAGGGCTTTCCATGTGCTGGGCATACTGTGCGAGCAGAGGTGATGACATGATTTCTGCCCTTGGAAACTCATAAATTATTAGTGAGGGAGTCCGATATTTTGACCCAAAGTTATACAAGTCCAGTAGCGAAAGGCAGCTCGTCAGTTGACAGCACGTACGCTGAGTCGTGTGTTTGATGCTAACAACAGAAAACGCTCCACTGACCTTCAGCTGCATTGACAAAAGTACCTGATCCAGAACAAGAGCGACGGTTTCACTCAACTCTGCTTCTGCCAGTCGGGCTGTCCAAGCCACACCTTGAAAGGAATGCTCAACCTCTCGTACGGTGAGTAAACACATCCAAGAACCCACAGGCATCGTTCTCCTCAACCGTCAAGTCCAAAGCAACCCATTAGAATGTGTCCTTTTCGAAAAAAATAATAAACTTGCCAAGACATTTTGATTTAATAAATGCTGGTGAGACTTTAAAAAACAAAGGAAAGGAAAATGGAGAGAACTATTGAGACTTTGAAGAGCATGCAAAAAAAATAAAAATAAAAAGCAAAGCCTACCCGTTAATGGTGTCACATGCGCAGTGGTGAGGAAGGCCAGGACGTGTAGTGTGGGCAAAGCAACTTGGGGGACGGGACGGGCGGTCTTCAAATGTTCGAGGAGTGGCCACATAACCGAGGATCAGATCGTTCTATGTGGCTCCAAAGGGAAGAATGAGCTTCCCAGTGGAGCCCTGGCAAGGCAGAACGGTCGCTCCAGAGTCCCCTTGTCAGGGAAGCTGGAAGCGGAAGGTGGACATCTGCTGTTAGCAGCTTAGTAGTGGGAGAGGCTGCCGGACCGCTAGGGCTTCACGCCGTGTCCACTGAGATATCATTTTATGATGCTCAGTGCAGGCTTTTCACCACCGCAGCTGTCATAATGGTTCTACCTGACAGTAACTTCTATTTTATGACCTCCGGGAAGAAAGAAAGGTCTGAAATGTTCATAGTGCACAGGAAAGAGATAATGGACCACCTGCTGCTTCCCCAATGCAATGAGAGAACACGACGCGTCATTCTCCATAAAGACTTCCTAACAAAACTGACTTTGCTGGATCAGTAAGTGCTGGGATGGAGCCTTGGAAGAGACAAATTCCCTGCCTCACGGAGCATGCGGTCTGGTGATCCTGTCTCCCTTGGTTCAGGAACAGTGCAGAAGGCTCCAGAACAAACCCCAATTCACCACAGTGCCAAAGCCCAGAAGGGTCCAGGGGTTCAATTATCCCCAGTGCATTAGGGAGGAAGGAAAAGGAATATCTATTACAAACCAGTGGCTCCTCCACAGTCTAAGCCTTTGATGTTTCTTCATTCTTCAAAAGTTGTACTAAGTCCCAACGCAAAAGTCACCTCACACAAGCATTTGGATGTACATTTTGCACTTCACTAATGTTTAATGTATCCTAGGAAATTCCTCAGAGAATTGGTGAGCCCTCTAGTTTAAAGCAGAAAGGAGGGATTTGGTGACAGCTGTTTTCCATTAATTTTTGCTATTAACTTACTGAGTTGGTTCCACTATAACCAAATGTTGGAATTTACTGCAAGGCACACCCCTCCCCCCCTTGGTGAGCAGCTGTACCTCTTTAGTAAAAGAAGGATACAGCTGACAATTCAAGGACAGCTGGATTCAATTTGGATAGAAAACCCCTGGCCTTCCATCCTTTTGGGTAATTTGGCAAAATAAATGCATATGGCCCCAACCCCTGGTATGACGATAGCTACACGCTCGTGGATTGGGTTAGGCTGCCCAAAAGATCTGAGACGTGGTCCTTCACCAAAGAACCCGAGGGAGGTTAGAGATGGAACTGAACAAACGTCTATTTTCTCCCAGCTTGGTGCTTTGCTTCCTTTGGCCCAATAAAGGGCTAAAGCAAAGAGCTGTGCACACCGGACACCTGCATCTCTGGGGGAGAAAAAGGCTCTGGTAAAACCCTCCCGGACTCGGGGATCACCTGGCGGGTTGCAGAAAGCCTTTTGCTACAACTGCCCGTGTTCGTCACTGCTTCACCATGACATCCGTCATCTCTGGATGGTGGTCACGGCGCTCTGCAATCTGGGGCTGCTCAAGGCTGCCCACGCAGCTCTCCAAGGGCCACATGCAGAAGGGGACACTGCCACTATTCAAAAGTGACCTTGCATAAGCATTTGGTTGTTGGTTTCTTCAAGACGGAACTTCTGCTTCAGTCAGGCTAGTTTCAACTCTCTCTCTCTCTCGCTCTCTCTCCCTCCCTCTCCCCTAATGCTTTCTTCATTTCCCTAGACACACTACCCACCTCTCTCTGGCTAAATCTCTTGGCACATCCTGCGCCTGCTCTTCAACATGGAGAAATCTGAAAATTGTTATTGTGCTACGCTGGTGTTTTGCATAGGTCATTTGTGGTCTTTTGAAATCCTCCCTAATGTTGAAACATGTTTATTTTAAAAGTCTATCTATTTAATCTACCCTAAGGAAATAACCCAAAATATGGCCAAGAAACATATATGCAACATTACTTATAACAGCAAAAATTGAAAATAATCCAAATGCTCAGAAAGAAAATTGTATATAGCCTGTTATGTTGGTTATGGCACTTCACTGAACTATTACGAAGAGCAATAATGACAACGTGGCATCATGAAAATGTCTATGTTAAATGAAAATGAAGTGAAAAATGAAAAAACCAAGATATAAAATTATGCTCTCCCCATTTACAATGATGTAAAAATAACACAGGACAATGCCACCGCTCTACTGTGTGCCCTATACTCTTGCTATAAGGATCAAATGAGCTAATTAATAAAGCAAAAAAAGAATTGTGAAATGACGAAAGTACTAGACAAATTGTAAATGGCATTAATATTAGGCATTTGACGAACGTTCGGTACCTGAATCAACAGGGCAATGGAAACTTTAAAGATCACAGCATATCAGAGGCCCTGGAGGAAGTGGCCGCTTCAGAAGTTCTGCTTTACAATTTGCAGGTGGTTTTTGTTTTCATCCATGGCAATGTGTGTAGATGGAAATGTGTGTGATAGAGTTAGCAGCGTCAGTAGTTCACTCATTTAGAAAGTCTGTTAACAAAGCAAGAGTTATTCTTGCAATAAAGATTTTGTTTTATTTGAGTGAATGTGTGCCTGGGTGAGAGTAAGAGAGAGAATTACTACTCATAAAGAGTTAATCTACTTTATGAGATTAACTTGCTTATCAAGCCCCGGTCAGATTTTGCAGCATGAGCTGTACACACTGGTGACTACCTGGATACAAACGCTTGATATTCTAGATTAAAGACTCTTGATGCTCAGAGCAATCTTTCTCCACTTCTCCCTGTATACTCTCCCTAACATTCCCGGTGGGGGGAAATAAAGCTCATTTGCTTACCATTCACTTCAACCTGGCAGCCTGAGGGGTGCTGAGGAACCCCCCCCCCCCCCCGCCCCGCCGCAAGGGCAGAGATGTAAAGAGGGGAATAAGGACATTTCCAGGAACAGGATTCCACAAGTCCTTTATGTGACCCTGCATAGCAGGTATTCGTGTCAATACCTACCCAGTTTTTCAACTTTTATTTTCCTCTTTCCCCATACAAACCGCAATTTTCCTGAGCTAGATACAGCCTGACTTCCTCATTTCTTTGGTGAATGCCTCTACAACATACGTCTTCTGGCTTCCTTATGGTCCTGAGCAAGATGGAGTGACTACCCGCCACCCTGTCTTGCCTATTGATTGCAGCCATAAGACTTGCACAGAATAAGCAGAGCAGGTATTTGAGGGCTCTGAAAAGTAAACAGTAGCGGGCAGATGAGTGAAGACAACCAGAATTTGAAGTACTTCCAAAGGGATGGTGAGTTTGCCATCTCCCACTCCAGGACCCCCAGCCTGGACTGAACACAATCAGGTGCCCAGGAGTGAGCATCAGCGCAGACAGCAGAGCGCCACAGGGAGACACCTCGTCCTGGCTCATGGAGCAGGAAGGGGGTGGCCTAGTCCTCGGAGATGGTGGGCTAAATCATAGGGTTTTTCCTTTTTTCATGCCTCTGTCTTCTCAGCTGTCTTGTGTCCCCGTCCCCCTGCGGGTCCGTAGCAGTAGAGGCTCCACAGGTGCCTGAAACTGTGAGGGATGGAATCTTCCTTTGCGATTGGAGATGCTGTGGTCTCAGGAGGGTGAAAAACCTATTGGATTTTCTCTCAGTCTGCCTCTCGCTTGGTCATGGATGTGAGCTAAGGAAGAGGGTAGCAGGCCAAGAAGAATAAAGCCCCTGCTTTCTGGCTGAAGGACCAAAGGCAGGAGACCCCAGGAACTGGTAAGTACTAGAGAGATTGCCAAGAGGGAAGAGCTCAGGAAAACAACCCCATAAATCTGTTTATGAGCTCCTGGGCTCACCCCTGAGCTAAGCCTGTGTAGATATAATACAAACCAGCCTGCCATAGACTCTCAAGTTCAGGAGAGACCACTGCCCAGGACCCACATGGGCCTGGAGTGGCACACAAGGGGCAGATCTGAAGAGTACCACAAAGACTTTGAAAACGCCACGGATACTGAAATCCACAGAATCCACACTCAAATTGGTTGAGTCTCATAACTTAATATTCAAAATATTCAGAATCAACCCCAAATTACCCCCATCATACAAAAATATCAGGAAGATCCTCAACTTGCCTGGGACGAGATATTCAACAGATGCCAGTGCCAAGATGACAGCTACTGGAATTAGCTAAGACTGAAAAGCAGTTATAAAAAATACTCCACGAGGTAAGAGGAAACATTCTTGAAATGAAGGGGAAGATTAAAAGTCTCAGCAAAGAAACAGAAGATATAAAAAAGAATCAAAAGGAAAATTGAGAACTGAAAACGAACCGCTATCAGATCGGCTCAACAGCAGTATGAATATGACAAAGGAAAAAAATCAGAGAATAGGAAGACAATAACTGATAAATAAAAATGATTTAATATGAATAACAGAGTAAAAAAGGTTAAAAAAAAACAATGAACAGAGCCTTGGGGACCTGTGGGACAACACTAAAAGACAATGTGTGTGTCATTAGAGTCCCAGAAGGAGAGGAGAAAGAAGGCAGAAGGCAGTACAATATAGTGCAATATATATATTCTTCTACACATAATCCATTGGTCAAAAAGGAAGCCTCAAGGAGAATTAGAAAACGTTGAACTGAATGAAATTGAAAATACAACATAGTAAAACCTATGAGATTCAGCTAAATCAGTGCCTAGAGAGATGTATTAGGTTGGTACAAAAGTAATTGTATTAGGTTGGTACAAAAGTTTAAAAGGTTAAAAATAATTGCAAAAACCGCAATTACTTTTGCACCAACCTAATACATAGCATGAAATGCTTATACTAGAAAAGAAAGGCCTTAAATCAATAATTTAAGCTCTACCTTAAAAACTAGGGAAAAAAGCAAAATAACCCAAAACAAGCAGAAGAAAGGAAATAATAAAGAGAAGAAATCAATGAGATTGAAAAGGAGATACAATGGAGAAAACCAATAAAACCAAGACTTTTTTCTTCGAGTAGACTGTAAAACTTGATAAACCTCTAGCAAGGTAGATCAATAAAAAAAGAAAGACACAAATCATCAATAGAATGTGTCTTAATAGAATAAAGAAGGGGATATTACTAGAGATCCTGTAGACATTAAAAGAATGATAAGGACAAACTACAGACAACTCTACACACATAAAATTGACAAGTTAGATAAAATGGACCAATTCCTTGAAATCACCAACTACCCAAACTCACCCAGGATGAAATGGAGAACCTAAATAGTCCTATAACTATTAAAGAAATTAACTTCATAGTTTAAAATCTTCTAAAAAGGAAATCTCCAGGTCCAGATGGATTCACTGGCAAATTCTACCAAACATTTAAAGAAGAAATAATACCAATTCTACAAATCTCTTCTTGAAAATTCAACAGGATGTAACACTTTCCAATTCATTTTATGAGACCAGTATTACTCTCTACCAAATCAAAGACAATACAAGACAATGACAAGGCAATATCCTTCAAGAATACAGATGCAAAATATTAAATATTAGAAAATAAAATACAGCAACATAGAAGAAGAAGAATATACCATGACCAAGTAGAGTTTATCCTTGGAATATAATGCAAAAATCAAAAAATGTCACCCACTGTATGGACAGTCTAAAGAAGAAAAAACGTACGATCATATCAATTCATGCAACAAAACCAACAAAAAGCATTTGACAAAATTCAATCCCCATAAATGATAAGTGTTCACAGCACACAGGAATAGAAGGGAACTTCCTCTACCAGATAAAGAGCATCTATAAATACTCTATATGTCACATTATACTTAATGATGAAAAAAAAATGAATGCTCTCTCTGTCAGACTGGGGAGAAGGTAAGGATATCCTCTCTCACCTCTCCTATTTAACACAATATCAGAAGTCTTACTTAGTGCAATAAGGCAAGAGAAAGATATTAAAAGGCATTGGAAAACATATTGAAGAGGAAAAAATAAACCTGTCTCAAGTCACAGATAACATATTGTTTAAGTAAAAATCCCAATTCTTTTTAAAAATCCCTAGAACTAATAGGTGACTTTAGCAAGGGAGCAAGATACAAGGTTAACACAGAATTCAATCATATTTCCACTTACTAGCAATGAACATTTGGAAACTGACGTTAAATACTCAATGCCATTTACAAGAACTCCAACAAGTAAATACTTAGGTAAAAAATCTAACAAAACATGTATAGTATTTATATGCTGAAGACTCCAACACACTGACGAAAGAAAGAAACCAAAGAAGACTTAATAAAAGAGACACTTGCCACCATGTTTGTTGAGGATGGGAAGAGTCAATACAGTAAAGATGTCAATTCTCCCCAAATTGATCTACAGATGTCATGCAATTACTATCCTAGAAGAACTTCTTAACAGACATAAACAAGTGTGTTCTAAAATTTATATGCAAAGACAAAGAAACTAGAACAGCTAAAACAAACTGGAAAGAGAAGAACAGAGTTGGAAGAGGCCTACTTTCTGATTGTAAGGCTTACTATATTAGCTATGGTAATCAAGACAGTGTGACGTTGTGTGATAGCCATACACATCAATGAAACAAGTCAGAGCCCGGAAATAGCCCCACACACGTATAGCCAACGGTTTTTGACAAATATCCAAAAGCAATCTGGTGGCGCAATGATAGTCATTTCAACAATCAATGGTGTTGAAACAATTGGACACCTGTAGGCAAATAAATAAATAAATAAATAAATAAATAAATAAATAAATAAATAAAAAGAACGTTGACCTAACCTTCACATCTTATACAAAAATTAACTTAAATGGATCAGACCAAATGTAAAACATAAAACTATATAACTTTTAGGAAAAAAAAACAACAACAGGCAAAGAGTTCTTAGATATGACATCGAAAGCACTATCCATGAAAGAAAAATTTGATAGACTTGATAAAATTAAAAACTTTTGCTCTATGAAAAATGGTGAAGAAAATAAAAAGACAAGTTACAGACGAGGAGAAAACATCTGCAAATCACATATCCAACAATGGACTTGTATCCAGAATACAGAAAGAACTCTTAAAACATAACAATCAGAAAACAAAGAAGCCAACTTAATGGGGGGAAAAACAGACACTTAACCAAAGATGATATGGATGGCAGGTAGGTAAGTAAGTCCATGAAAAGATGTCCAGCCTCATTAGCCATTAGGGAAAGCACATGGAAAGAGACAGACAGGGAGACAAAGAGACAAAGAGAGACAGAGACAGATGAAGAGACACAGAGAAAGACAGAGACAGAGAGACACACAGACTCACTGCTGGATCTAATGGGCGTCATCCATTCTACAAAGCGGTCTGAGATGTGAAACAAGAGATCTCTTAACCCAACATTTGAAAGATTTTTATACCACCCATTATAGAAATTATATACAATCACATTTTGCTAAAATTTTCCCACCTTACAAATTCATATTTGAATAAAAGGGTGGCATTTTCAGACATCTCAAAAGAGTCACTGTTCCTGCGTCTCACGTACTCGCATGAGATGTTCTGTCACACCTGAGTGCTGCCCTGGTCCCTGGTGTTACATGCTCTGTAGAAGGTCAAAGCCACAGCTTCCTACTGCTGCTTCGGTTCATGACAATGGTGTGAGAAAGCCATGACGGTTTGGGCTGTTCTTTCACACAATGCTAACTATTACTATTAGTTAATACTTTTTAATAATTAAATGATAATTACCCCTAACATTCATTGTATGTTCACTACACACCAGGCAGAGCTAATGTTTTATACTGATAACCTGATTTAATTTTCCAGTAACATATGAGCTGGGTCTCTTATTAGCCTCATTTTATGGCTGAAGAAACTTTAAGGCTTAGCAAGGTTACATAGCAAGGTTAAATAGATAAACCCGTGCAGAGTATGACTACACAGTCTTGCTATCATGCAAATAGGTAACGGTTTGCTAATTGGGGGTATGGCTAAGGACACTCCAAATAGCCGTAGAAGACTGTGGATTGACACTACTTTGCCAGTCTCTAGAGAACTCAATCTATAGGTCTTCCCGTTTGCAAGTGACGCAGGTAACATCTGACTCAGCAATTTGATATTTACTCTAAAGCATTTAAAGTTTTCTAAATTCCCATTTTAGTAGAGATTGGCGAACAAGGAGGGCTTAGCACTTTACACCCACCGAGACTGGTTTTCATAGAGGTTACTCAGTGCCTAAAGGACAAACTGAATGACTTAAAAATAATCATGAAAGAATAAAGGAGATACTTGCAAAGGAACAAAACAGTTATGTACAAAATAATTCTAGACTTTATTTTACTCAAATGAAATCACAAGATGATAGGGTCAGAAGAGACTTCAGATTTCTGGAAGACGGTGGGGAGGGAGTTGGGCAGACAGGTAACAATAGGACAGGGGGACGGAGATCCCGGGGAAAGGCACAGACTCATGGAAGTGTTCTAAGATGGGAAATTGAGACCCGGAGAAATGAAGTGACAGGGTGACATCATGTGAGCAAAGTCACAGGGTGATTCATACAGAGCTGCGTCTCGAACCCACCATTTCTACCCACAATGTCACCAACTGGTTAAAACAGAGAATGAGGGCAAATGCAGGGCCACTCTAGACAAACCCTGGATGGTTTGTCACGTCTCTGCTCAGTGCCAAGTTCTGGAACTTTACCACCTGAGGCCTCAGGTTTCATTAATAATTTTTATATTGATTAGATGAAGAAATGATCATATTTTGGATATACTGGGTTAAATAAAATCTACTATCAATATGATTCTGCCTGTTTCCTTTACTTGTCCAGTGTGGCTGCTAGGAACTTAAGATGACATACGGGGCTCACCCTGTATGTCTACGGGGCAGTGCTGAGCCAGAGAAACGCGACGGAGGCAGGAGCTCCTTCAGCCTGAGACACCAGGGAAAGTCACTCCGCGATCTGGAAGACCAGCATCCCAGCTCGAGGAAAAGGCAAATTCGTGGAGCTCTGCGGTGGGAATGAACCCGGCTTCTTGGAGCCGCAGTCAGGCAGTGTGGCCCAGTGAGAGGGGTAAGGAGAGGGCGGGAAGGAGCTGAGGCTGGCAGGGCCGCAGGCCTGGCACTAGGCAAGAGCCTGGAGGCTGAGTTTCGGAGTTGGGATTCCATGCCAGGAGCCACGGGAGAGCACTGGACGGTTACATCAGGGGAACACCACTCTCGCATTTAGCTTTTGCAAACATGCTGCAGGCTGGCGCCCAGGGGGGAGAGAGAACTGGCGTGCAAGCCAGGACAGAAGCAGGGCTACCAGGCAGGAGGCATCAACCTCATGGGACCCCCACAGCTTTTGGCCACTCCAGGTGACCTCAGACGAGGATAGGCGACAAAGTCAGAGACATTGCTAGCTCTCTCGCACAGGATACCAAGTCTTGTTATATTTAAATTTGATTCCATAGAATACTGCTTTCCTCACAGGAGCAGATAAAGGATGTGTTTGTTATCCAAATTGAGCCTGGGATTCTAAGAGTGATCCCACGCTGCTTCGTGGAGTTCTGCATAACGTGCCTCCTCAGAGAAGAGAGGGTATTAGGCTAGCTGCCCTTTACCCACTGGTGTCCCATTTCCTTTGTTCCACCATCACCACACTAGTTAACTTTTTAAAAAATTGGGGGGAAGGGTCTTAGGTTTGTCGTTTTGATTTCATTTAATTCTTTTACTTCATTCTTGCTGTTTATAATTAATGGAAAATTTGGTTTACTTCTCTCATGAGGCTTCCACCCCTTTTAACTGGGCCCTATTTTTGTGTTTTAGCTTCCTGGGTTCAGCCCTGAAACCCCCTTACTCACGATCTGTCAGCTGAACAGCAGCCCTCTAAGCTCATTTGCTCTGGCGGTTTCCACGAACCATTTGCTCTGTTGTTTCTCGATTCTCATTTCTTCCCTAGCTCAGTGGTCATTTTTGCCACTGGTGAGTCATCTGCTCTGAGTCATGCTTGGCGATGATGCAAAGGCCAGGAAAATGCCTCAGAGCACACCTGCGTTACAAAAGGATGTCACTGAAGGCTACTGTCTGCACCCACGCACATGTTTTCCTCAGCGCATTCAGTACGTAAGAGAAAAAGATAGCCCCCTTTTCTCTTTTTTTCCTTCCAAATTTACCATTTGTCTCAGCATTTGTTCGAGATTATTCCTATGGTGGAATGAGTCTTAGTCATTCGTTTCAGACTTTCAGAGGCAGGAGAATGTTCCTGGAATGAGCCCAGAAGCCCCCCGAGGATGAAAGCAGGTTTCCTTATGTGCCGTTCTTCCTCCATCGTACCACATGGACCTTCACACATGGCCACGTTTGGATCACTCTTTCCTTTGAGAGCTATGAAGGTGCTGTTTTACACAGGGGCCACCAAACTGTACGTAAAAAACTGTCCCTCATCAGAGGAGACCGGGGAGACAAGTAAATGAATTGTGCCCAGCCTGGATCCTGGAGCAGAAAGACAAGCTATCTGGGTCTGCGTGCCAGCTCTGCCCTCACAAGCTGTGTGACGGGAAGCAAATTACTCTGCCTCTCCGTGCCTCAGTTTTCTCATCTGTGAAATGGGGATGGTAATATTGACGACCCCATGGTGTGTTTGTGAAGATTAAAGTGACAACCTATAAAGCACATAGCACATCACTGGGCATGTCAGAGTAAACCCAGTAAATATGAGATGGAACAACAAACTTCCCCCTCAGGAACATAACATAAACTGCCTTCCTGCCTTTCTTCTGTGAGAGCTCTATGCTTGCCTCCTTGTCCAGGCTAACTCCGAAGTTTAAGGAACTTGACTCTGAATACCATCCCATAACTATAAGCGCTTTCCCCACACTCTGGCCTCAATTACAGACTCATTTCTTCCTTCCAAATATAAAACTCTTGGCAGAGGTGTTGTCATCAGTTCTTAGCACATGGGAACAGGACAGCCTCTCAGGTCCCCACGGAAAGGGATTTGAAAAAGCAGGAGGAAGAATGGAAAATCGGGATGAAAGCACAGCCCACAGGATGCGGTGGGGATGGCACTCAGGGACATTAAAGGACATCTAAAGGAGACGCAAGAGAATGGTGGTGACGGTGCCACTGGGGCGCTGGGAAGCTGGAGGGGTACGGAAGGCAGAGCCTGAAACGACTTTTCACTGGACAGCTTTTTGTATCATTTGAATTTTGTACCATCCACATGGATGTATTACCTAGTCAAAAATTAATTAAATGAGGGGTGGCCGGTTAGCTCAGTGGGTTAGAGCGCTGTGCCTTTAACAACAAGGTTGCTGGTTCGATCCCCCCATGGGCCACTGTGAGTTGCGCCCTCCACAACTAGATTGAAACAACTACTTAACTTGGAGCTGATGGGTCCTGGAAAAACAAACTTAAAAATAAATTAAAAGTTTTTTAATTAATTAAATTAAATTAGGGAAGGGGCATATTGGGTATCTGGGTGAGACAGAGCAAGAAATATAAAGTTCTCTGAAGGTGAAAGTGGAAGTCATTTCAGATATTTTGCTGGCTTGCTCTCACTCACTCCCCTGTCCCCCAACCCCTGATCTCCAAATACGAAAAGTTACACTCGATGGATTCCTGGATGGCTCATTCTTAGAGTATCAGCAATACTTTTTCAGGGTCCAAAACAAATCTGAGACACTGAAACCCAGAACCCTTAAAACCTTATGAAAAAACCCATCAGGAAAAGCTCCACCAGGGAAAATGCAACTTCTAATGATATCACCTCCCATCAAAGCTGCTGCGTGAGGTCTAATGCTGGAGCGCCATGTTCAGCTGTATCACTTATTTCACTACTGGACGTCAATAAGTTATTCCTCCAGCACAAGGACAGGGTAAGCAAAACACTAAGGAAATAGTAAAGGCAATAATCCCTCGGGGGGCCTCTGCAGAGCCATGAAAGAAACCCCACATCCTACCCTGGGCTCCTATTAAGATCTATTCACTAGCAGGGGGGTGGGGTAGAGAAACCATGGGACACCAGTCAGGGGATTCAGCTGGTCCTGTGCGAACTTGGCCAAGTCATTCAATTGTCCCGACCCTCATCCTCCTCACCTGTGACACATATAGATCACCACTTACTTTGCAAGTTGTAAGAATCATAGATGCTTTGTGTATAAATACCCAAATCATGTCATTACCCCTACAAAGAACACAGCACCTCCTGCCAGTTTTCCCCTTTAAAATGTCACTGGATTTTGAAGTTGAAAGGTGTTGTGCATTGAGTTGTCCCCCTAAAAAGATATGTCAAAGTCCTAACCTCCAGAATCTGTGAATGTGACCTTTGGAAATAGGGTCTTTGCAGATGTAATTAGTTAAATTAAGACAAAGTCATAATGAAGTAGGGTACACCCTAAATCCAATTTGACTGGTATCCCCGTAAGAAGAAGCAGAGAGACACACGTACAGAGGGAAGGTGACGTGAAGGTACAAATGCAAGGTCACATGGGAGAAGGTCATGTGACCAGAGGCAGAATTGAGAGTGATGCAGTGGCAAGCCAAGGAACACCAAGGATTGCTGGAAACCACCAGAGGCTGAGAAAGAGGCATGAACAGATTCTCCCTCTGAGCCCTCAAGAAGGAACCAATCCTGACAACACCTTGAATTTGGATCTCTGGTCCCCACAACTGTGAGAGAATAAATTTCTGTTGTTTTAAGCCACCCAGTTTGTGGTACTCTGTTAGAGCAACCCTAGGAAACTAATACAGGAAGTTATCTAGTTTTACTATCTAATGCTTGAATGCTTGAATTCTCTTGCCTAAAGGTCAGCTAGCCAGCTTATGTATGACTGACTCTAGTAAAAAAAAAACAAAAAAACACACACACACACACAAAAAGAAACAAACAAAAAACCTAACTTAATATCTACCAAGGAAGCAATCCCTCCCATGTACGAAAAGTTCTGTCATAAATACCAGTCGTTCAACAAATATTTATTGAGCACCTACTACATGCCAGGTACTGTTGTTTGAGGTACTGTTGATACAGTGGTAAATGGGGAGCAGACAAGAAAAGCATTCTCAAATAAGGTCATTTTCATATTGTTATAAAGAAAATAAAACAACATAACAGGATAGAAGGAGTGGGTTGGGAACTAGAAAGGAATTATTTTGATTGTTAGGGAAAGTTCCACTAAGGATGTGATATTGGAGCAGTGGCTTGAATGACAGGAAGCCAGTCATGGGAAAATCTGGAAGGAGGAACAGCCAGTGCAAAGGTCCTGAGGCAGAGCAAGCTAGACATGCTCAAAGCAGAGAAAGAAGGTGGGACTTCTGTGAGTAAGAGAATGGTAATTAAAGAAGCTGGAGAAACAAGCAAGGTCAGTCAGTACTCATAGACACACCAGCAGACCAAGGTAAGAAGTTTCAGTTCCATCCCATGAGTACTGGGAAGCCACTGGAGAGAGACATGATTTAACTCCGTTTTTTAAAGATCACTCTGGCATGGTTTTAAAGTTCTTAAAACTGGAGTGTTTCTCACTATAACTTTTGTCCTTTGGTACTTGGGATCTTAAGCCTCTACAGAACAAGTTCAATAAATGACAGCCCTGAACCTTCTGTAATCCTGGCTGCCAAGATCCTCCTGGCTTACCAGCTCTAAATCACTCACCACTGTAGCATTTCCAATAAATATGCTTGACTTTTTTTTTTCTATGTCCTTCATTAAATGTGATGTCCAGAAAAGAACACAATATTCTAAGTGTGGAACAGATGGGAACTAGCACTTTACTCAGTCCAGGTCTATATTTCTATTGACGTGCTTCAGGATTGTCTTGGCTTTTCATTCTGGTTTGTACCACTGTCCTGCCAAAACATATTTCCAGTAACCTTCTGTTGAAGTCCTTTTTTTGATGCTCAAATCTAGAAAAAAAATCATTATCCCTAATGAGAATAGCTGTGCCATGTTTTTTTTTAAGTGTCACTATTACCCAAACAATGCCACATATAAAAAAATGGATAAAATAAACAAAACGACTGGGTCAGCTCCTGAGGTTTCATAACCACTGCATTTCTCTTCCGGATGGAGGACAAGGAAAACTATTATGGCAAGTTTCTCTACCCTTGCTTTGGTTTCTTGCATCACACAGCTGAAGACACCTATGTGGAAATACTGAGAACTTGAGCAAAAGACACTCCCTGAAATCATACTTCCTACTAGATTTCTCAAAGACTTACAAACAAATCTGAGTAGACGTAGACTACCTCGAGCTTGGAGTAGGGAGAAGAGGTGAAGGTGCCTCTATACCAGTAAGCTAAGCTGACTTCGTAAGCAGGGCAAGGGGTGGGAGAGAAGGGTGTTCTGCCAGTGGATGCAGGGAAAGCGCTGGGGCCGCGCAGATGTGCGTATCATCTGCCCAGATCCTTCCCACATCCCTTTCCACACCTGGTGTCAGATCGCTAGGTTTAACACTTTGCTTTGACCCCTAGTACCTAAGTGACCTTGGACAAGTCACTCAGCCTTAGTTTCCTCATCTGTGATCCTTGAATGAGAACACCACCTATCACTCCATGTTTATTGTGAAGATCAACTAAGATTTTGGGTGTGCAAGTCCTTTGTACTGTCATATAAAAGTGAGGGGTTATTATTGGCTGTGGGATTTTTACTGATCCCTTTGCAGCTCTTTCCTGCTGCCAGTTGACTTTTCATGACTTTCTAAAAAAATCTTCCAAGGCTGCTTTTGATGTTTTTTTTTTTTAACCTGATTATTTTCTTTTGGAGGGAGGAAGAGAAGGAGGAAGGAAGAGAAGGAATGAGGGAGCGAGGGAAGGGAGGAGGGAGGGAGGGAGGCGGAAAGGAGGGAGGGAGAGAGAGAGAGGCACGTAGCATAACTCATCCCACCCTAAGCCTTTCCTAAAGATTGTCCTAAAAGAAGTCCCTTCAGAGCCATTTGGCATGACCATAAAGCAATTTACCTCTGAAGAACCAAAGTGATAGCCATGAAAAGAGAATCCCAGCTAATATGTATGGATATTCTCCACTTTCTGGAATTCTGTAGCAAGTTTATAAGATTGGTGATTTACTCAAGTCACTGAGTAGCTTTTTGTTTTGTCTTTAGTTGCTACATTCTCCAATAATACAAACTATCTTTATATTAACTGACACATGCCATGCAAAAGACAAACACTGCAAAAAACATAGGAACACATTCCAGAATTAAATGAGAGGCTAGAGATAATCTGCCCATCACTAAGAGTGCCTATGTGTGCATCCTCAGCCATCTTCATTTCTTTAATGGAAAAAGAAAACCTCATGAGTCAACTTTTTCATTGTGAGCCGATCTCAACAGCCTGTCGCTTTGAACTTCAAATATACAAGCAGTCCAATTTCTGAACAAAGTGGAAATAAAAATGAGTGACAGCTGAAGGGAAACACTCTGAACAATGGGAGGATATACACACTTCCAAACAGAAATATGAAAAGACGGGCAGGAGCAGTGCCACACAATACAATCTAAATCTCTTTTTTTCTTTGCTTAATCCAGTGTTAAGCATCTTATTGCCCTGGCTTAGGTTTAGGGAGCCGATGCCGCTCATGAAATGAATCCGAAACATTAGCATTAGGTGACGATGGCCTGGATGGCAGCCTGGCTAAAGCAGCCTGGTCCCTGACAGCTGTCAGCTCGCCTGGAACACTGACTCACCACAACGGCAACCTACACCTCCAGGCGCCCTCACCTGTACCTGCTCAGAGGCAAGTTCCTGCTCATTCTGCGGACTGGCACCTTGCCTAGCACTTAACCAGAGAGTTTGAGGAGCTGGCTGGTGCCCACTGCAAAGTCCTCTTCCAGGTTTCCTTCTCCCAAATCCAAGCAACGTGCAACCTAGGGAGGCACAAACCTCGTATAAGGGAGGAAACGTTCCCAGCTCCAGGACCACAGCCTGTGTTCTCGAAGACCCTGGTCACTGGCGTAGTCCGCCCTGAACGCAGTCCTACACCTGGCTTCTAACCGTGCGTGTCTACTGCTGCGCCCGCTGCAAACCTCCTCTTTTCTTACCGACACATGGGGAGGAGTGGGGGAGCCCGGGAAGGCACGGCGGGATCGATGCGGCAGGCACCCCGTCCAGAGCCTTTTCTCCCTCGCCCGCACACTTCGCCAGCCTGCCACCCCAGGAGCAGAGGGGCAGCAGATCTAAGACCGAACGCACACGCACAACGTGGCAGGTGTATTTCTCACGGCAGGCGCCGGCACCCCCTCCCCAGCGAGCTCTTCCAGGAGTCTGGCGGCTCTTCTTTCCCACGAGAACGAAGAACCGGCTCCATCTCGGAGCCACTTGGCAACACCATCTGCCACCGGGATGGGGACACCTTCCCGTCCCCTACACCGTGGGCTCCCGTTCCCATTTCCTCAACCCCCAGCAGACGCGGACCCTGCAGAAACCCCCGAGGCCCCCGACTCCGCGTCATTCCACGGCCCCCTCTCCCCAGCCCTACCTCCCCTCACCCGCTGGTCCCCGGAGAAGCCCGTGCTGTCGCCTCGGGCGCTCCAGCTGTCGCCCCTCGCAGAGTCCCCGCGCTGCCCGGAGACCCCGGAGTCCGCCTTTCCCCCTCGGGCGCCGGTGTGACCCCTCTCACCGCGACGGATGCCGACCGGCTGGCGGAGCCGGGAGCGAGTGGGCACTGGTGGGATCCGCGGTGAAGCCACAGAGCTGGCGGGAGAGCCGGGTCCTTCCGAGACGCCGGTCCGCGCGAGCTGTCAGTCAGCGGACCGCGCCCGCCCACCTAGTGCCGCCTGCGCAGGCGCGAAGGCAGCCCCGGAGCGGCGTCACGTGACGCGGCCGTACTGCTGCTGGTTCCCAGAGCTCGTCAGGGTCTTGGCTCGGTCGGAGTCGCTTTGGGCCCCTCGGCGAGAGGCCTGGTCCCCTGCCCCCGGGAGCACGTTCGGAGACGTCCCGTGGGTCGCTGTTACGAAAGGTCCTGGGAACCCCGATTTCCTGGGTCTGCTCAAAACGGGTGTTTTCCCGGGCCAGGAAGAGTTGGGTGGGACAGACCGCTCTGCCAGCAGATGAGTAGGGGCTTTGGTGTTTTTAGTTGTGGTGGTGGGGAGCTCCGGCAGGGACCCAGGAAATATAGCTTGTTTTTGGTTACTTCCCAGCCCTGAGTGTCCCCACCTTTAAAACAGGGATGCCATTTGCCATTTCCTGCCCTCAGTAACGAATATACTTTCCAGTCATAGCATTAACGAACATACGTTTAAAATAAGTCAGGCAAGGATGCATGTTATAGAAAGGCATTTTGAGGCTGAATTATGTTTTGAAAAGGGCATCTTAAAGGCTGATAAGATTCCACCCCACCTGCTCCCAAAGTTCTAGGCCAGGCTGCATCTTTTTCAGCAAATACAATAAACAACTTTCAAGCCATCCTGTTCCTTCCACATACCTGCAATTAAAAAGAAAAAAGAAGAAAACAGAAGAGTTACCCTGAGAAACTGAGTCCCCCTCACCCCACCCCACCCCCATAAGTTTGGAGTTAAGTCAAACTTGGTTCCAGCACCTAGCAAAATAAAGAATCTGATTCCGGAGTGTGGGCTCTGATACCTCAAATTCTAAAGACATTTCCACAACTACACTGCTGAGCTATCGTGCTCCTTCTGGTGAAACAGGAAGAACTGGAGTTCTGTCACTTAGGAGAAAAGATGAGTTATGGATTGATGATCAGGTATCTTTTCTGTGCCCCAAGCACGGAGCTGTTGGGTCCTGGAAGAAGACCTATTGAACTTCAGACTTGCTAGGGAAAGTTTAAGGGAACTACAAGAAGATGAAAACGCTGGGAGCTGCAGTTTCACAGGTCATAGCGCCATAGGTGCTTCTGGTCCATCCCAGATTTGCTTGACAAGCTTGGTATGGCCATCATGTGTGAGAAACTGGATCTCTGGATGTTTCAAACTTGATGTGAACTCAGGAAGGAAAGGGGTGTAAGGGAGCCTTCATTCCCTCATGAGACACTACAGATAGGTGGGCATGCTATTGGTCCCTGTAAGGTTCTGTCCAGCAGAATATGAGCCCGTCTTGCATACTTTATGAAAACAGAGGGTTGCATCTGTAGCTGGAGAACGTCCTCTTCTAGTTCAGTGAGTGAACCTAACACAAAGCACCATCTCATGTAGCCCTGACCTGACTCTGGCAGTAGCAGCTATTCAGGGAAATCGAAAAATGTGAGCTCATTCAGGGTCAGATTCCATTTGAGGGAAACATCATTTCTCAAAAGATTTATATAGACCTTCTCTCTCCCTATCTTGCCAGAAGGTTGGAGAGAGGGAGATGGCATAGCCATTTAGAAAAAGGGGAAGAAAGTTAAGTTCTGCAAACCACAGACCAATGAACTTGACATTGGGCTTGAAAAATATTGAGGTTACTCGCAAAAAATATTTGTACCCCTCAGAAGAGGAAGCACCGATGAAAAGACCAAGTCATGCTAGATTAGCCTTATTTCTGTTGTGAAATAGGTATAGGCTGCTAAATCAAGGAAATACTGTAGAAGTCATGTGTCTGGATCTGGAAGGTATGTATTGACCAGGATTCTTTCAGTTATAAGTGACAGAACTCAATTCATACTGGTTTTTTGAAAGGGAATATATCGGCTTCCGTAACTGAAAAGTTCTGGGATTGGCCCAGCAGGATCTCGGGGCTCAAATGATGTCATCAGAACATAATCTCTTTCCCATCTGTCTGCTTCACTCTGAGTTGGCTTCATTCTTAGATTTGGTTCTTTCTAGAGTGGTCTCTAGCAGCAACAGGCTTATATTCTCTCAACTTAGCAGTCTCAGTGGAAAAAAGGATTCTCTCCTTCAGTATTTCCAGCAATGGAAATATTGCTGGAAATATTGCAGGATGTGGTCAGAGTGGACTGTCATTGCTCAGGTGCTTATCCCCTTGAACTAATCTCTGAGGCCAGGTTGTTGGGATAACTGGATTGACCACATCTGGACAGAGGTGAGGATCAGCAAGGGAAAGGTGGGTCCCCACAGGAAACCGAGGTGCTCTTGTGAGGAGAAGGGGGACAGATTCCGGGCAGGCAAAGGAAAGCAACAGCGATCCACACAAAGCATTTGCTAAGATAGCTCATGATATTGTATGAAGGACAGGAAGACAAAGAGGGAGAAATAGTAAATTTGCTGGATGACTGAATTAATATTCAAAAATACTTTCATTAGAGAATGAGTCCAAAAAACAATTATACAAGATAGAGCTGGTGGTGTGATTTCGCAGCAGTTCTGCTGTCCACCATGCCTATTTCCCCCTCCCCCTTTGTAACATATCGCCACACACTTAGTGGCTTCAAACGACACCAATTTATTCTCTTACAGTTCTGGAGGTCATGTCCTAAAATCGAGGTGTCAGCAGGGCTCGTTCCTTCTGGAGGCCCTGGGGGAGAATCATTTCCTTGTCTTTTCCAGCTTCTAGAAGCTACCAGCATTCCTTGGCTCAAGGCCCCTGCTTCCTTCGTCTTCAAATAGTTCGTTTCCTCTGGAATAGTTCCCAGCTTTTCTTTGTCCTTCATGACACGAATATGTATTAAGGACCATTGTTTTGTAGAATGTCTCTGTTTAGATTTTCTGATTGCTCCCTTATAGTCACGTTTTTGGCAGCAGTACTGTAAAATTGATGGTCGTCCTCAGTGTATTATATCAGGAGGCACAGTTTGTTTCATTACTGCTGATCCTATATTTGACCACTGGTTGAGATGATGATGTATTTCTCTATTATAAAGGGACCTTTTTCCCCTTTGTAATTAATAATCTGTGAGGAAGATACATTGAGACTATTTAAATATCTTATCATCCAATGAACTTTCACCCAGTGGTTGAACATCCATTAAAAATAATGCTATGCTTTTTGCAAAACGTGGTGTGTTCTAATTCAATAGCTCCATCGGCGTTTACTACTTGACATTTCCCTGTATCTATGCTTGCCCTTCTCCAATATGTTCTCCACAAAAATAGATGGAATGACCTTTAAAAACCACAAATGTGATCAAAGCTTCCAGTGGCTTCCCGCTTCCCCTCAGATTCTGCTGGAATCTGCTGGAATCCCTCATCTGTTTGTTAGGGTCTTGCATGACCCGGCCCCTTCCAAGCTCCCCAGCCTGGGCTCAAGCCACTTCGCCCTCACCCTCCACACACAGACCCCTTACGGAATTCAAACAGTACAGGCCACTTTCTCCTGAAGGGCCTCCCCACCTACTCCTTGGCCTGGAACCCTCTTCCTCCAGCCTCTGCATCCTTTGCTTAGCAAATACCCAAGTGTCCTTCACATATCACATCCTAAAGGGAGCTTTCCACATGACCTCCAGACTAGACCAGATTCCTGGGTATACTCTCTTACTCCACAACGTCCTTTTCCTTTATAGGAACACACCACACACGTCTGTAATTCTGCACTGAGTTATTTCATGAGCTTCTGAGCTAATCGACATGACAGGAACTTTGGTTTTGCGTGCTCATGTGTCTGCAGCACCGAGCATGGCACCAAGCACAGAGTCAGTCATTAAATGCTTATCGAACGAATCAATATGAGACTAAGACAAGGATGGCGGGGAGGGAGGGACAAGAAAAGAACCGAGTTATTGGAGCCAGAGCACCAATGGGCAGGGGCTTGCTTCCAGGAGACTTGGTGGATCAAGTCCTGGCAGCAGGAACGGGAATCACGCCACAGGCCAGTCCTTGGAGCTTGGGATAGAGCTGCACTGGTGTAGAGCATGGCCTCCAGCTCCTTCGAGAGGGAGTGTGGTACACTGTAAAGAGAAGGATTTTCATAGACGGAAGGAGGTCTGCAGGCTGGCTGTGCTTCTCTGGTTCCTTGGGGCACTCATTTAATTCTGAGCCTCGGTTTCCTCAGCTATACAAAGAGATCGTACAACTTCACAAGGATGTGACGATGAAGTGAGTCTGTGAGGCGGTATGACCGCAGCAAAGAGCAAGACATCTGGGTCTGAAGCCTGGCTCTCCACTCCTAACCTCACTGGGCCTGTTTCTTCATCTATGCAAGGGGCCAACCACGCATTGGTGCTCATTCACCCAATGCGTGACTGAGTGCCTACTTTTTGACAGGCGCTGGGGAGACAATAGTGCCCAAGCCCGACAAAACTCTCTCCTTTCGTGAGGCTCGCACTCCACTGAGGGATAAACAGTGGGATAACGAAGTGAAAGACACAGGAAGTTAACTGAGATGTGACAAGGAGCAAAGCTGGGAGGGGGAAGTGAAATGTTGCAGGAATGGGAGGGAGGGAAAACGTTTAGATGTGGTTCCAGGGAGAAAGATGCCTTCCAAGTCAAGTCCCAAAGGGCATGAGAGAACGAGCTTAGGACATCCATAGCACCAAGACCAGATCCTGGCACTCACTAAGTGCTCCATACATGTCCACTAGCGACATGCCCTCCCACCAGCGGCTCTACCGATAGCTGGAGGCACAGCTGCCCACTGAAGAGGAATTCAGGAACACTCCATACCACTTTGGGTTCGTTAGACTTCCTGGGCCTTGTCTAACACCATGGGCTGTTGGAAGCCTCTCACTTTCCTAGTCTGGCTGTTGCATGCAACACCACAAACTCACAGGAAAAAATAAGAAACAACCCAAACACTCTTCTGCAACAAACCCGATTTTCCTCTGTACAGCCTTTGTCTCTGTCCCCTTTTGCCCCCAGTGTTTACTTGAAGTACAGCATACAAATGTGAAGTGTACCTGGCTGGAGGAAGTTTTACCAAGTGAGCACGTGTACAGCTGGCACCCAGACCGATTATTAGATCCCTAGATTCCCCCCTCAGTGGTAACCATTGCCCTGCCCTGTGTTTGTACAACCAAGATCCATTTTGCCTTTGAACTTATGATGAAATCATACAGTACGTACTCTTTCGTGTCTTGCATCTTTTACTCAGCATCATATTTTGAAGTTGATCTGTATTGTTGTATGTACATTGTACTTTCCTTCTGTATAGTATTTGATAGTATGAATAGACCCCAATTTACTTATTCACTCTGTTGTTCATGGACTTTTAGGGTTGCTTCCAGTTTCGGGCTGTTACAGAGATGCTGTGTGAACATTGTAGGACACGTCTTTTGGTGAACACAGGTATGGTATACTCTGCTTCGGCGGACACTCCCAACAGTCGTCCAAGGCAGTCTACACCGACGTGCCCACCCACAGTGGACGGAGCTTCTCGTTACTCCAGTGCTTGTCAGCACTTGGGGTTTTTCATGTGATCCATTCCGGTGGGTGTGTGAACAGTATTTCATTGTGGTTTAACTTGGCATTTCCCTGATGACTAATGAAAATGAGCATTTTTTCATGTTTTGGACAGTCTCTTTTGTGAAGTACTTGTTCAAGTGCTCTGCCAATTGTTCTATTGGGTTGTCCCATTTACTTTTCATTACATTTGTAGATATTTAAAAATGAATACATGGTTAAAAAAAACAAGTTACAGATCTGTTTGTTGTATTTTTTTCTGGGGATATTCTATGTACATATGTGTCCCCCACTTTCCTTTTCTCCACAAATACACACACTGTTTTACACAACAGACTTAATATACCTGGAAGACCATCCACACACATAAAAATCTGCCTCATTCTCTTCTTATAATTGCACAGCACAGAATTCCATTTTATGCTCACAGCATACTTTATTTACTATATGGATGGGCACATAGGGCGATGCCAGTTTCTTGCTTCTACAAACATGCTACTGTAAATAATTAAGTGCAAACATCTTTGTGCAAATGGGTGAGTCTATCTGTAGGATAAATTCCTAAGAAGGAAAGTGCTGGGTCAAAGGGTATGTACGCACATTTTTGTGATTTGTATTGCTAGCTTGCTCTGCAAAGAGCTAAACGAATTTACTGTTGCACCACTTGGGTCTGCCTTGCCAACACAGAGTACCGAAAAACTTTTGTATTTGCCAATCTACTAGATGAAAAATGGGATCTCCATGTACTTGAAATTTGTGTTCATTCCTTTTACTCCGAATGAGACTGAGCCTCTTTTCACATATTTGAACAGAGCCTCCACTTATAAAAGGGCTGTTTCCTGGAATGACTGGTTAGCTGGAAACTTGCTCCTGAGGGGTAAACAGAACTAACCCTGGAGATGGGATGTTGTTACCACCCTTGCAAAGGCCACCAATGTTAGGGGGTTTTCTGTTCCCAGGGTCTCAGTGGAATCAGGGAGAGGCAAAAACCTCTGTGTTGAGCCACAGTCTTCAAAACAGGAAGAAACCTTAGAAATCTAGTCTAATCTTATGTTTTAGAGATTAAAAAAGAAAAAGTTGAGGCTTGGAAAGGGGAAATGACTTGCAGAAGACCACATTATCAATTCTGTTGAGAAAGAGACGAAAATCCTTGATAGGAGTTGAATTGTTTTTGTCAGCTGCTGCCATCCCTGTTAAATATTTTAATGAATGACTTTATTGTACTATTTCCTTAGCAAGGGTGTAATTATAAAGTTACAATAAACAAGCTATACTAGTAATTAACAACATAGGCAACATAAACAAGTGTGGGGACTCAGGAAAATTATGGGGTGAGGATCCCCCCCTCTTCATTTTTGGTGAAAGACTTTGAAATGGGTTAAAAAGCTTACTGGGTGTCTTCAATGAACAACTAGGCATTGTCTGGCATACCCTTTTTGGGTTATCTGGTTCCATGATGTTTTTTCTTTTCTTTAAACTATTTATAATCTATAGGTTATAGAGAATTGATAGCAATGCAAGTGATTCTTCCCCACAGATAACAGACAAATGAATCTTGTATGGTAGAAGTTCAACTGACTTCCCTCCGCCACAGTAGAAGAAGCCAGTTTTGCATCTATTAAGCAAATTTATCTGAGCTTTCCTGATTGTACATATAAGGGCCTGCCTTTTGGATTCATCTCTCAACCATCTGTATCATCTTCCATACTTTCTCATTAATTAGTGAGTTAAATTAAATCTTTTACATGTGTTTACATTTGTATAAGTCATAATTTAACTTTTTTTAAAAAAAATATATATATTCTTTGAACATTGCTTGTAGCAAGTGTATCTCAAGTATAGAGCCACTTACAGCCTACGGAAAAGATTTGACCACTGATTGGACGCCTACCTCACTTCTCTCCCTTGTGGAAACAAAGATACCAGGTGTTAGGAGGCTCAGTGAGGGGTGACTGAATGCAGAACACCATTTTGAATGGAGGTGCATGACACTGTGGGTGAAAAAAGGGGCCACACACTAAACCTGACAAGTTCAGGGAAACCAACATGGCGGCCCTACAAACTCAGAGACTGAACATAACCACATAGGATGGTCTGAACGTGAAAATTCCTAACTAAAAGCGAGTCATGGCGGGAAGTCACATCTTAGGCCTGTAGCTTCCTTGACAAAAGTCAATCTTTAACTTAGGTGAGCCTGTCTAGTGTCTTTTTTTTTCTTTTCTTTTTTTTTTTAAGGAGGGTGCAGCTCAAAGTAGCCGATGTGGGGATTGAACCAGCAACCTTGGTGTTAGGAGCACCGCGCACTAACCAACTGAGCTAACCAGCCACATTCTAGTGTCTTTTTAAATCTAAGATAACTTACTTTAGAAATGTCAGCATAGTTGGGCACAACCTCCTCCCCAGGGCAGGAGACCACAGAACCCCCCATTGTTATCCTTTTCTTGCACAGCATCTCTAGGTGCTGTAAATGTTAATTATTGACTATCCTGTACCCACCCATATAAAAGAAGTGTGTCTCTCTGTTTTACTGTTTATCCAATCTCAGTGATTCCCCCTCCTTTGCTTCCTCCCGCCCCCGTCATCAACTACCAATGGATTTCATGTAACCATCCTTATATTTCCTCCTTTGACTCTAGTGTATAAAATAAGCTGCAAAACTATCATTGTCTGGAGCATTTTCTCAATCTGTTGAGATTTTTGCTTCCTGGCAATTGTCAGCAGTTTGGCTCAAAGAAACTCATAAAAATTCTCTACAGGTTTGGACATTTCTTACACTGACAATATGCTAACAAAATTATAAACGTTTTAAAGCTGAAATTTTGATGGTTAACTCAATGTACCCCATCCTTCCAAAAGTTGCTGGAATAAGTTTCTGGGAGCAAGAACAGAAAATAGTGAGAAAGTGGCTTGCAGACAGTGAGATTCTGACAGGTTCCTTAGCTGTAATTATTGCTTTCATCCATCTTAATTACGGCTTCTCATCAATTTAGTGGCGTACTCACCAGTTTAACAACAAACACTAACGGAGCACCTACTTCCCAGCCCGGCGGAAATTGTCCCAAATACTATAGGAAACCCAAATAAATAAAAAGCATGTGTCTACCTTTAAAAAAATATATGGGACTTATCATCTGGAAAAAAATCGTTGGTGTCCTGGTCCCTCAGAGGGAGACCAGAGGCTCAGGACCCCAGGAATCAGGCCTCCAAACCCCAGGCCAGTATGTTTCGCCCTTTCCCCCACGTGCTTCCGCCTCTGTCGTTTCCACTCCTGTCGTTTCCATTTCCCCATTTTCTGAGTTTTCATTCCTGCATACCGTACAGGCCACACCTAAAGGTGACAGTTCCTTGAGACGTCGCCGCAGGATCCGTTCACCTGGGTAAGAATTCTCCACCGAGTGTGACAGCCTGACACCGCGGCTTGGACCTTGCGGCGGCCCGTAGCCCCCATCCTTTCCCTTCCGGATGTCAGCTTGGAGGGATCCCTTTACTTTAGCGAGCGGAGCTTGTAACTAGAAGCTGCCTTTCTCAACGAACCGTCAGTGCTTAAGAGCCAGTGTTCCAGAGGAATCCTGGCTCACATTTCCCCGTAAACCGCCTCAAGCCCCGCTCCGCCGCTAGGAGGGGGGCGGCGGGAACTGCGCAAGCGCGGCGCCGCTGACCTCGCGGGGTTAACTTCCGGGGGTCGCACCGCCTGCTCTCCAGGCAGGGCTCCGGGCTCTCGCGTGTGCTTTGCCGCCGCCTCCCTGTGATCGGCCCGGCGGGACCGACCCGAGCCGAGCCATGGGGCCTGCGACGGGCCGGCCGTGAGCGCGGCCGCATGATGCGTCCCTGGCTCGGCTGCTGCAGTCGCCGCCGCCGCCGCCACAGGTCAGGAGGAGCCGCAGCGCGGGGCGACCCCGCCCGGGCCTCGGGTGAGTGCGGCTGGCTGGGCTGGGTTGGGCCGGGCCGGGCCGGCTGGCTGCTCACTCCCAGGTCTCCCGGCCACTCCCAGGCCCCTGCCCCCTGCTCCCTGACCTTCACCCCGCCGCGTATCTGCGACCTTCCCAGATTCCTCGGGGGCACTTCTGTGCCTGCACTTGACTTCCGCAGGTGTCTCCTTGTCACTCCTTAGTTGATCTTTCTGGATAGGGCCCGAATTGCAGCCCCAGCTTTCTGCTTGACCTTGGGCATGACAGCTCCCCGAGCCAGGGTTTTCTTCTCTAATAACCGGGTTGTTCTCAGGGCTGGAAGACAGAGGGCTATAAACCGTTCTGTAAGCTATAAAGAGTTAATGATAGGCACACATTACAATGGCCTTTCTCCCACATCGTCCGTGGCTTCTTGAACGCTCTTGTTCTTCCCTTCCTTAAGTTTTATTTTTACTTTTCTCCTGCTTTGCGCATCGTTCTCATTATCTTCCCTTACCCCTGTCACTGATCTTTGGAGGGGTTTCCCGCCGGGGCATCTGGGACAATCAGGTCAGCCCTTCAGGGCCATCAATGTCTGCATCTGTTCTTAGTGCAGCCAAGGCTCATCTCTCCTGAGGAGCCATTGCTGCTGGAACTGAGTCTCTTTCTGCTGTTAGATGGACACTATTCACTTAGGAGCCACCGGTTTATCATGGTAGTTACATTGGAGTGTAAGGACAACTGTTGATGCAGACGCCTGGCTTCTTTTGCTGTCCAGGTTGTATACAGTGCTTTCCACATTGATGCTACAGTGTTACATTTGTAATGTGCTTGGTGTATGTATTTAATCCACATATATGTATGTATTTTACTTTTACTGCCTTAGATGGTCTAGAAATCTCGCTCAGTATATTTCTCTTCCTAAACTCTTCACCTCATAGATGATGCATTTAATTTCTTTGATACTGTCTCACAACTTTTGCTTCCCTAAAGTCACCTTTTAAAAAGTCACCCTGTTAAATTTGACGTGTTAGGAAGTTACAACTTGGTTGAAGTGAATGGCTCTCAGGATATTTGAAACATGGAATGGGACACACGTGATAAATTGCATTTCTTGAACATTGGCAAAATGGAAGGGTTCGATTTTATTGAAGTTGTTTGGATTATGTACTTTTGGAGTTAGACCGGTAGATTCACGTCGACTTTTGAGTTGCGAGGTAGAGGAGAACAAGACCATCTGAAGAGAGAATTTCCTAACGAATTCATAAAACAATTGGAACTCTTTCTGCAAATGTCTCATACCAAGGTAAAGTGGGTAAAAATGTATACGGAAGTGTTCCGTTCCCAGTGACTCAGAGCCTGCCTCAAATTACAACGAGTGAATTGGAACTTTATAGCCATGCTAATGAATGCAGTATAAAAGCAGAAATCCTCTTCTAGAAAGGACAAGGGCAGTCACATGCCACTTAACAATAGGGATATGTTCTGAGAAGTGTGTCGTTAGGCGATGTCACTGTGAACGTCATATAGTGTCCTTACACAAACCGAGATGGCCTGTCCTGCCACACACCTAGGCTAGATGGTGTAGCCCTTTGCTCCCAGGCTATAAATCTGTACAGCATGCGACTCTACAAAATAACACAAGATTAAAGCAAGCACAAGAGAAAAGGATGCAATCAAGAGATGGGGTAAACACGAGATGTCTGAGGCTGCTGCCAGGGTAACACAGCATGCTGTTTTACAGCAAACTTGTTTTTATAAGTAGCACGAACATACTCTTAACAATAAAAAGTACAGTGTGGTAAATACATAAACCAGTAACATAGTCGTTTATTATCAAGTATTATGTACAGTACAAATTGTAGTATGTGCTATAATTTATATGACTGGCAGGCAGCACGGGTTTGTTTACACCAGCCTTGCCACAAACACATGAGTCATGCATGACATGCTCTACGATTCACTAGGCAATAGAACCTTTTCAGCTCCATTTGAATCTTATGAGACTGACGTATATGCAGTCCGTTGTTGACTGAATCATCATTATGCAGCACGGGACTGTATTAGCATGGAGAGAATGGCCCTCTCAGTGAGGCCGTAGTGAAAGGAACTCGATGTGAGACCAGTCTTGATTCAGTCGAAAGTGTGGATATACTTTTACATTCTTCTGAAATTGTCCCTGCAGGCTTGGACTCCTTGGTGATCTATGTAATATAGTCTTTGTTAATTGGAGGAAATGGGACTAGAAATAAGTTCACATACAAAGTTACCATTTGGGATGAATTGAGAAGTAGTTTTCCTGATGATTCCAGAACTTCCCGCTCCAGTCCATGCGGAACAGCTCTACGAGATCGTTTTCTTGAAGCACGTTTCTTACAAGGAATGTTTTCATTATAAAAGCAATACATGCTTATTTTGTAAAAAGTTTAAATAGAGCAGAGCATAAAGCATCAACACTCATTCACACTCCCTCTTCTCCCCAAAACCAATGTCCAGGGTCAGTGTTAATTAACAACTTGCCGCGTGACCCTTCAGCTGTAGCACCTGAGCGTGTAGGCTAACTGTGAAAGTGAGTCAACCACAATTTTACAGAGAACAGTCGCCACAAGACCACCTTCACTTGTGACACCAGCTACAAGTTTGGGGGTTTCCCAAACCACCTTATATTTGAGTAGTAGTTAGAAGGACTCACAGAACTCACTGAAAGCTGTTATACTCACAGTTATGGTTTATTACAGGTAAAGGATACAGACTGAAATCAACTAAGGGAAGAGGTTCGAAGGACAGAGTCCGGGGAAGTATCAGAGGTGGGGCTTCCGTTGTCCTCTCCCCGTGGAGTCAGAACATATTACTTTCCCAGCATTCCTATGAGACAGTATGCATAGGGTATTGCCAACCAGGGAAGCTCCTCTGAGCCTTGGTGTTCAGTCTTTATTGGGGTTCCGTTACATAGGTGTGACTGATTAATTGCTCACATCGTTGATCTCAGGTTCCCGGTCAGTTCTTAGTGTGTGACCCAAACGCCCACCTTAAATCCAACCGTTAGTCTCTCTGGTGTGGCCAGCCCCCACCCTAAATCATTGTCAGCCAAGGACAAAGGCCAGACCTCCTTTGGGGCAAGGTTGAATTCTTTACTACACAGCATCCTTCCTTTTCTCATGGTCCCATCCTTAAAATGACACTTTTCTCTTGCTTTACCATTGACACATGACTCACCCATCTAGATCATGGAGGAGACAGAGACCACTGGGAGAGTTCTTTTAACTGTGATTCCTTTCTAGGTATCAAATCTGAATATCCATCAGTCTTTTTCTTCCCCTTGCCTCTGAGGAAGAGAGAATCCCTCTTTCCCAATGCTAACCGGTACGTGTCCTTTGGTCTTCCTGTTGTGGGACACGCATTTAGTCATTTACTCTCACTTGCCCCTTTGATTTTCTTCTCTTTTACTGACTCTTTGTCTCTTCCTACAGCCATGTTCATGTCTTGCTAATCTTAGCCTTGCTTATACTTCATTCTATTCTCAAAAAACCTTCAGTAAACTCGCATTGTCTCATAAAATCCAGACTCCTTACCGGGCCAAGATAATGCCTTGTTCTGGTACAGCATCTCCTAGTTTTCAAACACGTATGTTATCTGACAGCGCCTGGTACGTGGTGGGTGCTTGGTAAATGTTAGATTAATGACTAATTTGCCCAGGCAGAGAGAGAGAGTCTTCTGATTGGAGGGAACAGCAGGAACAAAAGCACAGAGGATGAAAGGGCATGGCAGGGGGAGCCAGAGTGAGCGCTGTGTGGAAGCGAGTGCTGGAAACTGAGTCCGGAGAGGTCGGGAGAGCCGACTCAGTGGCGCCTGGAAGGCCGTGGTCCCAAGGTTTGGGACCAGATCGAGTTTGTGACCCACGTGTGATTTTGACCGTAACTCCTGCAGCCACATAGAGGGTGTTTGAAACCTGGCGACACTCTGAGGTTAGGATTCTGCACAGGTTCAGGCCAGAGGTGAGGTGCCTACGTGTGGGTTGTGGGAAAGGTGAGAAGGGAAGAATCAGAGCTGTCGGTGGGAAGTGTCTGTCCTCAGCATGGAGGAATGAGGGAGGAGGAGGCATTGTGTGCCTAGAGGTTAAAAGGTGCCTAATAAATACGGGTGGTGTGAGGAGTGTTGTCAACCAATGGAAGGAGAGGCCAGTTCTCTTAAGCTGGTGGTTTGGTGCCTTCTGGGAAATGGTGCAGCTCACTTGCTGCACCCAGTAAGCAGGGGGCAGTCAGAAGAGAGAAATTTCCAGTTTCTCTTGAGACAGTCTTTTACAGTCATTTCTTTGTTGAAATGTTTTGAATTCTTAAAGTTCCATGTTTCCCGAATGCAATGTATTCATTACAGAATGCATTTTCTAAAACCAAGTGCTGTGGGAGATAATTGAATGGACGAACATGGGCTTTGGAGTCAAAACAGTCCTGACTCCACCCTTTACTGGCTGTGAACTTGGGCCAGTTACTTCAGCTCTAAGGCTCAGTTTCCTCATCCCCAAAGTGAGCTAATAATAGTGCCTAGCTTTTAGGGTGGTGGCAGGAGTAACTGTGATAATGTATAGAAAACTCCTGACACACAGTAGCTATTGGGTAATTGGCCTTGCTTTTCACCTCTAATATTTTACACTGTCATTAACTTGCAGCTCAGAGTTAAATCTATTGGCATGTCAAGTGTTCATGGTGTTTCGGATTTGGGTGAGTCTAATGTTATAAAAATTCACTTCATATTAAACAAGGAAGCCCTATTTAGGAAAATGTGGAAAGAGGTTGGGATTCATCAATCTTCAGGTTCAGCTATTCCCTAGGACAGGACGGTTAAAGAGGTTTGTAACTCTGGGGCTCTTTTTTTTTTCTTCTAGATTTAGGATTCTTGAAGATTTACTAACCATGTTTGTCTGTTTAAAAGTCACGGCTCCATTTGACATTCAGAGTCAGGCTGTGGCTCTAGTACAGGGATAAAATGAAACCTTTGGTGTGTGTGTGAACACACCTTCGGTGCTCCAGGTGACACACCTGAAATTGAGACTTTCCCATAAAAAGCCCTACGAGTGTGGGTTTCTCTCCTCCTCCCCTTCTCCCTCTCTTCCCTTCTCCCTCTCCCCTTAACCCTTCCACATTTCTCCCCTACTCTTTTTCTCCAAGGGTCCCTGAGCTTGTGATCCACCCCCCTGCCAGGCCTCCCACTTTGATCCTCTTTCATATTCCTTTCATGTGGCCGTGGGCTTATTGCCTGCTTTTTCTGGTCTTCCTCAAGCACACTCCCTGATGCTCTCACTCATTCACTCAACAAATATTTGCAGAGCGTGTAGTGCGCCAGGGGCGTGCTGGGCATGAGGAACATTCTGTTGAGGTGAGGACAAAGGAACAAGACAGCCAGCAAGGGAGGATGGTGAGATGTGAGGTCAGCAGGCTTCAAGATGGGTAGGATTTTATAGGCCACGGGGAAGCCTTTGGTTTGTATTCTAAATGCAGAGGCAGTCATCGGATCGTTTTAAGTGAGGGACTGGCTCCGTCTGATTTCTAGCCGTAAAAACATACTCTGGGTGCTGCATGGGGAATGGATGGCAGGGTGAGTGTAGAAACAGCACTGGGTAGGTGGTCTGAGTCCTGCCCAGGTGAGGGCTCACGTGCCTTGATCTAGCTGGGTGAGGAGGTAGAAGAGAGCGTCCGATTTGGGTCGGCTTTGGTGGAAGAGCCCACAGAACTTGCTGATGGGTTAGATGTGGAAGTGGGGGAAAGCGTTAGATGAGGGATGAGTCCTGGAAGGATGATCAAACTCGTGAAGGGTGAGTTTTGACCTTGGCAACTAGGTGGTGGTGCTGTTTGTCGAGACGGGAAGAGTGGGGTCGTAACAGTGTGGTGGGTGGGTGGGTAGTGTTTCAGCTTTGACCTTCCTACAGTGGAGTGGAGTTGTTGAGAAGCCAGTTGGATATACTCAATGATACATTATTAGCTTGGGAGTTTCCCAGATGCACTTTTTTTTTTTTTTTTTTTAACGGGCACACAACTCACAGTGGCCCATACACAGCAATCGAACCGGCAACCTTGGTGCTGTTAGCACCACGCTCTAACCAACTGAGCTAACCGGCCACCCCCGAGATGGACATAGTTTAAACGACATGGGACTGGGATCCTATGAGACCATTTAGAGAGCATCTAGAGAAAGGGGAAAACCCAGGACGGAGCCTGGGCACTCCCAACATTTAGGTGTCTATGGAGGAGAAAGACCTAGTAAGAGACTGACATATGGCTGGTGAGAAAAGAAAGAAACTCAGTGTTGGCTCCACCCCACCCCCACTCAGGAGACTGACTTTCCTCTTCTAGTCCCATGGCTTCTTGGTGCGTTTCCATCCTTTTGATCTGCGGTGTCCGAGTGCTATTTTTGAGTGACTGAGGATTTTAGTGTAAAAGATCTTTGTAGAAAGGTTAAATAAGTTGACTGTTCACGTTAAGGATAATGTGCCCGCATATTATTGAGACTTGGCTTTAGTTCACTTAATATTCTGTTGGTTTTTTTTTTCCTTAAAGGTTATATTGTGTTCTTCAGAGTCAGTAATTTGAGAAGAAAATAGTGGTTTCATGTGGCATCCATTATTGGTTGGTTTTGAAAGCACAAACTAAATCTTTCATGATTGTAAACTGCTGGAAAGAACATTTAAGAACATAATTGCAGTAAATACACTGCAGTAGATTGTCTGAATGCTCCGTTCGTTTACCAAGGTCAGTGAGAATTCTGGCTCTTTGGTGATAACCTACCCTGACTCAGGCCCCATCCGGTTCACTATCATTCATGTAGTTGATACACCTGCGACATTAATGCTTGACATGCTCCCTTCACTCCCCTCCTGTGTAGCAACCTGTTTGCATGAGATCTGAGCCTTCGGCTGAGTGGTACCTCCTCCGAATTCTGAAAATTCCCCCTGGTGACCCTGCCTCAGGCCACCTGGCTACCTTGTCACTTCCTCCAAACCTGATTCTCAGTCTCACCTTGATGTTTCCCTCTCCAGTTCCTTGATGTTTCCTGTTCCTGGCTTATCAGGCCCCCCCCCCCCCCTTCATCTTAACACTGGTTAATCATTTCATCCCAAGTCTTGCCTTTGACACCCTGCTGTTCTATCATCACCTTTGCTAATGTCCACCCCAGTCAGCATCTGTAGCGCTGGGCTGGACTTTGCATAAAAGGGCTGGCTGTTCCCATCGCTTTATTAGGAACCAGAGGTTATCAGCACTGTCTGCACCCACAGTGTTGGGTTTCGGTCCTTTCTTGGCTGCCCGCTCCCTGCCCCGGCGTCTTTTTTCTAGTCTTAGGAGCTATTAAGCTTTCCTCCACTTTGCCACCCACAGCCCCCTCCGTACTCTTCGCTCAGAAAACAGTGTTAGGGAGTGTGAACCTCTTTAGCGCCAGTGCTTCTTCTCTGTAGCCACTGTCCCCTCCCCCACCTCCCCTTCCTCCAGTCCAGGGAAGAAGGGTCATGCGCTCTGTTAGCCGTCTTTCCCCTGAGTCTGGAAACTTGGACCCTCATTCTTTAAAAACAGAAAAAAGTGAGCCTATATTGCTTTTGCAGGAAAAGTTCACATAAGTACAAAATTAGAAATAAAAAAGAAATGAGAGCAAGCATGGCAGGGCCTCTTGGTTTATATTCTCTTAGCCCGAGAGCCTGATTGGCTTACCTAGGTTTATATTCTTCATGCTCTTTACATTCAGTCACTTTTGGGGCTGTCCTAGGCTTGTTTTTATTATTTTTCTAAAACTTTAAAAAAATTCATTTAAGTGTGTTTTTCCAGGACCCATCAGCTCCAAGTCAAGTCGTTGTTTCAATCTAGTTGTGGAGGGCGCAGCTCATAGTGGCCCATGTGGGGATCGAACCGGCAACCTTGTTGTTAAGAGCACCGCACTGTAACCGACTGAGCTAACCGGCCCCCATCCCCAGGCCTTTTATTTATAGTGTGGCGTGGTCAGGCCAAGATGAAACATGGTGGGATTCTCGTGGAGTCCCAGGGACTAACTGTGACTTTGGGTGGGTCCTTAAACCCTGTGGGTCCAAAGTGGTTCAGCTGTAAAATGGGGAGACCAAGTACTTCTTGAAGATTATCTCAATTTAAGTGAAATGATACATGAGAAGGGAAAATAAAAAAATGTTTTTCCTCCACTTTTCCTTTAGGCTGCACATGTCCTTCATTTAATTGCATTTTTTTTTTTTTTTTTTTTAAATTGCTTCTTTAATTTTCTCACCACCGAGTCCCCAAGCTTTTGGCAATTTACTGAAACTGAGCCTGCCTCGCCTCTCCTGGCTCCCTGTGTGGTGTGCTGACTGCTCCCAGCTTCCTTCCTGCCCTTAGCTTCCATTCCCGGCTCTTCTTACCTCTTTCTCCGCTTTCACGCCTGTGTTCCCCAGGGGTCCAGCCTCACACTCTGGCCTTCTGGGTGATCACATCCATTCCCACTTCATCCGTTTCCTCTGTGCTGGTCTCATTTCGTAGGTCTAGGGAGGGGGCTGGAGGAGGTCAGAGACTAATTGTCTGCTAGTCTCTTCTGTAGGTACCTCAGAGTCCCTGCGCCCCAGTCTGGGTGCTTTCTCCCCAAGTCTGCAGCTCCCACGTTCTATGAGTCAGCCGGGGCAGTCATGCCCGAGTCCCTTTTACTCTCCTGTACTCTGTCCCGTCTGCTCCATCTTATTGGTCACTGCTGTGCCTTTTCTTGCTGTGACAGCCTCTCAGGCAGCCCCCTTCAGGCCCCTGCTCCCCTCTGGCCTTGGCCTGAATCACTTCTGCTCTGGGTCACCGCAGCAGCCTTCTGGTTGCCTGTCTTCCTCCTTTCAGCCTACTCTCACTTTGTTGTCAGTTGTCTTTTTTAAAGCATCTGTCCGTTTACTTAAGTTCTGGTGCTTCCCATTCCAGCAGAATCCAGACTCCTTAGCTTTGCATTCAGAGTGCTTTGGACCCCAATCTGTCCTTGGGTTCCATTTCCCCTCTCTTTCCCCCACCCAACTTAGCCCTGCGTGGGGCGCCCTTAGGTGCATTGTATTCCCCTCCCGGGGTATGTACCTTCTCACACTGTTCTCTCCTTCTTCCACATCTTGGTCATCAGGGCCCACTAGGCTTTCTTCTTTACTGAAGCTCTGTCATCTCTCTCTCTCTCATCACGCCCTGCTTCTAATTTGGGGATAACACTTAGCACGTTATTTACAAGGCTGATTCCCACCTCTGCTGCTCTGTGAGCCCCTGTGGGCACAGCTCCTGTCTGTGGTTGCTGTAGAGGAGGGGGCCTGGAGAGCCCCAGGTTTGAATTCAATGGATCTCTCACGGCTGGTGTTTGCTGCATATGCTGCTTCTGTGCCTGAAGCAGGGGCTTGCTTGTTTCTGTGTTTTATAGGTCATCAGTGGGTGTATGAACAGTAAAACAAGGATGAGTTTCAACAGCACTTGAATATAAACACGAATACCAGACTCTAGGGCAGACTTCCTTTTTTGTTGCCATAGTGAAATCATTGTATCTTGATTTTTTTTTTGTAGTAACTGATCACCACAGAATACAGGTATCTTTCGTTTACTTACTTGTTTTCAGTTTGTTTATGAGAAATACATTTTCTGTTTATAAGTGAAGGAAAAAGGTGAGGGGAAGAGATTAAGAAAGAAGCTTAACCAAAGATACAGTGAAACGTAAATCTGAGGCAGGGTCTTGACTCCTGAATGCATCTCCTCTAGGAAGAAAGCTGTTGGGCAACCCACCCGTTCACACCTGCCACATGGACCTGCACTGGTTATTTTCCTCTTCATTTTTTGTTGTTTTTTTTTAGGCATAATTGATATATAATAACATGAATACTTTTAAGTGTGTAGTTCATTGTTTTGGATTTTTTTCTTAACAGCTCATTGAATTTTATTTTAACAAATGCGTATGCCCGTGTAGCCTACTTCCCTATCCGGATACAGGGCATTTCCATCAATTCAGAAAGTTACCCTGGGGTCTTCTCACTCCTTCCCCCCCTGGGCTCAAACCCCTGTCCTGTCTCTTTCACAATAAAGTAGTTTTGCCTGGTTTACTGGGCCATATAGATGGACGCACACTGTACATCTCCTCCGTCTGGTTTCCTTCTCTTTGCTGTTATCCATGTCGTTGCATGTAGCAGTAATTATTTTGTGCTAAGAAGTATACCATGATATGAATATATCATAGTTTGTTTGTGTATCTCCTGGGGATGGGTATTTGGGTTGTTTCTGGAATATTATGAATAAAGCTGCTGTGACCAGTTTCGGACGTGTGTTGTGCTCATACTCATTTTTTCTTGTGTAAATACCTAGAAGTGGAACTGCATAGGGTAGGTGTGTGTTTAACGTTGAGAAAGTGCCCGACTGCTTTCCGAAGTCGTTCCTGTGTTGGCTACTTTTTTAAATTTATAAAAGTAATGGGAATTTGGTCTCATTGTAGAGAGTCTGCTGTAAACCCAGTGCCTGTTATTGGCAGTCTTGTATTTTGCAAAGCCAGTTTTATTCTAAAGCATTGGTAACATAAGCTCATTTTGAAAATATTCAAAATGAATGTGAATAGAACATTGAAAATATTAAGGCATAATTAGGCATTATTAGTTCAAAATATTATTTGGCATTTAAAGTTGTTGGCTATTGCATAGCTATTTGAATAAAATTACTATCTATAAGTACCATGTTTAGAAAGTCACCACCATTTGTTTAAACAACTTGGCATTCCACATTGTTATTATCAAGTTCAGAAGGACCTCAGAGCTGGAAATATTAGGTTGGTGTGAAAGTCATTGTGGTGTTTGCAATTATTTTTAACCTTTTCAACTGCACTTACTTTTGCACCAACCTAATACATTAGGGTTGTGTGTGTGGGGCGTGGTGGGGAGGCGGGGGGGTGGGGTGGGGGCGGGAGGCTGTCCCGCTGAGTGCGGAGGGAGAACCAGTCCTGCGAGACTTGCAGTGGATGGTGTGGGCAGGGGAGGCTGACAGCAGAGCCTGGCGCAGAGTGGACGTGCGGCAGACAGGAAACAGGAAACACCGGGAAGCTTCTGGGTTACTGAGAGGAGCACCAAAATCTGTTTGGTGGCAGAGGCTGGGGAACCATGCCCTCCCCTATCTCTTCACCCTCTTCCATGCCAGCCTTCTGGTGTTCAAGGTAGGGGTCCTGGTGTCAGAAAACAGACACTATATTTTAATTGGATTGTTTCTAATTAAAGAATGGGCAGAGGACCGGAACAGACACTTCTCCCAAGAAGACGTACAAACAGCCAACAGACATAATGAAAAGACGCTCAACTTCACTTGCTATAAGAAAAATGCAAATCAAAACCGCAATGAGATACCACCTCACACTTGTTAGAATGGCGACTGTGAATAAGACAGATAAGTGTTGGGGAGGCCGTGGAGAAGAAGGAACCCTCCTACACTGCTGGTGGGAATATAAATTAGTACAGCCGCGATGGGCAACAGTATGGAGGTTCCTCAAAAAGTTAAGAATAGAGTTACCATACCAACCCACAATCCCTCTTTTGGGAAAAAATTGAAAACACTTATTTGTAAAGATATAGGTACCCCTATGTTCATTGCAGCATTGTTCGCAATAGTCAAGACATGGCAACAACCTGAGTGTCCTTCAACAGATGATTGGATGAAGAAGATGTGGTGCCCATAGGTGATGGAATGTTACGCAGCCATAAAGAAGATGAAATGGCCATTTGCAACAACATGGATGGATCTTGAGAAAAATCATGTTCTAAAGTGAAATAAGTCAGAAAAGCATAAGAACCTTATGATTTCACTCGTAGGATATAAAACAAAAAGCAAGAAACAAACTCAGGAGGTTGGCGGGATGATGAAAAGGGTAAAGGGGGTCAAATACTGTTTCCCCGAAAATAAAATGTAGCTGGACAATCAGCTCTAATGCGTCTTTTGGAGCAAAACAATATAAGACCCGGTCTTATCTAACATAATATATTATAAGACCGGGTCTTATGTTAATTTTTGCTCCAAAAGACGCATTAGACCTGATTGTCCAGCTTGGTCTTATTTTGGGGGAAACATGATATATGGTGACGGAAGGTAGTCTAGACTTTGGGTGGTGAACACACAATGCAACATACAGATAATGTATTGTAGAATTGTACACCTGATATTTATATGTTATTAACCAATGTTACCCCAATAAATTTAAAAAAGGAAAAAACATCAGAAAACAAACAGACACCACCTGAGGGTTTGCTTAAGCAGAAAAATAATGTATTGGAAGGATATTGGATAAAAGCAGAATGGACAGGCTATAAGGTGCATGACCAGGCAATAGAATGGAAGCCAAGCTGTGTAGGAAGGATATTTGTTTGGCGGCCGCCTCTGCCAGACCTCCTGTTTACAAGATGGACCTCCTGGACGGGTCCTCTAATCTTATTTTATTTTCTCTCCTAAGGGCTTTCTCTTTGACTTTTAGTTCTCCTTTCTGGGAGATTTCCCCACTCTCTGGTCTATTCCTATTTTTAAGATTTCAAAATTCTTCCATCATATTTTTATTTTTCAATAACTAGGAAGTGCTCATAATGTTCCTCTTTTTGTTTCACAGATACAATTTCTTGTTTTTGCTTAAGTTTTCGTCTCTGTACATCGTGCTTGCTCTGAATCCCTTTCCCTCCCTTTCTTTTATGGTCTCTTGTCTTTCAAGAGACCTGTTTTGGGCTTTCTTCAAAACACCTGACTGTTGGCTGTTCATTCCTATGTAACAATGAGATGTGCCGAGCGCACGGGGCCTCTGTGTCCATGGTAGGGAGTCCTCTGGTTGCCCTCGTCTTAGGAAAATGTGGCAGTGAATCTGACCTCTTTGTGAGCGTTCCCCTGCCTCTCGGTATCTTTAGGCCTTTTCTCTCAGTCTCGATGAGTGCTTCTAGAGAGCCTGTGTCCGTTCACCCGCCTGCCAAGTAGGAGATGAGAACTGGGAGTGCCTTCATTCAGTAGGTGGCCCTCACGCAACTCCCACCATGTTCCTTTCTGTGACTCAGCCCCTCCCTCCAGCATCTCGCATCTCTTTTTCTCACTCTCTCCCTCTTTTCTGTAATTCCTTTGCTTTGGCTAGTAAAACAGTTGTTGACTATTGAAATGCAGGCTGGTCCGATTTGGTCTGGATTATCCCCTGGGGTCTTTCTCAAGAGATTTTGGCGTAAAGATTTATATTTAATACTGTGGCTAAAATAGCAGGAGGACAAAATGGACAGACTTAAAATAAATGACTTAATTCTCAGGATCGCCGGTCAATTTACTAGCAATGAAACCTTAGGGGAGTAATGATTTATAGTTACGGGGAGTTCTCAAAAAAAAAAAAAAAAGGGTAGTTCTCAATAACAGAACTTTATGTGTAAAATGTTACGCTGGTTATATACGCTCCAAAAATTAATCATACCCTAAGAAATTATAAAATAAGAAACTTTTCTAATCAGATTTTCTTGTCTTTCAGATCCTATCACATAGGACAGCATGCACCTTAAGATCCTGAAGAAAAGGCGCAAAATGTTCAAGTAATGTTTCGAAATCAGTTGTGAGGTAAGAGTGTGGTTCTTTATTGAGGAGTAAAATCACTGCTTCCTTTCTGACAGCTGACACTAATGCTATACTATTGAGAAGGCAAGATGGACAGTACAAGAGGCCAGCAGCCACAGGGAAGTCTTTCTCTCCACCTTTTGTCATTGGTTCGCTTCCTGCCTGTCCTACAGGGACGCTGTATCTCCGGAGGGGGGGGTGTCCAGGAAGTGACCTGAGAAGTTAGTTAGCAAGTGTTACAAGATGAGGTGAATGTCAAGTGTAAGTGTAATGGCAAGGTTTTGCTTGTGTGGTTGTCACCTTAAATAGTGGAGGTCTGCAGTGCAGCTTTTCATGTTCTGGGAAACGGGGCTTTGTTTCACATGAGGACAGACAGCTTAGGTACAGGAGTGCAGACAAAGATCTCAGTAAATTGGTCACTCAAGTAGGAAAATGATGATATGACATCTGCTTGGCCCGCGGTCAATGCATAGCGCTTTCGGGTTTCTCCCGGAAATGATCTACAGGAGTATTAAATCGATAGCGATTTTGTTATTCAGTGAAGAATAAGACTGCAGCCCTACCCTAACGGGTGTGTCCTTTTTAATATTGCTTTGCATATTGCCGTGCCATGGCTCTCGTGTTCCCAGTATTTTTATATCAGTACAGAGTAAAGGAATTGTTTCTTCATTTCCTCCCCTCCCTTCCTGTTGCATTAATGAAGTGTAAATACAGTGACTCAGCGGAACGCTCGTGCAGTTTATGACAGAATTCGAATGCGTCCGTCCAGCCTAACCTTGCCGTGTCCGCTGATGGCTTTCTTGAAAATAGACTTCTGGGTGTCAGATGGTTTTCCCTTTGTCTTCTAGTGGATGTTACGAATTTGGCTCTGAAGCTCAGGAGCATTGTGTACCAGCATCCTAATATGCACTCCTGGGAATGCCCTACCACGCCATTGGGTGGTGTCTTTGTGGTTGCTCTTCCTGCACAAACAGACCTGCCGTCTGCACCCCCAGCAGAGGCCTGCACCCCACCGCACGGCTGCGTCCTGCGTTGTCTGGCAGTTCTCACCAGGACCTTAACCGGAAGGTTATTCATGCCTTTAGAAGACGTTCAGGGGCCTGATTTCTGGCTGGAACTCAGACTGCACAAGTGTTGTACTCTGACAAAAGGCTAGTCTGTCCCTGGACATGTGGCTGTGCAACGTAACACCTGACTGCCCAGCAAGCAAGCACCTGTTTCTTGTAGACAGCATCCTACTGAGGAGTCAGCAGAAAGCAAAAGGATTCTGGTCGGAGGAAATTTTCAGCTTAAGGTCTTGATGTGCAGTTATGATTCACTTAGAAACTCTTATGGAAATCACGAGGAAACTGTTCAAATCTGAGAGCGGTGCCAATTTCTTGTTGTTGCATCTGTCTATAAACAAACAGACACTTGCCAACAGCATGCCGGGACTGAAAGGGAGCACAGGGAGAGACCCTCCATATTGCGGCGCTGGCAGTCAGGGAGGGAGACACAGAAGCTCGCTTATGGTAGAAAGTGGTAACTGCACTGCAAGGAGAACTGATGAATGTGCCCTGATAGTTCAAGGGCAGTAGAGAAGCTTCCAGGTACTCTCTCGGCCCCTGACAGAATCAGGTTTACAGTGGTATAGGCAGAACCAGTTGTACCCTCTCTAAATAGTCATGTCTGACGTTCAGAGACCCTTTTCTAAGTGCCTCTCAGAGGAAGGAGAACTGTTTTTTTGGGGATGACTTGCTTGGAAGAGAGAAACATTAGGCACTACAGGGAGAGTGGGGTTAGAGAGAATGGACTCAGTAGAGGTGTTTGCAGGGGAAGGAGGGCAGACAAATCTGGGTGATGTCGGGTTCAGTAAGTGCTAGCTAAGAATGGCTGGCTGAGGCCTCCCCAAATTCTTGTCTTTGTTTCTTCTATTTCACTTAAAAAAAATTTTAAAGCTATTTTTGTCTGATCTAAGAGCAGGGTTCTTTTACTGACCATGGGGAACAATTTCTCTCTTGTACCAGTCAGTATTTTTAAATTGAGAGGGAATTCTGCAAAATATTTCTAGAATGGACTCTCATTAGGAGGTGCATTCATTCATTAAATGTTTTCATAATTACTGTGCTCCAGTTGCACTTAAGAGAAAAACGCCCAGATTCGAAAGACTGTGCTAGTCACCACTTGCAGCCGATTCCAAGAGCATTCGCCCTCATCACTCCTGCTCCTTTACGTCGGGGAGGGTCTCTGGCTCCGTTGTTTGAAAGATGAGCAGCGTGCCTGCGCTGAGGAAGCACCTGGGTGCTTTGATAAAAAGCTGTCATTGTTTTCTATCCCTTGTACAAACACTGAGGCCAAATGATCTCTGACTTCATTTCCCTTGTCTTTATTTATCACGAGTATTAGTACTCTTACATCAAACCCTGAGAAGAGAAGGTCGTATGTTTAAAGAAGCAGCAAAACAAGTTACTAGGAAAAGTGCAAGTTTCTCTTTTGTTTGGTTGGACCCTATTATATTACCGGGTATCGGTGACTTTAGGAAATACAGGAAAGGGGTGAAAAGACTGGATTAAAGAGTGAAGGAAAGTTTAGAATATTAAAATAGAGAGGAAAGGCATTCTAGAAACAGTATAGAGTTGAAGAAGATAGAGATTAAAAATGGGAGCCTGCATCAAAAACATGATCCCATGTTACCAGAGTTAAAACGAGGGAGAAAGGAAACGGAGAAGCGCATTGAGAAAGGCCAGGTAGGAACGAGGAGCTCAGTGTCTTGCAGGCCAACATATGAGTGAGCAGAGAAACAGTCATGTTTTCATCACCATTCCATCGTGCCGGTGGTCTGTGTGTGCGAGAGCTGTCAGGTGTACGGTGAGCCCCAGCACAGACAGATGCGGCTGCCCGGGACGCGTGGGCAGTGGATGGCAGCGGTGGGAAAGCTTCGTGTCCACCGCGGCGTGGGCACTTGGGTTCTGTGATTCCGCCTCTGGCTTGTTCTTTTCATTATCTTTGTCCATTTGTCCCCTAGGGGGGACATAGCCAGCCTTAGGGGACGGTGTGTTCCTTGGGAGCCTCATGAGCTCTGTGTCCAATCCCCTCCAGGGCGCGTCGGGGAAACCATGCCGTCATCAGGACACCGGCTCCGCGATGTCGAACACCATCCGCTCCTGACGGAAAATGACAGTTACGACTCCTCGTCCTCCTCTTCCTCCGAGGCTGACGTGGCCGACAGGGTCTGGTTCATCCGCGACGGCTGCGGCATGATCTGCGCCGTCATGACGTGGCTTCTGGTTGTCTATGCAGACTTTGTGGTGACGTTCGTCATGCTGCTGCCTTCCAAAGACTTCTGGTACTCCGTGGTCAATGGGGTCGTTTTTAACTGCTTAGCGGTGCTCGCCCTGTCTTCTCACCTGAGAACCATGCTCACCGACCCCGTGAGTACTCCCTGTCTCGCGGGATTTTTCTCGTGTCCGGCCTAGGGTGACACCACAGACCATGTGGCGAGGGACTGCTTGCTCCTGGAACCTCAGGTTTTTAGTAATTCCCGGATACGGGCTTGTGGCATTTTTGCAAAAAAATAAGCATCGCTCAAATAAACGCGGTATCATGGTATGTTAATGAAAAATATCCCCAATGGGCTGTTTATTCACAAGGAGAGATTGCACTAATTTCTAAAATCCCTCCTAGTTTAAATATTTTGTTTCTCTAACGAATGGACTGAAAGCTCAGAAATCTGGGATCTAGGTTTAATCACTGTACTAATCTCTTCAGTCGCCTTTTGACCACAAGTAACTAATTGAACTTCTCTGGACTGAAGGTTAGCTCTCATTTCTAAGCCCCTAGTAGAGGTCTTAGGCCCAGTACAGTATTACAGACCCAACCAGATGGGCAGATGGGAGCAGCACTTAGGGGACAGCTCGGAAGCTAAGTCTGCCCGTGGTTTCGTGGCCTCACCTGATTGTGCAGTCTTTGACCGTAACCCAAGCAGATATCCCGCAGAGATTTTTAAAGGACTCTCTTCTCCTTTCCTTTTACACAGCACAGCCTCCCTCTGGGTACCAAACCCTGCTCCTGAGCCCTGTGTGTCTCTGTCCCCTCTCCTTGCTGCAGCAGAAACACCACACATCAGGTACTCAGGCCACAGAGAGTACTGTCACAGGGATAGGAGCCAGAGTAATGATTTCTACTCAAATATTCAGTGTAGGAAAAGCTTTGTTAGTGTCGACCATCTTCCTAGATGTTGAAAACCAGGCAGGGTCCATCCTTTATAGGCACTTTGGTGATGGGATCACCTCCATACGATGGTCCCCACTTACGAGAGTGCACAGGGGAAGGGGGGGCTGTGGGGGAAGGAGAATTGACCAGGCTGAGGTTCCTCATCAGAGTGTGTTTGTTTCTTCTACCAAGTATCGTCGTCCCTCGCTCCTTGGCAGCCCAGCTCCTGCACCCACCCCCTCTCCTCTGCTGGAAAAAGGCCTCAAAACTTGTACAGGAAGCCCCAGGAGGAGCTGGGGGAGATGAGGTGGTGAGGAGAAAGTGTGTGCAGGACGCCGCCTCTGTTCCTGGTGGGCATGTTCATTCTGCTTGTTGCCTCACAGCAGAGAGTCTCATATGGGAGACTGAGAGGGAGGCGGTACCCAGGAAGAGGAGAAGGTTGAGATCTTGGGTGCCAGACTTTTTCAATTGAAACTTAACTCATACACCACAGAATTCATCCTTCGAAAGTGTATACGAGTAGTTCACTGATTTTCAGTGTAAGTCACAGAGTTGTGCAATCATTATTACCATCAATTTTAGACATTTTATCCCCCCCAAAAAACCTTGCACCCTTTAGCCATCACTCCCAGTCCCCCCATTTCTCCCAGCCCTAGGCAACCACTAATCTACTTTCTGTCTCTGTGGATTTGCCTATTCTGGACCACTCATATCAACGGAATCATACAATATGTGGCCTTTTACATCTGGCTTCCTCCACTTAGCATAAGGTTTTCATTGTCCATCCATGTTGTAGCATGTGTCAGACCCTCATTCCTTTTTATGGCTGAATAATATTCCATTGGATGGTTAGACCCCATTTTGTTTATGGAGATCATCAGTTGATGGACATTTCGGTTGTTTCCACCTGGGGCTGTTATGGATATTGCTGCCATGAACATCTGTGGACAAGTTTTCGTGTAGACTTATGCGTATGTTTCACTTCCCTTGGGTAGACAGATACTTAGGAGTGGAATGACTGGGTCACATGGTAACTCTACGTTTAGCTGTTTGAGGAACTGCCAGACTGTTTTCCACAGCGGCTGCACCACTTTACGTTCCCACCCGCCGTGCATGAGGGACCAGTTTCTCCGCCTCCTGATGTTATTGTTCGTCTTGTATTATCACAGGCACCCTAGTGGGTGTGAAGTATTTCACTGTGGTTTTGATTTGCATTTCCCTCGTGACACTGAGCATCTTTTCATGTGCTTTTTGGCCATTCCTATGTCTTTACACAACTGTCCATTCAAGTCCTTTGTCTATTTAGATGTCACTGTTTCAGCCGTGCTACATATTAGGACTCAGGTGGCAAGTGACAGAAACCACTGAGGAACCCAAGGGCAAAAATCCCGCCAAGAACCCTGGCAGGCTACAGAATTGGGATGTGGACGCTGTTAGGCAGAGTGAGGAGAGAGACGGACAGGCCCCTCGGGCTTTCTCAGAATGTCCCTGCGCATCCTGTCTTTCTCAGTGACCTCGCTCTCCCTGCCGCCCAGTGAACAACAGTAGCCCCCGCAGACCAGCTAGAATGGGAATCGTTAAGTTCCAAATCCACATTCCTAAAGAAGAGATTTCGTGGCCCAGCAGAGTCAGGTGTCCACTCTGTCCTCTCAACAGGGAATTTGCTTTCTTCTCTCTATAGAGCACGGCTTTACCGTCTCAGCGTATAGTCTGGGCTGAATTAGAACCATCTCGCCACCCCAGGGCAGGGCCGATATCCCAGTGGGACTTCATGTCATCCTATTAAACCAGTAGGACCAAGCCAGTCTTTACTAGCTTTGGGTTTGGTTGTTACTTGAGAAAAGTCATTGGTACTTTGAGGAATAGGAAAGAAGATGGGTCCATGACATTCGATGGAGCAGAGATTCGATAATAAAACAACAAGCTCTACTGTCGGAAGATGAGACTTTCAGCAGTCTTAACATTCGGAAACACTGAAAACTTAAAACTGTGAAGGGACACCGACTGATTGAAAAGGGGCCACTCGCTACCCCAGAGCCCCCAGGCCCTCACCCAAAGCCCCTACCCTTTTATTTTCATCAGCCTTCTCAGCAGGTATTTGCCGATTATCCAGTGAAGGGCTCCCTTTGAGGAGCCACTGGTCCTGTTCCAGGTAACCTGGCATTCTTTCTTTAATCCTCCAGCACCTGGAAGAGGTGGGTGGTAAAGCCATATCCGAAAACAAGACCCCACAGCTAGTAAGAGATAGAGTTGGGATTTGAACAAGATTTATCTGTCTCCAAAGCCCCTGCTTTTTGTTAGTCTTACATTTCAAACACATACAGAAATAGAGAGAAAACAGTGTCACGAACCCCAGTTACCACCTCATGGTCAGTCTTCTTCAGAGACACCCTCACCTAACTCCCTCTCTTTCCTTTCCCAGAGTATTTGGAAATAAATCTCAGATACTATAAAACTTTATTTGTAAATATTTGTGTTTAAAAAGTAAGGGCTTTTCTGTGTAAAAGCAGAGCCATGATGCCAGTAGGTCACGTGGAGCAGCGGAATCATTCCTTACTCCCTGTCCACGTAGGGTTCAGATTTCGTTAGTTGTCTTCAGTTGTTTCACATTCGTCTTGTTTGAATAAGGATCCAAATAAGGTCTGTACTTTGTGGTTGGTTGATGTGTCTCTTATATCTCTCTTAATCTCTGTGGTCCCCTTTCTCTTTTTCTCTTGGGATTTTTAAATTGAAGAAATCGTCTTTGTCTCATGGCTTTCCTCCTACTCTGGAATTTTCAGTTTACATCCCTGTGCGTATTTTAGCATGTTCCTCATCCCCTGTGTTTCCCATAAATCAATAGGGAGCTATAGGGGAAAGCCCTGTAACTTTTCCTTGGTTAGGTCCCGGGGATCCAGAATGCACGACAGGGAATTGGCGGTGGGGGTGGGTGGGGAGAGGCGGGGCTGGCTGGTTAAAGAAGAAAGTATATGAGAAAAAAAAGAAAGAAAATGTGCTTTGAAAAGTGTCACTTCCCTGGATATGACGTAGTTGACGGCCCTTTTCCTAAGCGTGGGTATCTGGTTTCCTTCTCCATGGTGGATTAGAGGTAGATGAGGGCAGGGTGTGAGATCAGGCGCTAGAGGAGGCAGCAGGAAATCCAAAAGCCTTGAGGAGCACTTTGTGCAAACGGGGCGTGGTGGGGCTCTCTGGGCTAGGAAGCAGCCCTGAGGCGGCCTGGTGCTGGGACGCAGTCCTGGGAAGATGGGCAGGACACATGCCAGGTGCGGCTTAGGAAAAACATCCCCTGAAAATGGTCCAAATACAAATGTGAGCTTAAGGAATGTACCTCAGCTATTTGGAAGGTTTGTTTTGATGGAATGAAGAGTAGCTGGTGGGGAAGAAACGGGCACTCTTCCTGATATGACCTGGCCAGGACCCTGGTGCTGAGCAGGGAGGTGGACTGTGAACAGAGCTGGCTACTGGTAGTACGAGCCGAGCCCGGGCCAGCCCTTCTGCTTGGTGTCTGGTCTGTGAAAGCACACCTCGAAAGACTCAGAATCAAAGTGTATGTCATGGACTGCAGGGCCTCGAGGAAATCCGTCTTGAAGCCTTGAGGAGACATGGCCGTGAGGAGCTTCGATGCCTACCCAGGGTCCTGAGCAACAAAAAGCAATGCCTGGCACCAGAAAACGCCTTACACACCGGCGTGGGTCTCTAGTCGCTGACTATCACCTAACGATTGTTTGTGGCTGCCCCTTCGAAATACACAGCTTTCTTCAGTAAAAGAAGTCATAAGCGATTTCCTAAAACAGTGGGTGGTGTTAGGGTGTTCTGCTTTCTAGAAGGAGGGTATTCTATTACTTTTTTTTTTTTTTAACACTCTGAAAGAATACATGTGTGTCTCATAAAAATTAAGGTGTGTGGAATTTTAATAATTCTTTTCCCCCCTTTTTCCGCCTCCCCCACCCCCCACTCCAGTTCAAGCCGTTGTTTCTCAGTCTAGTTGTGTAGAACACAGCTCCCTGGCCCAGGCTGGTATTATGAGCCTTGCACTTCCCCTGGCTGAGGCAGTCGGTCGGCCACTCACCGCAACTCACAGCAGCTCTCACCAGCTGCTGGCCACTCACGCTGGCCACCAGCCTCCCATGGCAGCACACAGCAGCCCACAGCAGCTCACGATGGTTGCTGGCCACTCATGCTGGCCACCAGCCTCCCATGGCAGCACACGGTAGCCCACAGCAGCACACAGCAGCCCGTGGCAGCCCACCGCAGCTCACGAGGGTTGCTGGCCACTCAGGCTGGCCACCGGCCACTCATGGCAGCACACGGTAGCCCATGGCAGCACACAGCAGCCCACCTGCTAATCACGCTGGCTGCCCACCACTCACGCTGGCCACCGGCCGCTCTTGACAGCACACGGTAGCCCACGGCAGCACACAGCAGCTCAAGCGAACCTCCCGCTGCTCACGGCAGCCCAGCTCCAGGGAGAGCTGTTGTTCACAATCTTAGCTGTAGAGAGCGCAGCTCACTGGCCCCTGTGGGAATCGAACCGGTGACCTCGGCGTTAGGAGCGCGGTGCTCCAACCACCTAAGCTACCAGGCCGGCCCCAGGTGTGTGGAATTTTAAATCTGGCCCATTTCTTCTTCATATGGAAGTGTGTCATGCTGAACTGTCACCAGGAGTATATATACAACATCGTGGTATTTTGTAAAACCATAACAGTGTTAAGACTGGATTTGTGGAGGAAACGTGAAACTCCAAATTCTGGTATGTAAATTAAGTAAAGTGTTGTAGCCACCATTCTGATTTAAATGTTCACAACAAGAATGTAAACCCTTAACTTTTTTACCTACTTAAGGAGACATTTTGAATGTTGCAAAACGCTAGGACCTTGACCACGACAGCTTTCCCATGTCAGGACGATGAAACTGCCTGATGCTTGTTTGGAGGAAGTCAACTCTAGTGGAGAGCTGGAAGGAAACATTCGCATTTTGCCCGAAGTCCTTCCTGTCCCCACTTCCCCAGGGCACCTCCTGGAGGCCTTACTTCCTGCTGGTGATGGGGCTCCACGGCTGGCTCACTGGGGGCCTTGGAGCCGGGGGTCCTCAGTCTTCAGACTGCGGCACACTCGCCTGCAGACCTCTTTCATGTTGGGTGTCAGCTCTCACCCTGCAGCGGTTTGGAGCTGGCTCCCGTGTCCAGCCTGCACGCGCAGGCTTTAAAGAGCTCCAGTGCTGCTCCTGCTGGTCAGCCCGGGAGCCCCTTGCCATCCCTTTCCCCTCCACCTCCTCAGGCTCCCAGGGCTCTTAGTTCCCGCCCTTGCATCTCCTCGTGCTGCTTTTCCTTATGCTTCTTTATTACTGTACCCCTGGCCTGCTATCCTACTGGCTCAGTGGGGCTCCTTCTCCAGAAATGTGCATTTCTGCATGAAGTACAGGCCCCAAGGGGGTAAGAAATGGGATATAGACCTTGTTCCCTATGTTGAGACATTAGAACAATCCCCCCAGCCCCCCGCCATCCACTCTAGTCAGGTCACTTAGTCCACCATGCCACCGCGCCCAGAATCATCTTCCAAACATGTGTTTCAGGCGTGTCTCCACTGCCCAAAGAGCAGGCCCACTCAGGCCCTCACTGCCCACTGCACAGGCCTCACTTCCCTGCGTCTGGCCTCCCGCCTACGTGGTTCTGTGGGGATGACACCTGGCCGTCAGCGCTCTGCCTCCTGCCACCAGTTCACATTTCCCTAACTGGCCCTCCCATTGCTTCCTCATTGCTCGTCTGTCCCCAGCTCCCCCAGCACTTGGGACATGCGTAGCGTACTGTTACAACCCAACCCCATTCCAGACTTGGAGTTGGGTTGGGTACTGGGGCCACGCTTCCCAGATTTCCAGATTTCAGTATGTGTGCTCTTGAGTAGGTTGGCAGTCACGGAGGCATTACATATGAAAACACGAGATCACCTCCTTTGTGAGATTGTTTTGTTCAATGTTCCCCTGCGGCAGTTGATAGGAAACCATGTGGGCAGTGTTATCAGGCCAACCCTGCCCATTAGAATGGGCCGATAGGGAAGTGGTGTCAACAGAACGTACTGGCATCCTTTGAGGACAATCAGCTGCCCTTGAGTTGGCTTAACCAGCAAAGCCTGCCTCTGGTGTGTCTTGCACTAGCTAGAAAAAACTCAGGTGACTTACCAGTTTATGAAGGATAATGACGCATTTATTTTGAATTCGTTTTAATGCATGTTATTTTTCATGGAAAATAAAACTTCTGGTCCTGTCTGAGTAATAGTTATTTTTCATATTAATTATGCTTTAGTGGCAACTACAGCAATACCAATATTTTATGATATGTAAAATCTAACACTAATTCCTACATTTATTGATTATTTTTAACCTTTCCTTCTCCCCAACTAAAACACATTCTTATTAAACTGTAGGGGGCAGTACCCAAAGGAAATGCTACTAAAGAATACATGGAGAGTTTGCAGCTGAAGCCGGGAGAAGTGATCTACAAGTGCCCAAAGTGCTGCTGTATCAAGCCTGAGCGTGCCCACCACTGCAGGTACCAGCCCCCTTCCCTGGGGCAGCCTGAGCACCCACCACTGCAGGTACCAGCCCCTTCCCTGGGGCAGCCTGAGCACCCACCGCTGCACGTACCGGGCCCTCTTCCCTGGAACAGGAGGTGTCCCTCGGCAGCTTCTGACCAGCATTACAATTCCCATGTACGGGACCTGTGGCCTGGGCTTGTGTTCCCTCTGAGTAGGGAATACTGAAAATCAAACCTGTCTTTTTCAGTATTTGCAAAAGATGTATTCGGAAAATGGATCATCACTGCCCGTGGGTGAACAATTGTGTAGGAGAAAAGAATCAGAGATTTTTTGTGCTCTTCACTGTGAGTAGAAATATTTATGTAATGACTTAAATATTGAGTTTTCAATTCTTTACCTAGAATCTTGCCTGGAACTAGTAAATTTATCCTAACATCAGACCAGTTTCTCTGTAGCCTTTTCTCCCCAATTCAAATTCTAATATTGTTCTGTGATTGGTAGGAAGTCATCCAACAGATAAATGTTGCTTGCTTTGTTTTAGGTGTTCTACTAAAACAGGAGGGAGGTGTCATTTAATTCTCCCTCCGATACCTTGAATCACAGTTCTTAATAGGATCTTGCTGAAATGTGTTAGAACTTATTTCCTACTGCATATGTTTCTGTAAAATTATTTTACTTGGTCCAGTGTGATCTTGGGCAGGCAGTCGTCAACTACCGCGAGTGACGCCTTCCCTAAACATTTTTACTGACGAATGAAATGGAGGAGTCAACATAAGATTAAGCGGCCTTTGCTCCTCGAAATACGAAATTGCTCAGCAGTTGTAACCAGTTTCTCCCTCGTTCCAGATGTACATCGCTCTGTCTTCAGTCCACGCTCTGATTCTCTGTGGGCTCCAGTTCATTTCCTGCGTCCGAGGGCAGTGGACTGGTAAGTTCAGGTTGTGTGCGACCTTCCTGGAAGTCGCACTGCGGGGTGAAGCGGGGAAAGCTTTAAAGGAAGAACTGATTTTCCAGTTTTGAAAGAAATCCTCACAGTTATTTTAGGAGTTAATTTTTTCTTTTTTAAAGAAAAGAACGTGGGTAAGTTTTAAAACACTGCCTTTTTGCTTAGTGTAACGAAGCCAAATATATAACTGTTCTTCCTTAGTCAATGAGTAATTTGTATGAAATAGCCTCCTTTGTATTTTGCCAATACTGAGACTAGATGGCAGTTAGTCTTGTTCCCACCAGACCTGGTGTTTGTTTGCTGGTTAGCTGGCTGGCATCACCCAGAGCACTGCTGCATGGCTGAACGTGAGAGTAGTGAAGAGGGGCATGAAGTGTTCGGCCCTGGACGTGCGGTCGGGGCCGACAGAGTCGTCCTGCCCCAGGGGCGGGTGGGGAACGGCCGCGTGTACCGCCCGTGTGGAGGTACGCGTGCCTCTCTCCTTCTTCTGGCTTTGGTTGCATTTTCATCAGCACTTTAGAACACAGGTATAATCTTGACAGAAACCTCAGGTAGTACGGAATCTTTGCAAACTGCTGACCAGGAAATGGTAGTGGGAACTTTTGCTTGGAAAGGCTGACCTTGTCCGTCCCTCGGTGAGCAGTGAAGGTGCCCATTACAAAAGGAGCAGCTTCTCCCTGGAGGGCGACCCAGGGGCTGTCACTGTGAGCTAAGCATGCTGACGTCCTGCCGTGGGGTGGTGTTCGTTATGCTTTGATGTGCAGTCACAAACTCCTCTCTCCTGTTCACAGAATGCAGTGATTTTTCACCTCCAATCACTGTAATCCTGTTGATCTTCCTGTGCCTTGAGGGTCTCCTGTTTTTCACCTTCACTGCAGTTATGTTTGGCACCCAGATCCACTCAATATGCAATGATGAAACGGTATGCTTTGTTCTCGGCCGTGTTTGCTTAATATTTGGTGAAAGCTTGAGTAAATGGGAAAACCTAATGTCAACAGCAGGTGCGTGTGTGTTAACTCAGCAGGTTAATTGGGCAGCTTTGATGACTTCTGGTAGGTTCGCTGTATTTGTTCTTCCTGTCATTACGCGCAGTGCATATTTCAGGGATCAGTGTGATTTGAGAGTCAACAGAGCCAGGCAGGTTCCCAGTTATGAGACCTAGCCCCTGGAACAGCCGAGTGAGTTGCAAGAAATTGAATGCCTTCACGCCTTTGAGCTGTAGATCTAGAGCAGGCACTCAACAATTATTTGTAATAAATGAATTAAAGGCTGCCCCTGGCCTGGAGGACCAGCTCCCTCCTGCACCACTGTGACTGCGTGGGCTGTCCAGCTAGCTGGTGGCCACTGCCCAGCTGTCTGACATTGGTGTGGCCAGATGGCTACAGCCGGCCTGTGCTCATGGAGGCCAGGGGCGCTGGCACCAGGAAGGAGAACCCGCACTTCCCCTAAATGCCTCGTTCTCAAATGCAATGGGACGGTACAGTGTGGTGGCGTTTCCCCGTTTTAACTGCTCGGCCTAACTTGGATGTGTTGGGGGTTTTGCTGGCACTATCACCCACTTACTTTTCTTTCTGCTCCTAGGAAATCGAGAGACTGAAAAGTGAGAAGCCAACTTGGGAACGGAGGCTACGATGGGAAGGGATGAAGTCTGTCTTTGGGGGGCCCCCCTCCCTCCTCTGGATGAACCCCTTTGTTGGCTTCCGATTTAGGCGACTGCAAACGAGACCCAGAAAAGGAGGCCCAGAGTTCTCTGTTTGAGGCCCCTGTCATCGTGCTGGAACCTGTGAATGGACTTTAAGTTATTTATTTGGGGTCTGAAAGGGTATCAATAGCTCATCTGTGACCAATAGGGCAAATGGAACCTACACAAACCAATTGCTTGCAGCAAGCAGCGTTTTATATAAATTTACAGTCACAGATTGCAGATTTTCCAAACTGGTAACTGGAGGATGATGCTGTCATCAGTTTTCACCTGTACAACCAACGAGAGGGATGTGGCCACACGAAGAAGCCAAATGTCATTATCTTCCTGCACAGTTAAGATTTTTGTTAAGAGTACTTTGCATTTTCTAACAAGTCGTGTGGAATATTACATGGGTTATTAAAATCCTGTGTACTGAGCTGCTTTTTTCAATCATGAAGGAAAAATGTTAATCCAGTGAACAAGAATTCTCCGGTGAGTGGTTTCAGGGAGTTGCTGTCGGCCCTGTGATACCCCTTGGTCAGGAAGGGGCGTTTACGTAGACATACATTTTGGTCTCCATTAGCTCTGACACTTTGCACTGAAGTTGCAAAATATCTGTGCACTGAACAGCGAAGGCGGCATCAGGTACACGTAGGCCCACTGCCCCAAAAGAGGCATTCTTTGACCCTGCAGCATATCTGTGTGTGTGTGTGTGTGTGTGTGTGTGTGTGTGTATGCGCGCGTGCATACGTGTTTTAAACTTGACAGTGTCGTATAGGCAGTGTAATCATTAGTGGTTGTGTGCAGCAAACAAGCTATTTTTTAGAAACCGACGTTTCAGGGAAGCGGGGAGAGCTGCCCGGGGATCCTCCTCCCGTGGGGCTCAGTATGAATGTATTGCAAACTGGAGAATATCTTGATCCAAAGAACAATCATTCCTATGTGGTCCTTTGTTGCCCTCCTGTTTTCATTTTATCTTAAAAACCTTGAATGTGTGAGGGTCTTGGAACTGACTTTTCGTTCCCAGCCAAATGAGCAGTGTGCGAACGGCACCTCAGTGAGAGAAGAACAAAGTCTGTTGCCGGCCTTCACCTTGTGCACCCTGAGACTCCTGCAGCTTGCTGGGTATGTAGGACGAGGGGCAGGCACCGCAGCCATGAAACACAGGGAGACAGGTGTTGGCCTTTGGGCATCACCGAGATGGTGAGGGGACCGCAAGGCAACAAGCCCTGGACTCCGTATCCCTCATCTGTAGAGAATCTGAAGGATGGCAACAGCTTGTTTTTTTTATGTTGTTTTTTTGAGGGGGGTGGTATCGTTTATGTTTGTTTCCCTGCTCACGTCACAAGTGATAAAATAGGACCTTTGGTGCAGAGCTTAAAATTATGCCAGAAAGCAAACAGCTCCCCTCCTTGGGGACTCGCCTTAAACTTGCCTGGTCTGTACATGTTTTGCGGGACTCACAAGGACCCTCAGGTGACAGTCTGAGGGTCTCCCTTAAGCTTGCCTCCCACGCTGAGAAGAGTTGGTGTTTCCCTCTTGGGCTTCACGCCTTTCTGTTCATCTGTGAACCGTTTCCTTTTTGTTTTTAATTACTCCATACCCTATCCTAATCAGGGCTTCTACCACTGCTGATGCAAAACTAAAGGGACCTACTTGAGACACAATCAGCCAACTGAACAAAGCTGTAGGGTGTTTTTAAAATGGACTAAGTCACTGCAGAAACGTGTGAGCTATTAGGAGATGGACGGTGACAGCCAGGGGGACAAAATGCAGGAGAAGATGAGTTTCCAGAGATTGTTTTGCATATTCATTTGCACATCTGTTGTCTGGGTTGGACATGTGTATTGGGCTTCAATGTGAGGCTTTTAATATGTATATCCTGTTCATGAATAAAAAAAAATTATCCAAGTGGTTGAATCCTGTGAGACTTGGCAAGTATGTGAAAATCAAGTATACTTGACTTTTCAGCCTCTTCTTTCAATGTAACTTTTATATGAAATAAAGTCACCAAATTGATGGTTCTCAAACAGTTGGTTATGTGGCCCAGTGCTTGGTGGATTGTCAGTGTGTTTTCGGTGGCTGGCTTTTCCTTGGCTTATTAACACCAGCCCTTGGGCTGTCTCTCCTGTTTCCAAAGCCTCCAGACAACTCCAGTGCCCATGACAGGGGATGAGCATTCAGGTACTGCTCTCACACACTTGCCTATATTTAGTATTTTACTCTTAAATGGACACACATCAGCTTACTTTGCTTTATCCTAAACATTTCTGTCATTTTTTAGTGCTCTTCAAAAAACCACAATTTTAAACAATAATCTCTCTTCCATCCAGAATCTTGGCTACCTACAACTGCATCAAATTCGTCTAATATTTGTGCCTGAGGAACCCGGAAATGCACGAAGAGGGTCACCGTGCCCTCTTCCCATTGCTGGGCAACTATATGAAGGACCAAGTGTGCGCGCCCACGGGGGTGTCGCACACACACTGTTCCATGAGGAAGCCGCTGGCCTTTCAGACACGCACAAACAAGATCCTGGACACGGAGACGTATCCGTGAGCCTGGACGCTAGGCCAGCAGCAAGTCGCAGGTTCCTGTTTGTGGCGGCAGAATTTTGCTACGATGTTCATTTGTATTCCTCCTATTTAGGGTGTTATGTAGGCTCATCACAGAGACATTCGCATTAAAATGGAAAATGAAAATGGTACCCAAACAAGGTGGCTAAATCTATGATATATAACTTCAGTTTGGCTGCTTAAGCAGAGAAAAATATCCTGAAGGATAGTCTGGGAAAAGCATGGGAACAGCGGGATGCCTGTGGAATCCACAATGCTTCCCAAGTAGCATTCAGGTGGCTCCATGAAGGCGCAAGCAACTCGCAATATTGACTGAGGATCACTTTTAAAACCATATTGTTCCCTATCCATCCAACTGATAATTTAAGCAAAGACACCACGGGGAGAAAGATAAAGGCCGCTTCAGTTAGCTGAAAGCTGAGCCAGTTTTTGATCTGTAAGATAATGTCTTGGCTGCCAGGCCTGATGGAAAGGTGGAAGAATATGGAAGAAGGTTCTACTACCTACGATGCATTTTCAATCCAGAGAACACAAGGTTTCCCAGAGTTCCCATTACCCCTGGATTCACCGCCTGCTCTCCCTGCCCCTCTCCACTCACCCAGTACATGTACATCCCATGTTTGGTTCATTATGTAGTTTATATTATGACTATCTTATTGCTAAGCCAAGTAGGGTCCTGTGATGTCCAATTTTTCCCTTTCCCCAGGGATAAAATTGCCTCGTGCGTGCCGTGTATATCCATCACTCAGTCTCTACCCCAGCAAGCCTCTCTCCGCCTGCCCTCCCCAGCCCTCCACTCCCGCTTCTGCTCCTGGCTGCCTTGGCTTCCCCCGATGCTCAGCTGTCTTTCTGAGACTCCTGCCTTCAGCCTCCGGCTTCCTGGATCCCGCATCTGGTACAATCCATATTCCATAGTAGTTCCTTGAGAAGAGGTGCATTATCCAAAATTGTCAAGATTTTAGCCTGTCCGAAAAATGCCTTATTTTACCCTCGCCTTGGGTCGATGGTTTTGCCAGATCGCGGATTCTCTGTTCACTACTTTTCATTCAGCAGACTGCAGACAACACCCTGTCATTTCCACCTCCCAGAGTGGCCATTGAGATGATCCAAGTCCTGGTTCCTATTTATGGGACCTAGCTTTTCTTTTCTTTTTTTTTTTCTTTCCAACTCTCAGGATGCTTTTAGTATCTTCTTTTTAGACCTTAATTCCTCAAATGTGACAATGATCTGCCTTGGTGCCCTGTGCTAATGGATGGCGGCCCTTTTCCCTCTGAGATACCTGCTCTTTGATTCTGCAAATGTGCTGTGTCACAGCTTTGGGACTTTTATCTTCTCCATCTTTTTATTTTTGTAACTCTTACAAACGAACATTGCACTGCCTGGACCACCCCTCTCATTTTCTCTTATTGTCTGTTTTCTGGAACATATCCCGAACGTGGTCTTCTAACTCTTGTACTGGATACTTTATTCAGGCTGTGAGAACTTTAATTTCCAAAGGCTTTTTATTGTTCCTCGGTCCTTTTTAAAAAGCGCTTAATTTTTTTTCAGAAAGTTTTAGGTTCACAGCAAAGTCGAATGGAAGGTCCAGAGCTCTCCCATATACCTCTGTCCCCCCACCCGTCAGTATCCTCACCACATATACCTCTGTCCCCCCACCCGTCAGTATCCTCACCACATATACCTCTGTCCCCCCACCCGTCAGTATCCTCACCACATATACCTCTGTCCCCCCACCCGTCAGTATCCTCACCACATATACCTCTGTCCCCCCACCCGTCAGTATCCTCACCACATATACCTCTGTCCCCCCACCCGTCAGTATCCTCACCACATATACCTCTGTCCCCCCACCCGTCAGTATCCTCACCACATATACCTCTGTCCCCCCACCCGTCAGTATCCTCACCACAGTGGTACGTTGGTTACAGCTGATGAACCTACACTGACTGACACATCGTCGTCACATTAGGGCTCCTGGTGTCGTACATACTATGGGTCTGGACTCATGGATAATAACATAGATCCATCATTATGGTATCAAATAGTATTCTCACTGCCCTAAAAATCCTGTGCTCTGCCTGTTCCTCCCCCCCGCCCCCCCCCAGCAACCACTGATGTTTTTACTGTCTTCATAGTCTTGCCTTTTCCAGAATAGAGTTGTATGGAGCCTTTTTAGACTGACTTCTTTCACTTAGTCATATGCCTTTAAGTTTCCTCCATGTCTTGTCATGGCTCGATAGCTCATTTGTTCTCAGCACTAAATACTATTCTATAGTCTGGACATACCACAGTTTATTTATCCATTCACCTACTTAAGGGCATCTTGGTTGCTTCCAAGTGTTGGCAATTATGAATAAAGCTGCTGTGAGCAGAGTTTTGTGTGGGTATGTTTTCAACCCCTAATGTGTTCTGCTAGGAGTTTTACAGTTTCAGGTCTTCTGCTTAAGTCTAACCCATTTTGAGTTGGTTTTTCTGTATGGCGTAAGGGTCCAGTTTCATTCTTTTGCATGTGGATATCCAGTTTTCCCAATACCATTTATTGGAGAGACTATCCTTTCTCCATTGTGTATTTTTGACCAACATCAGTTGACTATATGTGCATAGATTTATTTGTGGTCTCTCTATTCTGTTCCATTGGTCTATATGTTGTCTTTGATTACTGTTGCTTTGTAATATATATTGAAATCAGGAAGGGTGATGCTTCCAGCTTTGTTCTTATTTCTCAAGACTGATTTGGCTATTCATGGTCTTTTATGGTTCCATATGAATTTTAGAATTTTTTTTTCTATTTTTGTAAAAAAAAAAAAGCCATTGGGATTTTGATTGGGGTTGTATTGACTCTGTAGATAGATTTGGGAGTATGGTCATTTTTTTTTTTTTCCCCCACAATCAAAATATTTATTTATTTATTTATTTTTTTATTAAATTTATTGGGGTGACAATTGTTAGTAAAATTACATAGATTTCAGGTGTACAATTCTGTATTACATCATCTATATATCCCATTGTGTGTTCATCACCCAGTATGGTCATTTTAACAACATTAAGTCTTCCACTCTGTGAACATGGGATGTCTTTCCATTTGATTGTGTTTTCTCTAATTTCTTCAATCAGCCACTTGTAGTTTTTCAATATACAAGTCTTTCACCTCCTCAGTTAAGTTTATTCCTAAATATTTTGTTCTTTTTGGTGCTATTGTAAATGGGATTGTTTTCCTTATTTCCTTTTCAGATAGTTTGTTGTTAGCGTATAGAAAGGCAACTGATTTTTTTTGCATGCTGATTCTGTATTCTGCAACTTTACTGAATGTATTAGTTTTAACAGTTTTTTGGCAGAATCGTTAAGAGTTTTCAATAGATAAGATTATGTGATCTGCAAATGGAAATTTTATTTCTTCCTTTACAATTTGGATGCCTTTTACATCTTTTCCTTGCCTGTTGCTCTGGTTAGGACTTTCAGTACTATGCTGCATAGAAGTGGCAAGTGTGGGCATCCTTGCGTTGTTTCTGATATTAGAGGAAAAGCTTTCAGTTTTTACTGTCGAGCATGACGTCAACTATGGACTTTTCATATGTGGCCTTTATTATGTTGAGGTGCTTTCCTTCATTTTTATATTTATTTTTTAATTGCAGTTGACATTCAATATTATATTAGTTTCAGGGGGACAGCGTAGTGGTTAGACAGTTACATAAACTTACGAAGTGATCCTACCAACAGGTCTAGTCCCCACCTGACACCATACATCGTTCTTACAATACTATTGACTATATTCTATGTGCTGTACTTTACATCCCATGGCTGTTTTGTAATTGCCAATGTGTTCTTCCTCATACCTCTATCCCATCTGGCAGAGGTATTCTTTCTGTTCCTAGTTTGAGAGTTTTTATCATGAAAGGGTGTTGAATTTTGTCAAACACTTTTTCTGCATCTGTTGAGATGATCACACGATTTTTATCCTTTGTATAGTTAATGTGGTGTATCACATTAATTGACTTTCAGTTGTTGAACCAGTCTTGCATTCCAAGGGTAAGTACCACTTAGTCATGGTGTCTGATTCTTTTCATGTGCTATTGGATTCAGTTTGCTAGTATTTTGTTGAGGATTTTTGCATCTATGTTCATCAGGGATATTGGCCTACAGTTTTCTTGTGGTGTTTTTGTCTGGCTTTGGTATCAGGGTAATGCTGGACTCATAAAATGAATTTGGAAGTGCTTTTTCCTGTTCAGTTTTTTGGAAGAGTTTTGAGAAGGATTGACATTAACTCTTCCTTAAATGTTTTGTAGAATTTATGAGTGAAGCCATCTGGCCCTGCACTTTTCTTTGTTGGGAGGTTTTTGATTACTGATTCAATCTCCGTATTAGTTATAGGTCTGTGAAGATTTAATAAAAACCAGAAGTGAAAGAGGAGACATTGTAACCGATGCCACAGAAAGAAAAACAATCATTAAGAGACTACTATGAACAATTATATGCCAACAAATTGGATAACCTAGATGAAAAGGATAAATTCCTAGAAATATAAACCTACCAAAACAAAGTCATGGAAGAAATAGCATACCACTTAAAAAGAAAAAAAGCCAACTGAGATGAGTGCTGTGAATGGTTTTGTAAAGAGTTAATGTTCTAGGGAATGCAAACATATGCATTAGCACAACCTTTGTTTTGAGGAAGAATTTTTTTTTTGAGAGAGAGGGACTTGAGACCTCAGATTGATAAAGAAGCAACATTCAAATAAAATGAAATGTTTTGGGTTTAATTGTGCTTCCTCTCTTATTGCATCTCCTTATTTTTTGATTGTCATCCTTGAAAACATCCTGTGGAATGAGTTAAGAAGGGAGAAATGAGGGCTCCTCTCTAGCCCAAGATCAAGGGAACTATTTGGTGACAAGTGCTCCAAAACAGGCACAGGCACAGGCACAAGCCTGCTCCAGAACAAATGAACCTCCCAGAGCCTTACAGACAACGACCACTGAAATATTTGCATGCTCACAGGTGTGACGAGAACTTGGTCCCTGCACATTTTCCAAATAAAAAACACAGCAATTCCAGGAAAGACGAAACAATTGCAAGAACCAGCGATGGCATCATTTTCACTCCAATGAAGGAAACTTGATATTGCCCCTGTTACATGCCATCTCCCTTCTCATGCCCATCAGCCCATCATTTCTAAAAATATCTGGCCCATTTTGCAGCGGTCTCTCTCTTGACCAAGTTGAACAATAGATGCTTTGCTGCATGGACGTGATTTTTTTTTTTCCCCAGTGCTGGAACATGCCAGAGAAACATGACTTTGAAGGTTGCTGGAGATGAGATGGGAACAAACACTTACATTTCCTTGGGACCCTAAAGCCCCTCAGATTTTTCTGAATAGTAGTCCCACACACGGAAACCCACCAAAGTAAATGCCCAGCAAGGCCCCGTTCTCCTAAGGACATCACCGTGTTGTCCAAAAGCCTCCCATTCAGATACATATGGCATTTTACAAACTCTGAACTAGAACTCTCAAACCGTAATGTACACACAAATCCCCTGGCATCGGTAAATTTCAGATGTGTGTGGGATGTGGCCTGAGAGTCTGCATTTTTAACCAACTCCTGGTGACGCTAATGCTGCTGCTGCACAGACCGCACTTGGAGTAACAAAGTCTAATTATCAGCCAATGCGGGGAGAGTTGATTAACCTGTGGTAGCTACTCAAAGTATTAAACAACCAGTTGGCAACAGTGAAATATACTTGTGTAAGTGAAACAGACCATCTGCATTTACACACCTATGTCAAGATTCCTATACGGACACACGTCTAAAGTCAGAACAGGAACAAGAAAATAGGAAAATGAAAGCATTTGGACTTGAGGTGACGAGCCTTTTGGAGAATTTCCGTTTTAAAGTCATCGTATGTTTGTGGAATAAGCAATTAAAAAAAGTAGGTGATCCAGAAAAGAGGCTGTTGAGTTGAGCTGTTTGCAGTCTATTCTAAAAGGACATTTTCGAACTGACTCTTTTTGACAGCCGTTGGTAGCTTCATGAGAAAAGCCTGAAAGTTGATAATGGTTCATGTAGGAAGCGTGGCTGTGGGAAAAAAGCAGCTCTTACCATTATTTAATCAGGAAGAAATTCAGTCAGTGGAGGGTGGTCCCCTTCCAGGGAGTCATTTAGGGGGTGAGAATCATTTTCCTGCAGAGCCAGCGTCCTGAGTGATCGCGGATTTGGTGGTGTCCCTGTAGCGATGCTGTTCTTGCTGGCGTTCTTTCTTGGAACGACTCATGGCTGTGTCCCCAATCCCAGCCATCCTGAAGAAAGAAGTCACTCATCTCTGAGGGCACGTCTTTTAAGTTGCCGGACTGTTCTAAGCCCCAGAGGCATCATCAAATCAACATGGGGGTTTCCCGGGACCCTTTTGAAAAGAATCTGATCCTTTGGGTGCAGAAGCTCTGGCTTGTTGAAGACACGGCATTATCTTGACTTCCCAGTCAGGCCTGCAAGCTAGCGCACCCAGTCTGAAAGCCTGTCTCCTGACAGGTGCCTGACATGGGGCGGCTGAGCTCAATGTGTCATCTGGACACAGGTGGACATGTGGTGTGTGTCAGTAAACAGGTTCAAGTGCAACGACCGCCCTCTGACAAATCAGCTGGTTCATCGTCGCCTGGCCACAGATTTGCTTGAGTTCCAAGAAAAGCTCCAACTGCAAGTTTAAATAATAACGAGGATCGCCAGGCACCGTTTGGATATTTCCATTTTCCAAAGCGTCTTCCTCTACCTGATCTGATCATATCTTTGCTACAACCCTTTGAGGTAGCGAACGGTGTCTATAGTAAGTCCTCACTTAATGCCGTCAATAGTTTCTTGCAAACTGTGGCTTTAAGCAAAATGACGTAGAACAAAACCAATGTTATCGTAGGCTAATGGAGCTAAACAAGAGTGACGTTCCCACTTATTGCATCTCTCCTTATGTTCATTGTCATGACTGGCGTATTTCTGGTCACCAAAACATCACCAAATTTCTAAACAAGCACCGAAACACTTCCAATATTAAACACTGAAATAAATGTGAGCTACCCACACAGGTAAGAAAGATTCATAAATATTTCCAATTTGCTTAATCCAGTTCAGGGTCACAGGGGGCTGGAGCCAATCCTGGCAGCTCAGGGCGGAAGATGGTACCCCACTCTGGACAGGATACCCTTCCATGACAGGGCGCACACACCCCACACTCACTTAATCTGGAACAATGTAAACACGTTGATTCACCTAACTCGCACATCTTTGGGAAATGGGAGGAAACTGGAACCCCCAGAGAAGACCCATACAGACATGGGAGAACATGCAAACTCCATATAGTCAATGGCCCTGGCTGAGAATCTATTTTTTTTTCCTCATCAGTGTTATAACCAAACATTGAATGAAGGATGTTATTTGAGGACCTGCCGGGCCCATTTTATAGACCAAAAGACTCAGACTTATCAAGATTACATGAAGTGTACAGATTCCCACAGGGAAAGAGGAAGGTTTCCACATAGGCATTCTGGCTACAATAAAACCACTTTTTCTAATCTAGCTCCTTCTGTTTTTCTTAATTATTGAGTTTTAAAATGGCAAAAGCAATAATAAAAACTCTTCTTGAATAAACAAGGAAGTCAAAAATAGTAAAACAAAACTGTGTAACAATATTTTTCGTTCAGGGCTTTGAAGCGCAGAATATATTGTAAATTAACCTCTTCCTTGCTTCCAGGCTGACTCGATGCCGCCCTTGGAACTTGAGCCCCGCCTGTCAATTTCTCTGCCCCTTCACCCCCACCCCAAGGAAGCCTTAGTGCTGTATTTAACATGCATGCAGGTGCTGGGCCCGACGGGGAATTTCTGAGCTCTGCTCTGATATTCAAGCGCTGAGTGTTGAATGTCTGAGATGTATGTACCTATAGCTGAACATTCCCTGGCTCAGAATATAAACCCACTTGATCTTTCTCTGTGAGCTTTAATGCAAATCCCGGTGTGATGGAGCTGGATTAAAGACAGGGACATGCTCATCATGGTCTCCATCAAAGCCTGGAAGAACTCGCTGCTTAGGGCACCTGGGGGAGAGGGAAGGGACTCAGGCCCTGAGCGACCCAGGCGATGACTCGGAGAGGTTGCTCAGGGAACCATAGTGACCCTTTCATGTTTAATGTTGAGACAAGCAAAGAGTTAACAGGAGCGAGCTTGTAACCTGGCAGGAGTGAGTTTAAACATTAACCACTTGGCTCTAGCACTGTACCTGCAGGCTGACACGCGCCTTACCGTTCATCACAGGTGGGAACAGAACAGTTCCCAATCGCAACGGCGCCCCCCTGCAAGCTGACATCCATCCTAGGTGGGAACAGGGCAATGGTAACGGCAGCTCCCCTGGAAGCCAACAAGCATCCTACGTCCTGCTTAGAAAAATCCAAAACGAGCTAAACGGAAACCGGCCACAGCTGTTTCTCTCAGACTGCCCTGGCAAAACTTCTGCCAGTTCCAAACAGAACTCTCTCTCTCTCCCTTTTTGACTTTCACTAAATCTTTTCTGACTCTTGCAGAGTCTTGTAATTTTTTTTTCCATTCTGTAAACAACCAGGGGTTAATTCTACGCCGAGACATTTAACGTTATGAACTTTGTCTATTCAATAATATGGTCATGTACCACATAATGACGTTTCGGGCAACGACAGACTGCATCTGTGATGGTGGTTCCGTAATGGAGCTGAAAAATTCCTATTGCCTAATGATGTCATAGCTGTCACAATGTTGTAGTGCAATGCATTACTCATGTGTCTATGGTGATCCTGGTGCAAACAAACCTGTGCTGCCAGTTGTATAAAATTATAGCACCAACAATTACAGTAGCTACACCCTCTAGGTTTGTGTAAGTGCACTCTATTATGTTCGCAGAACAATGAAATGTCCTGACGACACATTTCTCAGAATGTATCCCTGTCATTAAGGCTGGGACTGGCTACATTACCCATTATATGACTGTAATGGCAATGGGAATCATAGTGACAATAAGAAGAAGAAGAATGGGAGGGGCTAGATGACCTCCAACTCACCTGATCATCCAGAAGTGACTCACGGAACTCCAGGAGGACCAAGGTCTGCCACTTCATGGACTTGCACACGTCACCAATGCTGGTCAGACCTTCTTGGTGGCCAGGTCTCAGGAGGCATGGAGCTGGGGTACCAGTGCTGCAGGGAGAGGAGAAAGGGGTTCCCCCTCAGTCTGGCATCTGCATATTGTCCACCAGAGAGCGCCATGAGACAACAAATGCCCCTATTTGTTCAGGCCACGAAAACAAATTCCCTCTACTGTTAGCTCGCCCAGCCTGTCGGTCCACAAATATTTACTGAACACCTAGTGTGTGCTGGTGAGACCTTTGCCCTCAATAGACACAAGTGCAAGAAATTAAATTATAATTATATACTGTGACACATGCTATAAAAGAAGAGAGCTGCAGGGAGAGGGAAGGAACATCAGGGTGGATTTCATGGAGAATGAGGAATCTGGGAGGGGGTAAGGACGGAGGAAGGAAGAGCTGTGCAAAGGCCCTGGGGCAGAGAAGGTCCGGGAGACATAAAGTGTACACACTACAGGCAGTGAATCCTAGTCCTTAACATAAACTTGGAATTGGAGCTGGTTAAAAACAAAGAATGCTGGGGTTAGTATATGACTCAGTCTACCAGGTTCAGAGAAGGTGCCTCAGGGTTCACACACACACACTAAGGGTGGGGCACAGACTCATCTGAGGTAGATTTCTTGGGGAAGGGGCTAATCATAGTCCCCAGAAGCCAAGAGCAAAGCAGACAGACTTCTGAAAATCGGTGACTTTAAAGGCATTTCCCTCTTGGGTGGGTTGTTAGGGGTCCTTGAGAGGGAACGCTGAGGCCAATGGGAACAGGGGTGGCATCTGCTGTGGAAAGCCACCTGGACGGGTGCAGGGGCAAAGGGACAAGTGGCCAGGAGGGGTCTGTGCATGGCCTTTCTTTGGCCTCGGCCTGGGTAAGACCCAGCCATCTGAGCACCAGGCGACAGATGCTTGCTGGGTGGCCGTGAAGGATATCTGGCAAGGGGTTCTGCTCCGCACCCCAGAAAGCTTAGTGACCAGGGGCCTCTGTCAGAACTGCTAAAAGGGCAGGTTTGGCTCTCAGTCTGCATAGCCATGAGATATGGTTGAAAGAGCCAGACAGATGTGGCTACAATTACCCTCCCTGCCCCCCTCCCAGCTGAGTGACCTGGGGTAAGTGCCTTCATTTCTCTGTGCCTCAGTTTCTTCTTCTGTACAATGACACACTAACAGCCCCTGCCTTATGCAACCATTGGAAGGATTAGGAAGAATGAACCACAAATGACCAGGATGCCTGGGACATATTAGGCACTCAAGAAACGGTAATGACTATTATGGGCTGGGCTGGTGAAGGGCTTTGCAGCCAAGGCAAGACCTCCAGCCAGACCCGACATGCAGTAGGCGGTCTGATTCCTCATCCATCTTGTTTATTCTTTTCTTGGTTTTTCTGGACTAACACGGTGTTCTCAGTCAAGATCGTCTTGTGGGATTTTTTTTTTTAAAACCAAATAAAAACTTAACCAACTAAACAAAACCAAGTCCATTTATAACAAAGTCCCACCAGCGCAAACATTTGCCATCCCTCCCGAAAGCGTCTGTCCATGGCGAGAGGCCTGTGGAATTTTAAAAGGCTGTAGCTCGTGTCTTTGAAAACCCCCTGAGTCCTCCTGAGTCCTGCCTGGGCCTTTCTTCTCTCCACGGGGAGGTACTTTTCCATCTGTCTTCCTTTCTCCCAGCAAAGCCCAAGGAAGTGGGGGTAGCTATCCAGGCATGTGGACCAAGGGTGGATGCTCTGTCCCTGCTCACTTTGGGCAGAGGCTGCAAGCTGGTGGCCGTGACCTGGATCTGGCCCCCAAGGCATTGGTAAAACGCCTACAGTAACTCCCTCACATCGACCAATCGGAAGATTTCATCTAGAAATGCAGATTCATCGTCTCCCTGGGCCCCAATTCTTACTGGGTCAAACTGTCTAGATGCATGTTCAGTCAGGATGGCATCTGAATTGTTTTTCTTTGTAGATAATTTGTTGATGTGAAATTCACGTAACATAAAACCGACCATTTTAACTATTCAGTGGCGTTTAGTGCACTCACAGTCTTGTACAACCTCCACGTCTGTCCAGTTCCAAAATATTTCTACCCTCCCCCAGACACCCGGGACCCAGTAGCAGTCACTCCCCATCCCCCTCCCCGCAGCCCCTGGCAGCCACTCCTCTACTTTCTGTCTCTGGATTTGCCTGTTCTGGACACTTCATATGGATGGAATCATCCAACAAGTGACTGGCTGCTTTTACTTAGCATGGCTTCGAGGTTCATGCACGTGATTCATTCACCACAGTATCACACACAGTCCCCAGGGCAGGGTGGGCTTTGCTTGGCCCCTCTGGGTCTTGTTTCCTCCCCCATCAGGCCTTGCTGGCTCTCTGCGACCCCGTGGGCTGCTCAAATTAGCAGCAGACGTCTTCCCCAAGAGCACGGTCTCAGAAGGGTGGCCGCCGTGCGATGTTGTGGCCAGTCCCTTCCCTGGGCTCACCCACACACGTATACGAGTATGTATGCTCACGTATGTATCTGCAGCATAATGGCAGCACAACACAGATTGGCGCTGTGTTGTTTTCACTTAACAATTTGTCCTGGAGATCGTTCCACATCAGCACACAGAGAGCACTGTCTTTCCTTGTGCCCTGCTGCGTACTATTCCACCACGTGGCTATGGCATACCTGCTGGGGTAAGGCCCCCAGACCCTTCTGGCTCTGTGACCTCAGGTGGGGACCAGCCCTACCAGCACTCTCATACTTGGCCTTGCCAAGCCCTGGGTTGGCCTGGAAAGACAGGTCAAAAATGTTCTCTATATTTTCCTGGCTTCAAACATTCCAGGGCCAACACTTTATGTGCCTTTGTTTTTCTAACACCTGATGCAGCATCTGTACTTTGTAGATGTGGAATTGATGCTTGTTAATCAGGTGAATTAAAAAATGAAGGGCTCAATGTTTAAGCCCTGGCTCAGACACACCTCCTCCTTGGAGCCTTCCTTGCTCACCCCAGGTGGGTTATGTCCCTCCTCTGAGCCCATAGGCCCCATATTCTCATCACAGCACTTAAGTTCACTGGGTGTGATTGACAGGAGCTGTGTTGGCAGCCACGACACTAGCCCCAATTTCTCCTGGTATCTCCAGGAGCTGACAGGACACCTAGCACAGAGTGGTGAATGGATAGCCAATGAATGCCTGGCACACAGTGAGGGAAAGGATGGATGGCCAATGTCATCATTATCGTCATCAATGCCACATCTGAAGCACGCCTAATGGTTTCAGGTTCCACTGAGCCCTGTGAGGTGGGGAGGTAGATATAATCACACCCATTTTACAGGTGAGGAAGCTGAGGCTCTATGAGATTCAGTGCCTTACACAAGGCCACACAGTTCCTAAGTGGGGGAGATGGCTGACCCCACCTCTCCAGCTCTTTCCCACCTGGAACCTTGTTCCCACCCTCCCCTCAGAGCTAGAGGCCAATCTATAAGAGCAGACCAAGCTAGGGATCTTAGGGAATAGGGTGTTTGGGGGAACGATGGGGTGGGGCTGAGGAGGTGGGAAACATTTCCTGGTGTCCTGGCACTCTCGGGGACACCAGCATGGAGGGTGAGGGCTGATCGGGGAGGAAGAGGTAACCCTCTGGTGGACTTTTATTTGAATACACACTGTGTAAGCACCACAGTTGGGGATCAACCAAGGCCCTTTGACAATGGGAAGAAAGAGGCTGAAGAATGGGCCATCCACTGAAGAAGACCCCCCCACTAGACCCTCCCAAAGCAGGGGGCTGCCACGTTGTTCTAGCCACAAAGATTGGGTTATAATTTACCCTTTCACTGAACTTTGGGGAGAGTGGGAGGGAGAAAAGAGCGTCTTCACTAAGGGGGAAAACTCTAAAGATGTTAGAAGGGCTTCGGTTAAAAGAGGAAAAGCCAGTGGAAGGGGAGGGGGGCTAGTGGTTAGTTAGAGAGTGACCCACACATGTGAGTACATTTATGTAATGGATCCCCCACCAATGAAAGTATATTTTGTCTTTGCCCACTCAGCTTCCTCCTGTTTTTTCCAGACTGCTTCCACGTTTTAGACAGGGCTGGGGAATGGGTAAGTGGAAACAGGACCTAGAGGCAGGAGAACACTGGTAAGGCTGCTCCCCTCATTCTGAGAATCTAGACTCTAGATGAGGCCATGAAAGAACAAGCAAAACTGGAGAGAAGAAGCTCATTTTCAAAGGAGAGCAAAGTTGAGAGGGAAAGGAGGCGGGGCTAGAGGCAAAACTGAAAGCTGGATTTTGGGGTGAGGTCTGGGGTGAATACATGAGGGGTTCTGGAGTCATGCATGGCAGGATATAAGCAAAGCTGGGAAGTGAGCAAGCAGGATTTTGAGAAATGTAACTGTGGGTTAAGGAATGGATCCCCTTCAATATTCTAGAGAAATGCAAATAAAAATCCAAATTCCTTCCTCTCCCTTTTTAGTGGCTGGACTTCTTCCGATGCCCTCTGAGCTGGGCGACGCAATCCTGGCTCATTGTAGGATTCTCTGTGCAGAGCCCATCTCACAACGAGGAAATAACTTACTCCTCAGCACAACTCAGAGAGGTTGGAGCTGTAATGACCCCACATCCAAGATGAGGAAACTGAGGCACAAAAGGGTCACGTGAGTTGCCGAGGTCCCAGAGCGAGAACGGGGCCAAGCCAGGACAAACCCCGTGTTTTCCTGACTGCAAACCCCAATCTCCTCTCTATCCAGCTCTGCCCCTGGGGAAGGATCCTGTGACACTGAATCGTCTCTTTTTCAGAGTTTACTATCCGAGTTCAGGCCAAATCTGAGTGAGGTTGGCTGTTTCCTCTGAGAAGTTTGGCCTGATCTCAGGGTACTGCTGCCTGGTCCTTGGCAAGAGTCCTCCGTTGGTGGTGATGGGCCAGTGGACAGGCTGCTCTGGGCACGGTTCAATAGAAGCTCAGATAACTCAATAAAAACTCTTATTTACCTTTGTGGCCAAATCACACAGGACAACGTTCGGATGTCCTATATGATAATGCCCAGTGTTGGCATGGCTGGGGGGTGGGCACCACCACCAGTCTGTTAGCAGAAGTTTAAATCTGCACAATTTTCTGGAGAGCAATTTGGCGCTGTGAATCGATTGTCTTAAAAATGCAAAGCCTTTGACTCAGCAACTCCACCTCTAGGAACGCAGCCCGAGGAACTAATGCAGCACAACACAATTGTTCTCATTCACACATCAGCCGGCTTGACTGCAAATTGAGGCTCCCAAATGGTCAATAGAACTCACATCTGATTGGTTAATTAAAGCAGTTGTTCTTCCCTGATCTGATTTTGTTTTCTCGCCAAATGGAAGCACATTTTGGCTATTTTGAAAACTAGTGTCTAATTATGCATACAAATTTCTATTTGTTTTACACAGCTTGGCTTGCAACTCCAAAGCCACAGAATTTTCCATCTGGAGGGGACCTTAGGGTTTTTTCTGTCCAACATTTCCCAAAGTGTATCCTACAGGAGGTTAAAGTGTGGCTGAGAAGCGATACTTTCATGATTGGATAAGCTCGGGGAAATGGAACACGCTTTTCCCTGCAGGACTTCTCAGGGCCTTTGCTGTATGAGGGGTATTGCCAAGTCTCCTCCATGTTTGGCCACTGCATTCATTTCTTGGGGCCACCACCAACTGGGTGGCATAAGACAGGAGACATTTATTCTCTCACAGTTGGGGAGGCCAGAAATCCAAAATCAAGGTGTCAGCAGGGCTGCTTCCTCTGAAGGCTGTAGGGAAGGAGCCTTCCTGCCTCGTCCAACTCCTGGGGGCCTCAGGGGTTCCTTGGCCTGTGGCCACATCACTCCAACCTCTGCTTCTGTCTTCACATGTTTGTTGTCCCTTTAGGTCTGTGTGTTGTACTGTGTCCAAATTTCCCTCTTCTTGTGTCATTGGCTATAGGACCCACCCTACTCCAGTATGACCTCATTTTAACTTGATTACATCTACAAAGACCCTATTTCCAAATAACATCACCCTTATAGGTTATGGATGGATGTGAATTCTGGGGGGACACTATTTACCTCAGTACAGATGGAAAGGCCTCAGAGGCTTCTGAGCAGGGGAGGCACAGGAGCCAACTGATGTCATTTTTCCAAGTTTCCCTCAGCCTGCTGTGTCGGGACGGACTGAGAGTGGTCTCACAGGGACAGCAGTAGGGAGGGGACAGCAGTAGGGAGGGGACAGCAGTAGGGAGGGGACAGCAGTAGGGAGGGGACAGCAGTAGGGAGGCCACTGCACAGTCCAGGTGAGAGGTGACAGCGTCTCGGACCAGGGGGAGGCTGTGGGGTACAAGTGACTGGACTCGGGCTGCATTTTGAAGGTGGCGTAATAGACAACCCCGCCTTTGGACACGAGATGGGAGAAAATGAGGCATCAATGGTGACCTCCAGGAGTTGACCCTAAGAAACCAAACGACAGCTGTGCCATCTGCGGAGAGAGCCCACTGGTTACCAGGCCGGAAGCCGGGTAACTACTCTCAGGAAGCGAGCGTGACGTGGATTAGGATGGAGAAACTGATCGTCTAGTGTAGTGGGGCCTATACACGTACACCCCCATCACGCCCCAGGTATAGTCCTCTTGTGTTTCCAGAAGGAAGTTCCAACTCCCAGAATGGTCCCAATGTCCTTTGTAAGCTGGCCTACACGCCCTCTGTCCCGAATCCTCCCCCCACACTCCACTCACACCCCAACTTCCTATGGACCCACCACATGCTCTGCAGGGCACAGCTGCCTCCCTGTCAGCTTCGGAGGCTGTAAATATTGGGACTCCAGCAAGTCACGCCTCTCCGGGCCTCAGGGTCCTCTTCTGAAATACGGAGCTCCAGACTCAAAGGTGGTCCTTTGGGCAAGTGCCCTTTGGCCCCTGTGGCGCTGCAGAAATGACCCTGCCTCCCCACCCCAAGATCTCCATGGGGCCTTCCCGGCAGCTGCTATGTGCCTGGGGCATTCTAGGGAGGGGACAGGCCCGGCCTGACCTCTTCCTGGGAGGGGGCATCCCTGTGGGTGCTGCCAGCCGACAACAGGGTCTACACAGTGCGGGAGAGGTCACTGGGTGGGGAGACTCCTGCAGCCACAACCTCAGGCCTGGAGCCCGTTTCTGTCGACAGGGTAGAGGGCAGTTTACGCTCATGAAAAAGAGTGGTGCTGCCCAGGCGGGAGTCACTCGCCAGTGCCGCACCACAGTCACTTCTCAAGCTCACCACACAGCAGGTTACAGAGCCACAGTCCACTGTCCTAACTTGAGCTCTGAAATTCCTTGTGGACCTCTCCCTTTTGCCGGGAATTCAGAGGACGTGGCCCAACATCTGGGCAAAAAAGGAGGCTGCCCTGCGTCCACAGAACTGGCTAGACTGGGCGGCAGGTGTGGCTGTGGGCTTGTTTGGGCAAGGTGTGCAGCTCAGAGGCTTGGTTTTCCCATCTGTAAAATGGAATACCACTGACCATCATCCCTTTGTAAAAGGATAGCCTGATCCCCAACAATGAAGGAAGGACTTAAGCTGGGCATAAAGACCAGTCCTTGAACTTGGATATATTCCGCGTGGAGGCAGATCTCCTGACTCTCATGTTTCCTCCCAACGGTGACTACTGGGAAATGGGCGACAATAGCCAATGAGTGTGTGAGTGTCTGGGGGCTGCCGTAACCAAGCGGCACAAACGGGTTGGGGGGTCTTTAAACAGCAGCAACGTATAGTTCTGGAGGCCAGAACTCCAAGATGAAGGTGTGGGCAGGGCCGAGCTCTCTCTGAAGGCTCCAGGGGAGGTTCCTCTCTTGCTGTCCCACCTTCCGGTGATGCTGGCAATCTTTGGCCGTCTCTGGGTTAGAGACGTAAGGCTCTGGCCTCTGTCTCCATCATCATGCAGCTTTCTCCCCCTGTGTCTGTGCCTACATTCCTCTCTCCTCATAAGGACATCAGTCATTGAATTCAGGGCCACCTTAATCCAGCATGACCTTATTTAATTACATCTGCAAAGACTCTAGTTTCAAATAAGGTCACACTCACAGGTTTGGGGGTTAGGCCTTGAATGTGTCTTATTAAGGGCACGAGTCAACCCAGCAGAATGGGTGGCATTATGGGGGTGCCCCCCACATTCTTCCCACGGTAACAGCCAAATGTGAGAGAGCCTGAGTCTGGGGACAATTCCCTCCTGGCTTTTTCTTTGAGGAGGGGGTGGGGAGGCGACCAGGGACAACTGGGGACACATGGGGTGTCCGACCTTCCCTCACCGCTGTAAGTTCCACATGCTTTCGTTTCAAGGAGCAGACAGCCTGAGGTCAGCCAGCTGCCCTCTGGCAAATCCAGGCTGGAACAGAGAACTTCCACGCTGGGCCAGGGCTGGGCCATGACCCGGGGTTCTTTCTGGGGAAGGAGCTCAAACTCTCAACCCCAGTCCAGGAACAAGACCCAGCCAAGGAGGGGCAACGAGAGCAAGAATTCAAGGCAGAGAGAAATCTGCACCTTTGCCTTTTGGATGGCAAGAGAGCTTGACCTTGACATGAAGGCCTCTGGGTGACCTCTCAGGCCGTGTGTACAGACACCACAGCAGCTGCCAGCCTGGTCAGTCCTCTGGATAGGGACCAGAGTCAGCTCATGGGCTCCCTGGAGGCTGGCACCACAGGGAAACTTGAAAATGCTACCAACCCGAACAACACACTTCACAGAGAGGTGCGGAGACCAGCCTGAGGTCACACAGCAATCAGGGCTGAGGTAAGAGGCCAGGGGCCATGCCTCCCTGTTCTACCAGTGAGAGCCTTATAGCCCTTTCCCCTCCAAGATGACATCCATCAGAGGAGGTTTCCACCCACGGGAACCCAGGGTTAATTTTGTAAGGTTTTATAGAAATAGTCAGGAAGAAAATATCCCCGGCTTAGCATCCAGGCCTGCTGGGACACCTGGTGTTTGGGAAGAGGGGTGAGAGAAGCACTACTGACTAAACACCTGTGACCTGCCATGCACTGACTGCATGCACACACACACATCCAGTCCTCACCTCACCCCGGGAGTAGTTACACACTCATCTTACCTGTGAGCAGCCAGAGGCTCAGGGCGGCCTGGAGTCAGCCAAGGGTTCCCATCCCTGCTCAGGCCCTCTCTGACGTCAGTTCAGCACAATGGGCTTCAGTTTCCTCATCTGTAAAATGGGATCACAAGCTCAATGTCACAGGTAGTCGTCAGGATTAGGGATTCCATCCCAGGAATGGGCACATAGTAGGTACTCAAGAAAGGTGATGGATTGGTTTTCTATTGCTGCTGTCATAAATTTCCACACTTAGCTTAAACAACACACATCTATTATCTTACAGTCTGGAGGTCAGAAGTCCAACACGGGTCTCCCTGGGCTACATCGAGGCATGGGCGGGACTGCCTTCCTTCTGGAGGTGCTAGGGGGTGATCTATTCCTTGCTGGTGGCCCATATTCCTTGGTTTGTGGCCCCTTCCTCCCTCTTCAAAGCCAGCAACACTGCATCTCTCTGCTCTTTCTTCCACTGCTATGTTTTTCTCTAACCACAGCTGGGAAAGGGTCTCTGATTTTAAGACGCGTGTGCTGACAGTGGACCCACCTGGATACCCCAGGCTCATCTCTGCCTCACAAAGTCCTTAACTTCAGAGTCTCCTTTGCCATGTAAGGTCATATGTGCATATGTTCCAGGAATGAGGGTGAAGACATCTTGGGGTGGGGGGGGCGTTCTTCTGCTAACCACAGGTGAGTTGAGTTGAATTTCATAAAGCAAGGGACGCCTGGGCTAGTCATTGGCAGTTCTTTTGGGAAGAAGAGAATTCCACTAAAACCAACTCATTCAAGGACCATTTCCCATCCTTCTGCTGTTTTCACCTCTCTTCAAAGAGGCACTGTCTAGCCAAGGAGATGGAGCCAGGGCTGCCAAACCTTTGCTGCAAAATAAATCCTACCAGGAAATTTCCATGGGATCAGGCCCTTTGCTTTCCCCACAAACCTGCCTGCAGTCCCAAACCAAGCAGGGCTTCTCTTAGAAAGGCCATCAGACTTCACTCTCTCCAGAAAATGGGGTTTTTGTTGTTGTTTTGGTGTTTATTTTCTTTTGTGTGTTTGTTTTTCTCTGTCAAACTAAATAACGTGAGGGTACTGATATAGGCAAAGTGAACCTGGCTTAGGACATATTCATGAGCGTAGGAAAGGGTTTTACACTTCTATCCTCAAAGGGTCCTGTCTATCATACCACCCAGCTTAAATTCCTCAGGGCGTCCTCCTCAGTGCCGTCAAAGAGTGCTGAGCTCTTTCGCTAGCTCTGCACCTTTTACGGGGAGCATATGCTATGCCAACACTGAGGCAGATACGTAAACCCCACTGGCCGAACACCCAGCATCCTTTGACTTTGATTCATCCAGAAAGTCACTGTTCACAAGTGGACTAGTGTCGGATGCTGTTGCACCCAAGACCTACATTTGTTTTGGATTCCTACCGGGTGTACAAGGACAGCTATCATCTCATGAATTCGCCCAACAATTCTAGCATTCCCACTTTCCTGAGGAGGACACAGGGTGAAACCAGGGAGGGGATTTGGTCACGGTCACTCAGCGGATGAGTGACAGTGCTGGGATTTGAAGCTGGGTCTTCTGATTTGAAATCGTTCCAATTTACTGTGGCAACACTCATGCTCTACTGTGATGTTGTGATAGAATAAGAAATATCTATTTGGTCTTCATCCTGGGTTCCTGGCTCCTCAAACTTATAACTTTCTGATAGGGGTGAGAAGAGCGTTTGTGGTTATTCCTAGCAAGCCCCTTCCAACCACAGCTGAGCTTACGCTAATGAAGTGACTTGGTGGGTCAACAGCTAGCTGCAGCATGGGGACTGATTGCCAGAGGAACCAACCACGTGACGAGAGGGTTGGAACTCGCAGTCCCATCTCCAGCCTCCAGGTGGAAGGGGAGAGGGGCTGGCACGGCCGGTGATTCCATCAATCATATCTATGTGATGAAACATCCATAACAACCTTAAATGAAGGAGTTCAGAGAGCTTCTGGGTTGGTGGACCTATCCACCAAGAGGTGACTGTTATGCGGGGTCTCGAGTTCCGCTCCCCGCACAAGAACGCAGGACATGGTGAGGCCAAAAAGGAACACCCATGGAGCCATAGGTAGGGGAGTCAGACCACTATATTCTTGCTGGCGGCTGGGTTGGAAACACAAAGGCAAACACCTGCCAGTTCCACTACGTGAGGTCTTCCTGCACTCCCGTCTCGCTGGTGGCCGGGTGAGACACAGGAAGCAGGATCAACACAATCTGCAACGTGCCATCCCCGCTTGCTAACCGCACTCGCTAGCTGCAATCCGCCGTCTGCCTCTCTGCCAACAAACCAACCCTTACTAACTGCAACCCGCGCTTGCTAGCTCAGCCACGGCAGTTATACCAGTGGCCAATGTCTAACTGGTTCAGCTGATGGCCAAATAGTCACAGCCGGTGGCCATCTACTACCCGAGCCAGCACCTTTCCATGTGAGGCCGAGAGCCTGGAAAATGCTCTCTGGGGCTCTGGCACTGCAGTGACACACCCCAAACTCCACAGGGACAGCCATTTCTACACTCAGCACCCTTCTAGACCTCACCCTATGCCCCTCTTCATTTGGCTGTTCATTTGTATCCTTTATAATAAATCAGTAAATGTAAGGCAAGGGTTTCCCTGAGTTTTGTCAGCCGTTATAGCAAACGATCAAACCTAGGAGAGGATTGTGGGAACCCTTGATTTATAGCCAAATCAGATAGAAGTGGGGGTAACCTAGGAACCCTCTACCTGTGACTGGTTTCTGAACTGGGAGTCATCTTGTGGGACTGTGGGGTCTGTTCACCTTGCCTACATAATAGACCCTTAACTCGTGTGGTCTGTGCTAAATCTGGGGAGTTAGGGTCAGATTGAATAAAATTCTAAGACACCCAGTTGTGTTCAGAATATTGCTTGGTATGGAAAACTCACATATTTGGTGTCTGACATGTTGTGAGTAAAACACAGATCTTAGTTGTATCTATTTTTATTTGTGCATTAATTCATTCAATGTTTAGAAAGTTCATTAAGTCAACTTTGTACTGGTGGCAAAGTGATGGACAAGAAAGGCTCACTCCCTACCCTACCTGAAAGTACTAAGAAGCGAAGCCCAGTCCCACCCCCCAAACCCACTCCCCCCCCACACCCAACTAGGATCACTGTGGAACTCAAAAACAGCAGAGATTCTGATTGAATTGGTGTGGAGTGGGCCCATCACACTGGTCATTTTTTAAATTTATTTTTAATTTAGGTACGAAGTAGGCTGAATAATGGCCCCCAAAGATGTCAGGTCTAATCCCAAGAACCTATCACTGTCACCTTATATGGCAAAGACTCTGCAGATGTGACTAAGGATCTTGAGATGAGAAAACCATCCTGGATTATGGGGGGGGGGGGACGGGGAGGGACGGGGAATCTAAATACAATCACACGTGTCCTTATAAGGGAGGCAGGAGATTTGACGCACACAGAGAGGGCAATGTGATCACAGAAGCAGAGATAGGAATGATGTGGCCACAAGCCAAGGCTGGACGGCAACCACCAGAAACTGGAAGAGAGAAGAAACGATTCTCCCCTAGGGCCCTCAGAGGGAGCATGGCCTTGCTGACACCTTGTTTTCACACTCTGGCTTCCAGAACTGTGAGAGAAATAATCTTTGTTCCTTTAAACTACCAAGTTTATTGTAATGTATGACAGCAGTCACAGGAAACTAATTAAGGAATAACTTACATACAGTTATACACTTAACTCTTAAGAGCACAGCTTAATGAACTGTTATATATGCATACACCCATAGGCCACTCAGATCAAGCTAGAAATTCCCAGCATCCCAGGTTTCTACTCAATACCCTCCCCAGAGATAACCTGTCTCCGGACCTCTATCACGATAGACTAGTTTTGCCTGTCCTAGAACTTAATAGACATGGACTCATACAGTATGCACTCTTGTGTGAGGCTTCATTTCCTCAATGAATATGAACGAGATTCATGCATGCTGTCGGTTTTTTCTTTCTTTATTGCTGAGTATTATTCCACTGTGTGATTATATAGTGATTTGTTCGTCTGTTGCTGAGTATTATTCCACTATGTGAATATATCGTAATTTGTTCATCTATTCTCCTGTTGACGCACATCCGAGCTGTTCCCAGTTATCAGCTACTATCAATGAAGCTGATGGGAACATCGTCCTTAGGCACATACCTAGGAGTGGACTTGCTGGGTCTGGATTGGTAATTTTCTGTAGCTTCCCAGGTGAAATGTGTAATCAGGAGTGAGAAGCACTGGTCTAGGACAATGGTTCTTAGCTGGGGGCGATTTTGCTGCCCCAAGGGACATTTGGCAAGGTTCGGAGCTGTTTTTGGTTGTCACAACTCAGAGTGGGGCATGCTAACAGCATCTAATGGATTGAGGTCTGGATGCTGTAGAACATCCTCCAGTACAGAGGGCAGCCCCCACCCCTCCACACATACAACAAGGAGTTCTCCAGCCCCAATGGTCAAAAGGATTAAGGTTGAAAAACCTGGTTATATGACAGTAACTCACAACCACACTCATGAATAACCCACCTGCGCATAAGCTCAGCTCACAGAGTCCAGCTCCTGCTTGGAGGGGTGGGATGGGTTGATGGTGCTGAGAGACAGAGGTCTGGCCACTCTGGGTGAACCCTGGAGAAAGAGGACAGGCTGCCCTGCTGAGACTGTGGAGAGGCTTTCTTGGAGCTGACCTCAGTTGCAGGCCTTTAGCTGAAGCTCTGAGGCAACGTCCTGCTCCTCCACAGGTACACTGTGTGGGTTTCTGACAGCATCTCCCTGCTCAGTAGTTCTCTCTTCCTGAGTCTGTTGGCTGCACAGACACAGAAAGCTCCCAGAGGATGGGAGGCATATCTTATCCATCACTGCAGATGTTTGCTAAATGAATGGATAAATGGGCTTCAAAGCCAGTCTTCCTGTTTCAGGTATAGGGCGTGCTGAAATGAGATAGGCTTTGCGGCCCACAGGACACAGGAACAAAGTTCCAATGGGCAGGTTTTCAACAAGCTCCATCTGCTGGGGGGTGTTTCATGGCGAAGCACAGGCAATCTCAAGAGGTCCGCCTGTGGGGAGATTGGCTGACTGTTCACTACACCCACTTCCTCTTCCTCCTAGGCACACAGCTGGACTACATTTCCCAGTATCCCTTGCAGTCAGGTGTGGTCATGTGACCGAATTCTGGCCAATGGAATCTGGGTGGAAGTCATGCACTTCTCTTAAAAACCTCCCACACTTGCTTCTCCCTGCTGTCCCTACCCACCAATGGGAAGCAAAGGGCTCCTGGCAGATGGCAGAGCCACAGACAGGAGGAAACTGGTCCCTAAATTACCCCTTGGAAAAGCCATCCATTTAACACCTGCTTTGCACTATTAAGTGGAAAACAAACTTCAGTATCGTTAAGTCGCTGACATGTGGAGATTTGCTTGTTACAGCAGCTAGCATGCCCTTGACTAGTACAACATGTTTCTGTAAACAGGGGAATCGGGTTTCAATTCCACTCCAGGTAAGAAGTGATTTCTCCCCCCAAAAAGGACTTAAAATACAGAATGAGGAAGAGGATGCTGAGTTTGCAGAAAAAGCACAGCTGCCAAAGAGACCACTGAAAAACGTAACTGTGGCATTGGCAGGCATTTCTCAACCAGCGCAGTGGGGTTGTCGAAATTTACACACAGTGACTCAGACGTGCAGAAATGACTGAATCATTCTATGCTATCATTTTTTAAAAATGTATATTTAATTTATTAAATTACACATACATATTTAAAATCACATTTCTTTAGAAATATGGCTGATTTCTACTTGCATGTTTCACAAAATCATTCTATTCAAACTGTTCTCTGGCTTTCACATCAGGACTTTGTCACCCTTAAAACCACGTTGTGTCCTGTCACCTGCATTACATTATTTGAGAGGTGGAACTCTTTGAATCCAGATATTATTTTGATCACTCCCAGCTTGGCTGTTCTGTGACCCTCGATCAGGGTCACTTTGCTCTCTATGGTGGTGACCCCCCTCCTCTGCCATGAGCTTGCCAACCTACCCCCTCAGCCACCTTCCACATTCCCCACTAGGGCATGGGAACTTTGCAAACCCCAGAGGCCATACCCGAGCCATGGGAAGCAAGGGTGTTCTCTCAGCTGCCAGGTCCCTTTGCCTGTAGATCCCCTCCTGGTCCTTCCCTTTCTCTGCATCATAGTTGGGGCAGTCCCCAACAGCTGCGTTTCCCAGGTGCCTGGGTCAGCCCAGTGAAACCAATGGGAAGCATGGGGTGAGGGTGGGGAGCCAAGTACTCCTTCCTTCCCTTCCGGTTATGTCCGGCTATGTGGCTGCTTGTCTCCTCCTGGGTCTCCCTTCCTCTGGTGAGGTCTCTGTGTTCTAGCTTCCATCTCTGTCCCTTCTGTTCCAGAACTGGAGGAAGCTTTCTGTGGTAGCTGAACTCGAGGTTATTTCACAGCTCTGTTTTGCTTCTCAGCCATTCTGTCACTGGCATAACCCATTCCCTGCTTTCAGTCCCTCATAGAAATGCTCAGAGGGCTATTTCCTGGTCTGGACCTCGATTGCTACGTGGGGCCCACAGTGAGGTTCTCTGCTGTGGGCCCCTCTTTCAAAGCCCACTCGGGGGAGTGGGGACAGGCCACCTGGGTCTCCATCTCTCTACCTGGAGGGCTGCAGCCAGGCTCTCGTCTCTCCCCTTACCCCTCTCCCCTGCTCTTACTCTCCACGTGTTGTTCTCCCTCAGTTGTATCTTGTATCTTCCCCTCTCTGATTTACGCCGAGGTCAGTCTCCATGTGCACTCTTCGGGAGAAAACACCCAGCTCTGGGAATTCCAGGAGCATTTACTCACACTTGAAAGCCTGGCTTTCAAGACCACTGTCTCACTAAAGACTTTTAAAAAAAACCTCAAAAAAGTTACTTCCATGCTCGAAACAGTGTTTATCCCTTTGTATCTGTTCTCTTCCTCCCTCCACACTAAACTGCATTTCATGGCCTGGTTGTGATAGCAGAAAGGGTGCTGTTGGGGGGCACCCCAAAAGAAAATTACTGAGCTATTTCATAATATTCTTCTCCTCTAGAAGTAAAGCCCGTACCCTGCAAGGAATGGCATATTCATGGGAGCAAAACTTTTGCAGAAAAAGAAGGTACTGGTAATTGGGAAGGAAAATGGGGTTTCTGGGGTGAGAGGAAGACTCAAGACCCTGACCGCCCCTGTGGCACTGTTATACTGGCCCATGTCTTACTTTCTGAAAACGAAGGGGGAAAAAACATCTCTTTCCAAAAAGTTCAGTTGGCTCAATTCATCCGATCTGAAATGAAGAAGACAATAAAGAAGAAAAACATCTGATAAAAGTCTCTCGTTTAAAAGCTGTACTTTGAGGAAGTACCCAAGCTGTGACTAATAACTCGAGGGCGATTTGTGATAAATATTTGCAGTTTCAAGGAGAAACAGGCCACAGGCATGTGAAGGAGGGTCCAAGCAGCCGCCACCAGATCCCCTTCTGCTGGCTGGTGGGGGTTTATCTGCCGTCAGTAATGCCGGGGATTTGAGTTGCTGTCATCTGCCTCCGCTCCTTGGCTGTTTGTCTGAACAACAGACCATGCACATCTAAGGGCTGAGAATAAAGGCCGCTCCAGGATGGTTAAGGCATTCAGGATCTCTCTCCTCCCTGTGCTCAAGGTCTGAAGTCAGACCCAAACCAGGTGCCCGTGGGAGAAAACCCAGGCCAACCAGCCCTCTCTCTGTCTGCGTCTCCTCCATGCCGCTTTGGCCTGTTCTCTGCTATCGCCTGGAAAGCATGGCTTGGTGGCATGCCACCTGAGAGGCTGGGCCCTCAAAGCTGTGTCCTCCAGTACAAAGGGGCAGGCAGTCACAGAGTGACTGTATCTATAGGCACAGCAAGGAAGGCTTTAGAACCAAGACCAGGACCCCTCCTGGCCGCAGTTTCTGTAGTCCTGTGCGGCCCCTGAACATTGAGGGTGCCACTCCTCGCACATCCACCAGAGGGCACTGTCCAACACCCTTCTGAAAACCTTCCATGGCTCCCACTGGCTCTTAGGACAAAGGCCAGAGTCATAAACCCGGCTTACAAGGTCAGGAATGAGCTGACCTTTCCAGCTACGTCTCACTCTCCATGCTCTCTGCTCCAGCAATGATGGCTCTCTCACAGTTCCTGGAAAAGACAGCACTTCCTGTGGTCACGGGGCTTTTGCAATCACTGTCCATTTCTCAGAAGGCTAATCCACTCATCATTCATTCACCTAGAGAACGCCAGGTCATCCTTTAGGTTTTATCTTAAACGTCAGTCCAGTCCCAAAGGGAGGCTTTCCAAACATCCCCATGAAGTCACATCACCCTGTTTGGCACCCTGTACTCCCCCTTTGCAGCACTTGCCATGGCTGTGATTAAGTCATTAACTCTGTCATGGCTTGTCCACTGCCTGTTTCCCCATCTTGAGCATCGGTGCTATCTGAGCCTACCTTGTTCACTGCCGACGCCCAGGTCCACACAAGGCTCGTTCGGCATTGGCAGCTACTAGAAGCCAGCTGTAGTAGTCAGTCACCAACTATTTCTGGATCTCACTCTCTGGGCACCTGGTAGGCTTACACGTTCTGCCCCCTTCTGGTGGGGATGGGGCATTCCTTCCCCTGCATACAGCCAGTCGAGAGCTGTGAGCCACTGCCCAGGCTAGAGCATTTAATTGCCAATGGACACTCTCCGGCAGGGTGCTGGGCAATAGTGGAGATGGCAGCTGCTCCTGTAGATGGGGTTTCTGAGTGTCTATGAATTGGTGTACAAAGTTTACGTCACTGTCTCACAGGTGAGAGTCATGACATAGTTCACATGGCTTGTGCTGTGCAAACCTCCAAAGCGCCAGCATCAGCACTCGTAGCATGGGTGCAAATAGCTGAGCGGAAAATCAAATGGTTGTGCAGAGGGGTTGAAGGAGGGGACGAATCAGATGTGAGAGTCAAAGGGAGCCTAGGCTACTTTCTCTCTTTTTCCATCAAGACTAAGAAGCCCTTCCGTCCCAAACTCCTCCCCATTTTAACATCTCTGACGGCAGCATGCATCTTACGTGCCATGGACTCTCATAGTTGATGAAATATGGTCATTGTGAAGGGGGTTTAAGAATCTATGGCTTTAGTCACCTGTGCTCTTGGTGGCACAGAGAAAACAGAGGCCTCAATTACAATGAGTCCCGAAGGGATTTGGAAGAGCTGGTCTCTGCAAGTGAAGACATTTAGAATATTCTGTAACTTGTTTGTTTCATTCATGTCTTCTATTTTTAATGTATGCCCAAGAGTGTTATACAATAAGAACCTCTGTGGAAAGAACACTCTTTTGGTAACTGTCAAATAAAACGAAATGACAAGCCAACACCATGTCGTAGGGGTGATGGATTTGTGCTTTGATTCTCAGTGGTACAGGCTGACCAAGCACGCGGCAATGGGGACAGACTACACTTGAGGATATACAGTAGTTCCCCTGTATCGAGGGTGCTGTCTGAATGCCAAAAGTGCAATAGCTCCATTTCTCGGGTGAGGAAATCAGGCTTCAGAAGATTCTTGAAAGTGCCCCAGGCCACTGTATTAGTGAAAAGCACAGTGGGGTTGGAATGTCCCCCAGTCCTCGCTCTTAACCCCCATCCCACCCCCTCTTTGGATTCATGGATTCCCCACCTCCCCCAGGCTCTTCCCAAGTGGGGCTGCTCCTGGCAGCTGACGTTGTACAATGCTATTCTGGGGGGTGCTTTAGTGACAACTTACCGACTTGCCCCTAGCACTCTAACAGTCAGTTAGCTTTCAGGGTGAAGGCTGCTGTGAGCAGGGCTTCTCCTGAAGGAGCTTGTCCTGGGGACAACCTGGGGACGTGGTCACCGTGTATTGGCCACCTGGTGGTGAAGAAAGTGGGTCAGGCCAACCGTGGCTGAGAACCCAGTCCTGCCACTGACAGCCTATGTGACCCTCCACCTGCTCCTCGTGCAGAAGGATATCAAGCACACACGCGCACACGCACGCGGAGACACACACAGACACGCACACAGACACACGTGCGTGGACATTCCTCCCACCAGAACGGAGCTTGCAGTCAGTACTCAGTAAATATCGGATCAAATATCAGTACTCAGTACATGAATCAATCATTAAATAAGTCACTTAGTCAGTCACATTCTCGCTATGCTAAATGCTGGAGGGAACCCCCCCAAAACAGTGTCTTAGGTAAGAGCCCCCGAAAGCAGCCCACAGGGGCGTATTCATGAGCATCACTATATGGCATTGTTCCTGGGGAGAGGGGACCTGGAATGGGGAGCACAGCAGGACGGGGTGAAGCTGGCAAGGGCGGGATTTCAGGCTCCATCCCAGCTTCAGCCTGATCCTGCGTTATCTGTAACACGCATGCGCACACATGATATGCACATAAACGCTTCGGGAAGGAAAACCATCTTAACAAGTTTGTCCTGACTGTGGAAGGAGAAGGTAGAAGGAATTACCCGGCCGCCTCTGTTCATATCAGGCAGGAATCCTGGGAGCCTCAGTTTCTTCCATTATAAACGTGTGACCACCCAGCGGCCTCACCCGCTAGGCCTGCCATGAGCCTCAAGGGACGAGAGGGCACACACATCGTCAGCTGTTATCATCCATCCACGCCTGGCACCCGAGGCTGCCATGGTATGCAGCTTCTTTCTGGTTGGTTTGGGGGCCCGTCCACAGTGTTAAACTAACCACATCCCTTTCTGACCAAGATGAGGTGGAACTCAAGTACGACCAAGACAAAGTGCCAGCCTCTGGCCAAGCCCATCAGCTGCGCCCAGCTGTGCCGGTCCCACCCAGGATCTGCCCTGTAGTCTGGCCTCTTGTTAATGAGAGGTGAGGCAGGCTTCAGGCAGGAAATGCCTGACAGATGGCAGGTGGGCCAAAGGCAGCTAAAAATGGGCCGGAGCAGGGTGTCATTTAAACACTCCCGTAGGATGAAAAGCCAGAGCTGGCCCAGCCCAGGCCACAGCTGAGCAAGCATCAGGCAGGAAGCCTGCGCTGTGCTTTTGGGCTGGACAATGTCTTTTTAAGTGGAAATGTCAATGACTTTGAGAAGAAGACTCAGTCCTTGCACAGAAGCCAAGTTGTCCCCAGGCCAATAGCCTTGGGCTGTGCGTGAGCTGGCCCAAACTAGAGACTGTCTCCTACATGGGAGTAGGAGGTTGGGGGACCTTGAGGACCTCCAAATGGGACTGAAGAAGCTTTGACCTCAGAGGAGGTGGGCTATGTGATCCCTCTCTCCCTCCCTCCCTCCTTCTTTCCTTCCCTCCCTCCTTCCTCCCTTCTTTTCTTTCTTCCTTCCTTCTTTTCTTTCCCTCTCTCCTTCTCTTCCTGTTTTTTCTTTCTTTTGCCAAATATTTATTAAATGACTACTCTGTATGTCCCAGATGCTCTGCTAGGCACTGGGGATTCAGCAGTGAACAGAAAGAACGAAAAAACCCTGCCTTTGTAGAGCTTACATTTGAGTAGGGGAGATGGACAACAAACTACATAAGTTTCAAAAATGTGCAGAAGAGAACAAATAAGTAAGGAACGGGGGAGAGGCTGTAGAACTCATAGCGTAGGTCTCCAGGGAAGGAAGGTCTCACTGAGAAGGTGGTGAGGAAGTAAGATCACTGGGGAAGGGTATTCCAAGCAGAGGGCACAGCAGGTGCAAAGGGCCTGGGGTAGCACTGTGCCTGGTGTATTCATTGAGGAACATAAAGAAGACAAACTCACCCATTGCCATTCTCTGGACTGCTGCAGAAACCGCCTCTTTGTTCCACCTGCTTCCAGGTTCTCTCTCTCTGAACCAAGGCTACTCGATGCCAGATGGGTGCTGTGCTCCGTGCTGGGGGCTCGGGTGGGGAAACTGACACAGGGTGTGTCCTTATGGAGGTTACAGTCTAGTCCAGACATTGAAAATTGGTGGCTCATGGATTCACCTTGACCAAAATGCTTGTTTGGTTTAGCCAGCACTGAATATTTTGTCTTTTTCAAGTCAAGTTGTTGTCCTTTCAATCTTAGTTGTGGAGGGTGCTGTTCAGCTTCAGGTTGTTGTCCTTTCAGTCTTAGTTGTGGAGGGCGCAGCTCAGCTCCAGGTCCAGTTGCCGTTGCTAGTTGCAGGGGGCGCAGCCCACCATCCCTTGCGGGAGTCGAACTGGCAACCTTGTGGTTGAGAGGAGGCGCTCCAACCCACTGAGCCATCCGGGAGCTCAGCGGCAGCTCAGCTCAAGGTGCCGTGTTCAATCTTAGTAGCAGGGGGCCGAGCCCACCATCCCTTGCAGGATTCGAGGAGTTGAACCGGCAACCTTGTGGTTGAGAGCCCACTAGCCCATGTGGGAATCGAACCAGCAGCCTTTGGAGTTAGGAGCACGGAGCTCCAACCACCTGAGCCACCGGGCCAGCCCCTGAATATTTTGTTTTGATTGGAGACTTTTCATTTTGCTAGAATTTCAAACTCACAAAAAATTTGCAAGAATAGTACATGAAACTCCCATATATCCTTTATGTGAATTCACCAATTGTTTAGATTTGGCCCCATTCCTTCCACCATCCATGCTCTCTCTCTCCATGTAGATTTATATATGCAAGTGTCTTCTCTGCACCATGTGAGAGTGAGTCACAGCCATGAGACTTGTTTGGTGTGGTGGAAGCGACCTAAGTGTCCATGGGTGGATACATGGATAAAGAAAATGTGGTCTATCTAGACAATGGACTGTTATTCAGCTTTAAGAAGGGAGGAAGTAAAATACAAGAAAGAAAGAAGGAAATCCTGCCATGTGCAACATCACAGATGAACCTGGAGGATATTATGCTCAGTGAAATAAGCCAGACCCAGAAGGACAAATACTGCAGGATCCCTCTTCTACGATGAATCCCAAACAGTCAAATGCATAGAAGCAGACAGTCGTCAAAGGATGCTCAGGTACTGCACAGCACAGAGCCTGCAGTTAATAATGGGCCATATGTACTTAATTTGCTAAGAGGATAAGTATTATGTTAGGTGTTCCGATCATAAACAAATAAAAGAAGGCAGGAGGAAACTTTTGGAGGTGATGGATATGCGGATGACATAGATTGTGGTGATGGTTTCATGGGCTATACTTATCTCCAAACTCATCAGGTTGCATACATGAAACTTGTACAGCTTTCAGAATGTCAACTGAGCCTCAATAAAGTGGTTTTAAAAATACCATAGTGTGCAGGTCCTGAGAATGAGGCTAGTCTCTCACATCTCCACAACGAGAAGATCAAACTCAGGAAAGTAACATCGACACAATCCTAGGCTCTACTCCATTCTAGTTCTAGTTCATAATCTAACCTCGTTCGTATGCAAATTTCATCACCTATCCCAGGAATGTGTTTTATAGCTGTATTTTCTTTTCCTAATCTAAAATCTGATCCAAGATCACGCATTCTGGATCCTATCTTTTTAGTCTCCTTTCATCGGAATAGCTACTTGACCTTTTTTTTTTTCTTCTTCTTTCATGATGTTGACATTTTTGAGGTGTATGGGCCAGTTATTTTGTAGCCTTTCACTCCATTTGAGTGGGTCTCACAGTTAAACTGAGTTTCTGTGTTTGGGGTGGGAATAGCACAGCAGTGATGTTATGTCCTTCCATGTGCTTCTTATCCAGAGGCACATGATGTGGGTTTGTTCCAATATGGATGATGTTAATGTTTTGTTTTGTTTTTTTAAATAAATGCAAAAGTTTATTAGCCCTAGGAAAAAAATGGATTCCTCAAAATTAATTCTTGTTAAGCTCCCTGTAAAACAGTAAGTATACAGAAAATCTCTCTGATGAACAGAAAATCACTATGCTTTTGGTCCAAGATATGTTGGGGTTTTCCCTTCTTCTACAGATGACAGATGGATGTAGCTGCATCTATGAACAAGCATACTTGCCCCAAATGTGCAACATAAATACAGATGCAATGAGCAGAAGACTCACAACCAGTGCTGCAACAGGCTCACCTTGAGCCCAGGTGAATCCCTTGTGTAGAATTGCCACGGGTCCCAGTGCTTGCCGAGGTTGTCATGCAGCCTGGGGCCCTTGTCCCACATTAGCAACTGTCCTCTTCCCCAGGGTGGGGAAGGCGCCTACTCTGCCCAAGTTGGTGCCACTGGGGGTTGGACCATGTGTGCTGGTGGGTGGCAGGGACTAAGGAGGACAACTAGGAAGTCGCAGGTGCTGGTTTTGATCACTTGATAAGCCTGTTTTCTCCACTGAAATGTTACTGTTTTCCCCCTTGTCAATAATAAATAATTTGTGGGGAAATACTATGAGACCATAAATATCCTGTTCCTCCAAAAATCATCACTCACTAGTTTTCAGCCTCCATTAATGATCTAACTCCATGATTCGTAACATAGTTGTTAGTTGGCAAATAGATTAGTTGGCAGATAGATAGTTGGCGAAGAGAAGCTTTCTTTCAAAGAGAGCTTTCTCTTCTCCCTCATTTATTTATTTACTCGTTCATTTATTTCTGTCAGCATGGTGTGGGTGTTTCATCCATGAAAGGATCATTCTAGCTGCTGTGGGGAGAGTGGATGGAGGTGGGTGGTGAGTGAATTAGTCAGTTATTGTTGTGTAACAAATCACCCCGACTCTTATTTGTAAACATGTATTATCTATTGTGGTCTCTGTGGACCAGGAATTTGGAGGTGGCTCAGTAGGGCAGTTCTGGTTTGGGGTTTCCTGGGGTCAAGATGCAGGCCTGAAAGCTTGGTTGCAGATAAAGGATCCACTCGCGAGGCTGCCACGCTGGTGCTGGCTGTTGGCGGGCAGCCTCTGTCCCATTCCACAGGCTGCCTGAGTGGCCGCATGTCACCTGGCAGCTGGCTTCCCCCAGAGCGCGTGAGAGCCAGGCTGAGGCTGTCCTTCCCAGGACCTGCCCGTAGAGGTGGTCCACCGTACTCTACAGGTTACAAGCAAGACGTAGTGAGCCCAGCCCACACTGAGAGGGAGAAGAAGTAGCCTCTGCTTTTTAAAGGGAGGAGATCAAAAAATATGCACGCATGGATGGATTCCTCGGAAAGTTAAACACAGAATCGCCTTATGACCCAGATATCCCCCTCCCAGGGATAAACCCGGAGAACTGAAGACAGGGACTCAAACAAGCACTTGTACACGCCTGTTCATGGCAACACCTTCTAACCACAGCGAAAAGACAGAGCCAGCCCGAGTGTCCATCAAGTGATGAATGGATAACCCAAATGTGCTCTATCGATGCAACGGAATATTATTTGGTCATAAAAAGGAATGAAGCACTGACACACTCTACCACAGGGATGAACCCTGAAAATCTGTACTAACGGGAAAGTAGCCTAGACACAAAAGGTCACATATGATTGACTCCGTTTATATGAAATGCCCAGAATAGAAAAATCCATAGAGACAGAGAGTAGATTGGTGGTTGCCAGGGGCTGGGGGGTGATGGAAATAAGGAGTGACGTCTAATGGGAACAGGGTTTTACTTTGGGGTGATGGAAATGTTTGGGATCTAGACAGAGGTGGTGGTTGTCCACCTCTGTGAAGGTACTGAATGTCACTCGACTGATGACTTCAAAATGGTTAATTTTATGTTATTAAATGATTTATGTCACCTTAATAAATCATTTAATAAAACAAAAACCACCACAGTGGGAAAGACTGAACTCCGAGAGACCAGTTAGAGCTGCCGTAGTTGATCAGAGGGGAAGGGATGCAGGCAGAAGGAAGAGGCTAGAGAGAACCTTAAGGTGTGCAGAGAGATTTCAGATGGGTGGCACCCCCTGAATGGTGGGGTCAGCGGGAGAGGAAAGGATACAGACACCCCAGCTTCAGGATGTAAGGTGGGACTCATCAGAGTCTGGAGCACAAAGGCCCCCAGAAGTTTCTGGAAGAAGAGAGATAAGTTGTTTGTGTGTTGGGTTTGTGGTGCCAGGGGCCTCCTGGGGGATGCTCATGTGAACGTCTTCTAGCAAATGAGTCAGAGGGAGGGTATGTTAACATCTATCTGGAAAAACAAGCCATGTGTCCTGTCATCTGAAACCATCCCTCCCCACCACGTTCCAGGGGCTGCGCCCCTATGTCAGAATGGCTGGCGCCTTAGCCTGGCCTGACCTCAGACTAGTGAATGTGTTTGTGGGGGATGCAGGGCCATGTGGGGTTGGGGGTTCTTGTGGGTAGTGGGGGGCTGTGCTCATGTCAAAGGCATGCCCCAGAATCTTCTGCACTTGCTCAAACTGAAGGGTAGCCTCCCTCAAGTTCGTTGGATTTGTCTCTGTCCATTTCTCATTGGGGGCTGGAATCTGGCCACTTGGGTGTTCGGCAGGGCCCATTTCTACTCCAGAAGATACCCAGGAGTTAGAGAGACCATTGGGGATCAGAGCAGATGACATTTTCATCGACACTGAGCTCCCGGGATGTTACTAGCCCAAGCAATATTCATTATTATGCGAACCCCTATTTAAGAAAGTGGGTGAGTGCACAAAGGTAACCACTGTGACCCATTTTGGGGTACATCACAGGGTTACAAACTTGGGCTCGGGTCAGATGGACTTGGAGTCATGGCTAGCTGTGCCACTCACTCGCACCAGCCCTCTCTGTGCCTCGACCTACCCTTCTGTAGAATGGGGCAATAGCGGTATCTGCCTGATAGTGCCGTGATAAGCCTGTGATGCACTGAGTACCGTGCACATGACAGCAGTGATTACCCAGGATCATCCTTACAATCGTGGAAGGTGCCTGGGGTGTTGGCCCCGCTTTGTCTAATCCCCCTTCCAACAACCGTCTGGGGTAACAACAAGTCTTCCCATTATATTAAGGGAAGAAAGAGAGGTTCAGTTCAGGCCTAATTAGGGGTGGGTCACAGCTGCTTGATTTCAAAAATTCACGTGCTTTTCTTTAGTTCATGAGCCTCTCACAACCTTCGTACCTACCATTCAAAATACGTTTTAGAAAATTCCCTTCTTGAAATGGCGCCAGGGTTTGGGCACCTACAGAGCTAAGTCTCAGCTGTGAGCACAACCTGCCACACGAGCTCTGGGTGGAACCAGGGCAGTCACAGAATCAGGCTTCTCTGTTTGCTCCAGAACCTTCTCAGGGTCATGAGAAAGCCACGTATCAGGAAAGGGGACCAGGCAGAGCAGGCCCATGGGCACGTCGCATCACGGTAACTGGGGGGTACGTGAGTAATCATCTTTGTGCCCAGGTGTGGGCAGGGAATGCGGGTGGGGCGGGCCACTCCCTGGGCCGGTAAGGGCAGTGGTCAGTGGGCACCAGGGCCCGGAGGCAGCTGTGCCCTACAGCGGGGCCCCAGGATGCAGAGGGGGAAGGGTGGACTTATACGAGTGGCAGCAGCCGTCAAACAAACCCCACATCCTCCAAGTCCAGCACGCGCAGGCCAGGAAGGGCCCACATCAGGAGCCCCAGGGGCTGCCGTATGGACAGCAGGTGAGGCTGGCTGATCTCACGAAGGGGCGGTGGGGAACCTTATCCTGCTGTTTGTAAACCTCCGAAAGCCAAACAACCAGTCCCTCTTGGAAGCCAGGCCTGGATTGACCGTGGACATCTGGAAAACATTACCCCATTTCCCAATCTCTGATGACTGCTCTCGGGGCTGTGGGAATGCTGCCCTGGGCTGACAGGGATGGGCCGAGCTTGTGGAGGGGCGGCCTTCTCTACAGGCCTAGCCAACAGGGCCCAGAGCACCTGAGGAATGTCACATTGGATGGCCAGATGGACCACTGAGAGGCAGAACTCGCTTGGGTCTTGTTCGACGTAAGGCCACACATGGAGAGGAATGGGCGAGTGTTAGGGAACCTTCCGTATGGAGCACAGGGCCTCATCTTAGGCCTTCTCACCATACCCTGGGTTCAGTTCATTCCTAATACACGCCAAGCCCCTTTCCACTGTGGGGCCTTCCCTGCACTGCTGCCTTTGTCTGAAACACTCACCCAGCCCCCTTTCCTCCCCACGGCCCCCTCCCCCCTCTGATCTCATGGAAACATTCCCATCATCCTAAACTGGGTCTGAGCCACTGTGGGCTCTTGGAGCCCCCGATTAAATAATTCATCTCATTGTCTGTCTCCCCAGCTGTCAGCCCAGGGTAGGCGGGGGTGTCTGTCTGGCTCACGTCTGTGTCCATGCCGTTTCACATGGTAGAAACGCAGTACAGAATGTGTTGAGTAAATGGGTGAACCACTGGAAAGTGGTGATCAAGGGTGTTTCTCAACTCCCAACTGTTTCTCCTGTTACAAATGTGTTAGAAACACATGGATGACAGAATTCCTAACTTTCCTGAGATGCATTTTTGATGTTTTGAAGGGAAAGAAAGTAGAAACCAGCAAAAGCTAGTTAGTTGAAGCAACTGTGACAGTGATAGTGGGACACTCTTCATAGCTCGTCAGCCCATCTTCAACCTTCATAGGTTTGCACCCTGGGGTAGGCATTACTGCCCATTGGGCTGGGCCAGGCTGGGTTGGGGGTTTGCTACCATCCTGCATCGTTCTAAAGAACTCTTTCCTCAGGTGAACAAATTTAAGCCGGGGCCTCAGGTTCCTCCTGGTGTTCTAGGAACGGTGGTACAGGATTCTGTCTACCTAGGTTTCCTTCAAGAAAGCAGGGGGCCGACAATTCAAACATGCATCCAAATGTTGATTCCTGGGCCGTGCTGATTTTGGAGGACTAGGTTGGGACCCCCGACAGGGAGAGACTTAGAAGGGCTCAGGATGATGGAGTGGCCTGTGGCCTCTCTATGGGAGGGTCTCCAAATCTGGACTCCTAGGGTGGGGAACCCCAATGAACTACCACACATTTAGCTATCCCAGCCCCCACTTTGGTGACTTTGCCTGAATAAAGATAACTGGGGAGTGGGGTGGCCCTTATTAGCAGTTAGATAAACAGAATGGTTTGACTCATAAACCGCCTCTCAGAAAGCCAGGTCTGGAAACTTTGTGCAAGAAAAAAAAAAGTTGAAACAAACAAATATGAAAAAGAGGGGAAATGTTTTTAAAAGACTGGAACCAATTTGGGGGTTAAACCCAGTTGCCCACACAGATTCATTTCAGCTTCTCCAGTGTTATTCTATATGATTTATTTCCTGCTAAAGCATTTGACAACTATTGTGTAAATGGTTTCCATTTATTCTGGAAAGGCATCTTCTGCTCTGGGGAGGTCCGACTAAGACCCAACTAAATCAAAAACAACAACCGGGTTTGATTTGGAAAAACAAAATGTACAAGAAGACAGAAGAGTAAAATAAATGCTGATTCCAAAGGAATCTTCAAACACTACGGAATGAGTCACCCAGGGTACCTGGCCCTCTGAGAGACCTAGGTTTGAGTCCTGCTGTGTGTCCTTGGGCAAACTACTTAACCTTTCTGAGCCCCTGTTTCTTCATTTATGAAATGGTGACAGTAGTTGGACCACCTCACAGGGAGGTTGTGAGCATTAACTGAGATTGGGCCTGGCATATTGGAAACACTAAAAAAATGGTAGCAATTAGTATTCTCATAAAACAGAAACATTTTGAAGCACAAAGGACATTGCCTCACTTTGCTTAATACATCATTTCATACTACAAGAGGGCTGATAACACCTGGATCTGAGTTTTGGACATGGAAGTGACCTATTAGAACACAAGTGAGGTATAAGAATGGATAAGGGATCTGTTTGTTCAAGGGCTCACAGTCCAGTAAAGTTATCTTTTCAATCTGAAAGAATCTTTTCATCTGAAAGAAAAGGGGACTGTCCTGTAGAAAAAAAAGTGGTTTACAAACCTCACAATCAAGTCATTATTTTATGGCCATAACAGAATTCTTTTTTTTTTTTTTTTAATTTAGCCAAGTCTGTGAAGCTAGTTGGAGAAAAAGAGAACTTTCCATGAGCTGATATTGAGGTAGGATGAAATTCAGCTGTTGGGGAAGGGGTTTCTGGAAAGCTCGTCAGTGTGAGAAAAGACCAAGTTTTCTTGCAGTGTGTGCCCGGGAATGGGACAGTTGGAAAAAGCTTTGGATTTTGCCATGAGCGGGGAGGGGGCCTCAGGAGGGCAGGGCTGCTTGCCACTTGCACATCTCCAGGTGGCTCATGGATGCCCTGTTCAGTGGAGCTGGGCTCCAGTGGTCACCATTTCTGTGGGATGTGATGCAGCTAGGGCCACCAGCCTGGCATGAGAAGCCCACAGTGGCCCAAGTCTGCCAGCTTGGCCAAGGCCCCTGCAGGTCAGAGCACAGGGAAGGGTGGCTGCTGCCCTGGTAAGTTCATCAGCACATCTGGGTACCCCGTGGTAATAGGAAGAGAGAGGCCAGGGGCTGGAGGCCAAGAAAGCGATTTGAGGTCAGCATGGGCAGAGCCAAGTGAAGGCGAGAGGCAGCAAGTGCAGGCCAGGCCAGGAGGCCAATGTCAGCCCCTGGGCTCCAAACCAAGCCATGGCCAAGTAGGCAGGCCAGAGTCAGCACAGGGATGCTGACGGGCCTCGGCGAGCCTAGCAGTGGGCAGGGAGTTGCCTCTTAGCCCAGGGGTTCCCAGCAGTGACACAGGCTGCTTCCTGAGGACACAGACCGCTCACTCTTGGCTATGACCTTGGCTGCCTCCTGTTGGGGAAGGGCAGATGAAGGGTTAGAGCAGCTGGGATGACCTAAGTGTCGGGGGGAGGCACCCTGTGGCTCCAACTTCTTAGCTCTGATGTGTGCTCTGACTCAAGGCCAGGCTTAGCACAGGCCTGGAGGGGCCTCAGGATAGGGACAACCCCCAAATTCCAAGAGCCTTCCCAGCAAGTCAGGGGCAGCTCAGAGGGGTGGCTTAGACCCCTACACGCCTCCCCTCCCTCCCCACACACACTATTCAATAGTTTTTCTGCCTGTGTTTTAGGTTGGGTCCTCCAGACACAGAGCCTGAGGCAAGGATTTGGTTGAAATAATTTATGGAGGAGGTGCTCTCAGGAAGCACAGGTAAGGACTTGTGGAAGGGAGGCGGGCAGGGGAAAGACAATAAAGGAGCAGTCCTGAGTGGGAGGCCTGCTGGGGACTCCAGGGGAGGACTTGGAGCATGCCTCAGAGTTGCCCCACATGGGGGGCAGGACCTGGCGCTTATACACCCACACTTGTCCTTCCTTGCTTGAGGACTGCTCCCGGCTGTTACTCCTCCATAGGGAGTAACACTACCCGTCTGCCTGGGACTAAGGGGTTTTCGGGGCTCTGGGACTTTCAATGCTAAAGCCAGGAACAAATGGACACAAGTTGGTCAACCTACTCTCTGGTCTTCCTGGGGGCCCCCAACACATGCTGAGCTTGCTCCTGTGGCCAGAGAATGCCTCAGTCAGGGCACTGCCAGTAAGAATATGTTGGCATGAACCACGATGGCAAGTTCAGAGGAGACATGGGCAAGGGGCACCCAGCAGCATCTGTAACACCACACCAGCCACCCCCACAAACCTCCTACTGTCTCACCTCCCAGCATCCTTCCTGCTGCCTCCTCTTATTCAGCAGCCACGATGTCCCGCAAACACTCCCAGCCGGCACCTCTGACCTCAGGGCCTTTGTACTGGCTGTTCCCTTTGCCTGGAAATCTCTTCCCTAGACACGCCCATCGTAAAATGTAACCTTTGCGAGGGAAGTTTGTTGGGCATGATCAGTGGTGTTCCCAATGCATAGAACAGTCTCACACATAAAACACCCACTAAATGAATGAATTGATCTAAAAACCACACTACCTAGAAATAATGGTCTCAAATCCACCTGGAGACGAGACCCCAGGCGTTTCCATCCATGGAGAGTGCTCCCTCCAAAGGAAACTGGAGAACTGTCCAATGTGGATACCTGCGAGAGAGCTGGGGTTTCTGACTCGTCTCTGACAGCCGCCTCTGCTGCTTCGTGCCCTACGAGCCTCCAGCAACCCCCGAAGCCGTCGTTAGAGGAGGCATGGCCCAAGACCAGGACTTGCAGACTTCACTTTACACATTAATCTCTGCACAACCCCATCAAATAAAACAAAAAATGTGGTTTTGCCTTCATTAAAGCAGGGTTGGGGAGGCTAGACCTACCTGTTCCAGTTTGCCTCATGGGGGGCCCAAAGGACAACCTAGGAATTTGGGGGCAGTTTAGCATAGGGATGGGTATAAAGCACTGAAGAGCTCAGACCAGAGCTTCTCAAACAGCGACATGTGCACTCAGCAGCTGAGGGGCTTGTTAAACGCAGTTTGGTGCAGGAGGTTTGGACGGGGGCCAGAGTCTCTGCGTGTCTAACAAGTTCCTGGTAATGCCAATGATCTGTGGCCAGGGCTCTGAGCATGCACATTTGGGAAAGTAGCTCCTCTCTGCCTGAGTCAGGAAGAATTTGATAACTTTGTCTGCAGTTTCCACCGGCTCAGTATTGGTGAGGTGTGGAAGTGAGGCAGCAGAGGCCCTTGGGGTCACTGGCAGTGTGAGGAACGAGGCAACCTCTCAGATACATAGGTCTCTGTGTCTGAGTTGGGGTACTGTGTATGCTGCTATGACAAAGAGGTCCCCCTAATATCCTGGCTTAAACAAGATAGACATTGATTTCTCTCATAGTCCAGACAGAGGTGACTACTAGTAAGACGGCTTTGCTAGCTTCAACACATGGCTTTTATCCCTGGATCCAAAGTAGTTGCTGCAGCTCCTGCCATCATGGTCTACATCCCACATAGTGGGAAGGAGAAAAAAGCAAAGGGAGCTCACGCCCATTTTTTTAAGAGCATAATCTGGCAGTGGCCAGACCACAGCCATGCGGTCATTTCAGGCTGCAAAGAAGGCTGGGAAATCAGCAGTCTTGTGCCCAATGAAATCTGAGGCATTCTGTCATTAAAGGAAGAAAGGGGGATGGATATTAGGTGGACAACTGCAGGAAGAGAACTTATTATAGTGACACTCTAACATTGAATTCATATGAATATTCCAACAATTTCATTAGACAGGGCTACGTGTTCCAACGATGCAGGTGTAAAATATGTGGTAGGTGGAATAATGGCCCCCACAGGTGGCCATGTTTCAAACCCTAGAATTTGTAAATATGTTACCCTACATGACAAAAGGGACTTTGCAGACGTGATTCAGTTAAGGACCCTGAGAGAGGGGAGATTATTCTGGATTATATGGATGGGCCCAATGTGCTTATAAGAGTTCTTATAAGAAGGAGGCAGGAGGGTCAGAGTCAGAGACGGAGATGTGATGACAGAAGCAGAGGTTGGAGTGATGTGCACTGAAGACAGAGGAAGGGGCCAAGAGCCAAGGAAAGCAGATGGCCTCTAGAACTTGGAAAAGGCAAGGAAACAGATTCTCCCCTGGAGCCTCCAGAAGGAACGCAGCCCTGTCAACACCTTGACTTGAGCCTGGAAGACTCATTTTGGAATTTTGGCCTCCATGACTGTAAGAGAATACACTTATGTTCTTTTAAACTGGTAAGTTTGTGACCATTGGCTGCCGCAGCCAGGGGAAACTAACACCCTGCGCTCCGGAATAAACACCCTGTTTAGCATAGCTGCGTCCTTCTCATTTGAAAGCATCTTCTCAATGCTCTGGGCTCCTTATTAGCCACACAGGTCCTGCTCTCAGTGGGGGCGGGGAGGAGCCCTGACTCCCACCAGACCTTCTGTCATCTTAAACGACCCCTATTTGGAACCACCCTCCGCCAAGCATAGATTTGGCCTTTTCTACGTTCAGCTAATGACAGTAATATGTAACCCAGATAAATGCTGGGCCCCACGGGGCTCAGTCCTCAAATAAAGAGTCTTCGCCTCACAACTACCAAGATATTTTGAACGGACATGGAAGTGGACCCAATCATCGGTCATTGCAATAGCGTGACACCCCCTCTTCTCTCTCCTGTTCTCTAACAGGATAGTCTCAGCTGTGTCAAAGCTGCTCGCTCTCACTAACACCCCCTGACCCCCAAAACCTGTCTCACTGTCCTGATGCCAGGTCCATCCCCTGATCCAGCAGCACCCAGCTCTGTCCACAGCAACTTTTCTCCTCCCAGAGGAATTCTCAATCCTCCCAGACTCTGAAAATGCACTTTTCTCTCATGCTGCCTCGAAGATTTCTGATGAATTTTACAAACCAGCCAACTTTTTACAAATAAGCCCTGGATTTATTTGGACTTATGTCAGGCACTCTGCTCAACACTTCCCAACATACGTGACCTTTCGTCTCCATGACCACCCTTCAGAATAGGGATGTAATATACACCCCTGGGCCCTGTGTTAAGTAGGATATGGGTGGAGAGGTTCAGTACTACCCCAAGGTCACCTTGCTGGGAAACAGAGTTGAGAGGGCTTCACCCAGGTCTGGCGCCCCAGTCTCTGGACTGCTCCATTGCCTGCATCTGGATGGTTGTAGGAACGGCTGCAAAGAACGAAATCCACTTGACAGCCTGAACAGCTTGTCCATATTTGCCTTCCAGAAGGATGACCCTCAGGGTCTCCCTTTTCCTAATGGGTAAGAGAAATGGAGCTGGAGCTGGGGGTCTGAGGCTGGGCCAGAGGTTCCTCCCGCCCGGGAGGGCCACCCAGCGCTGGGCCAGGGCTGATGAATCAGCAAGTGCATGGCAAGAGCCTGGGGGACAGGCTCTTCTCAGCCAAAAGAAATGTGACCTCTCGCTCTGGCCAGGTCCAAAAATTTTGTTTAAATGGCATCCTTTCCGGGAGCTGTGCCGGTCACTGAAGGGCTGTGGACTGCACCATGTTTCACCCTCAGCCAGTGGGCCTCCTCCACCATCTTGGAAACCCCAGGAAGCTGAAGAGGAGGAGGCTGGCCTTGAGTCCTGTCCTCTGAGTCTCAGTTTCTCACCTACAAAATGGAATAATCGCCTCCAGGTGCCAGTGAGGACCAAATGAGATAACGGAAGAGAATGTATTTTGGAAACTGACTCACTCCATTAAACACTGTGGTCGAGAGCCTGCCAACAGCCAGGCTGGGCAAGCAGAAGGGATAGAAATGCCAGCCTGGCCCTCCAGGAGTTTTGGTGTGGTCAAAAAGCAAACAGGCCACTAGACCATTATAGCCCAGGAGCCCTGAAGTGCCTGGCCATTCTGGAAGGTTCTGGAGGGAGGGCAGGAGGGGAGCTACAGCTGGAAGGATGAGTGGGCAGTTAGCAGGCCAACTCTGGAGAAGGAGCAATCTGGATGTGGGAGCCAATGGAAATACTGACGCACCCCTGAGAGGGGATTCTGGGCTGGGGGTGCTTTATCTCATGGATCTTCACAAACAGCCCCAGGGAGCTCCTAAACTACAAATGGGGATTCCAGGCCCTGGAGGGAGTGACTTGACCAAAGGCATGCAGCCAGGACCTGGTGGAACCTTCTGATGACAGCCTGTGCAAAGGCCCAGGGGTGCAAGGGAGCTAGAAGTGGCAGGGTTGGCAATGAGTCTGAATAGGCAGTCAGGGGTCAGCCTGTGGGACCTGAGGACCCCACTCCCCAACCCCTAGCCTGAAGCCATGTGAGGGTGATGGGAAGATGTGGGAAGGTCTGAGCTGGGGAGGAGGCAGAGGACGCAGAATCCTTCAGCCCCTCAGGAAGCCCATTCTTCCATCCACTCCCCAGGTGACTTCTACCAAGGAGGGAGGGTGACTTTCCCTTTGGTTGGGGCTGCTTCACCCCCGGGAACTCTGCCTGGGCCCTCTTCTTCTGGAACAACATTTGGAGCAGGGTGGGGACATTTCCTCCTGGAGATAAGGCCTGCAGGCCTCCCTGGCTGCTGCCTTCAAGGACAGCTGTGGATTCGGAGCCTGGCTCTCTGGGCACAGAGATGCTGTAATTTTTCTGACAATAAGTTAGCCCCACGTTCCTGAAGATCCTAGGGGCTTAACCTATCTCAAAGTCTGTACGGCATTTACCAGCAATATTTAGCTGAAAAGTCTGCAGCCTTTAAAAAAAAAAAAAAAAAAGACGCCCCACAGTTTGATGGGCTGCTTTATTTTGCTGCGTTACAAAGGCCTGGCCTTGAACAAGGGGCCCTGCGACAGAGCCTCTAACTCAATTATGTTTTCTAATCAAGTTTAGAAAAATGTATATAGTCATAGGTCATCCCCCCCCATTAACAATAAAAATCACATTTTATCTTATGGGAAAACGTCTTTTTTTTTAAGAGCTCTTTTGAGATCCAATTCACACACCACACAATTTACCTGTTGAAAGTACATAATTCAATAGCTTTTCCTGAGCACATTCAGAGTCATGCAGCCATTGATCCAAACCATTTCAGAACATTTCATCACCCCCCCCAAAGAAACCCTGTACCTTAGTCATCAGCCAGTCTCCCCACCCTCTGCCCCGCCCCAGCAATCACTAATCTGCTTTCTGTCGTTATGGATTTACTATTCTGGATATTTCATATCCATGGAATCCTACACGATAAGATCTTGGTGACTGGCTTATTTCCCTCAGCATAGTATTCTCTAAAGGTTCACCAAGCAGCCTGCATTATTGGGTCCATAGGACCCTTCCTTGAATAACATGTAAATTGCTTCAGTTTCTACTTGGGCAAAACTGCTTGTAAGAAATGATTCCCGCTTCACCTGGGACCTTTTAGGACCTCCAGCTAGAGTTCTATGTAGGATACACGATGGAGCACACATTCAACTGGAAGGAAGAAGAGGGGCTGCTAGAAAGGGTGGGGAGGGGGGTGGGGGGAGAGTTTTACAACTTCAAGGTATAAATTCAGACCCCTCAATTTATATTTAAAAATTGATCCCCGGTGCTCTGCTGCCCCCTAGTGGTGGGCAATTCTGCACCACCTCCTTTGGGAGGCTCCCCTCATTGCTGACCCAAGCTAGGGGTATGATACTCCAGACCCCAAGGCCAGACTCCTCATACTTACTCTATCTTGGGAACTGGTCTGCTATCAGTCCATTGAACCTTACTTAGCAAGAGTAAGTTCTAGTCCTTGAGTCTCTTCTCCAGGGGAGATTTTCACTTAAATCCCAAAGCTCATCACTGAAGAACTGAAAGAGTTTGCCCTTGGCTTTAAGTTTTATGCACCAGAAAAGGAAGAGAGGGGTGCCCTTCAGAGAACCTTGGAGAGGAAGTGTCTCCTCTGACCTGGAATGTGGGAAACCTGGCTGAGGCCCTGCTTCCAGCCCTGGATGCCCTACCAGGAGGGGCGGGGTGTACAGTTTGCATCTGCCTTGTCAGACACTAACCTCTGACTCTGAGCATTTACCCTGGGCTAAGCCTCAGTGCTGTAGCTTCCTGTGTGTTTATACAGCCCTCCAGGGTCAGTTACCATTATCCTCGTCTTACAGATAAGGCGATTGGTTCAGACAGGCTAAGGGCTTGCTACCTTCACAACCAGTAAGCTGAAGTGACCGGGAGATAGCAAGAGGAGAGGCCAAGGACCAGTTGGCCCCAGGGACCTGGAACTCAGAAGAGGCAAGAGCTGAAGACGGGGGTGGGGTTACCGCACATCGATGCACTTAAAGCCAAGGATGGGGTGAGCTCTCCTTGGGAGTGGGGGTCCAGTGAGGAGGAAAGAGGCCCAGGGTCAGCTGTCAGAGGGGACAGGAAAGGAGCCAGGAGATGAGGCCAGGAGGGAGGGAGATGAGGGATGCAGATTGTACGTGTTGACAGGCAGACGCCAACGTGAAGTGTGTGGTCTCTAAGAAAAATCCATTTGATCAACTGCTTTACTGGCTGTAGAGCAAAGTAAATTTTGTCCATTTTGAAGAGGGGCCCAGAAACACAGCCTGAGGCTCCAACCCTGGGGTGGAATTGAACTCAGGTACTTTCCCTGGCCTTTAGCTTGAAGGCCAATTTGCAAGAGAATGTGTGTGTGTGTGTGTGTGTGTGTGTGTGTGTGTGTGTGTGTGTGTGTAATATGTAGTGGGGTGAATGGTGGTGGCCTGTAAAAAGATCTGGCCACTTCCAACCCCCGGAATCTGTGAATGTGGGTCTTTGCAGATGTAATTGTTAAGGATTTCCAGATAAGATCTTCCCGGGTGCTAAATTAGATGGGTGCTAAATTCAAGGACAGGTGTGCTTATAAGAGAAAGATGAGAAGACACAGACACAGAGGAGTGGCCATGTGACAATGGAGGTGGAGATTCGAGTGATGCGGCCACGAGCCAAGGAGCACGTGGGGCCACCAGGACCTGGGAGAGGCAGGAAGGATCCTCCCTGGAGCCTTCAGACTTTGGGAGATTATACCTACGTTGTTTTAAGCCACCCAGGTTGTAGTAATTTGTTGCAGCCCTAGGAAACTCATAGTTTACATATCAATATGTCTATCTACATAAAGATATCTGTACATATAAATGTAGTTACAAAATAGACATCCTCCTTGTGGACATATCCTATAAAATGAGAATATGCAATCTCAGTGTTTCTCAAAATGTGGTCAAAGGAACCTCTGCATCAAAGCTGTCTGGGGACCTTTTCAAAAATAAAGATCCATGAGCCTTCTCTTGGACCTATGGGATTTGACACTTTGGTGAGGCCCCCAAATGGGCATTTTAAAGTAGCTTTCCAGGTCATTCTGATGGACTTGGAGGTCTGGAACCCTGGTGGTCCCGGGACATGATCATGAGAATGACTTGAGAGCAGGTGGGAAAGACTCATCACAAGGCTGGCAGACTCTGGCCGAGGGGAGGTCACTAGTGTGCCTTCCTTGAGACTCGTTTGTGCTGTGGGCCAGATGTTTGGGGTCACGGGGACCCAGCTCTGCCTCAAGCGCAGCTGCTCTGCGGAAGAGCCAGGAGCACACAAGGCCTGTTGTTGGGCTGACGTTTGTACTCGCATGCTTGGCTTTCCAGCCGTTTCCACAGCTGCTACGTATTGGGCTGCTCCAGGAATTCCGGGGCCCAGAAACGTGGCTGGGGCTGACATCCCAGGAACAGCTGGTGGGGTGGGCCACAGGGCCATCTGAAAGTTTCCAGGCCTCAAGGAACACTTATGTAACTGTTTCAGAAGGGAAGTTTGGAAGATGGATTTGCTCAGGGCCAAGGACAAATTGAGTATTTCACACATTGGGCTGGTGGCGGGGCTGGGGTGGCACTTCCAGGCCAGTCCTGGCAACATGGACCTTCTCTTATTCCTCCAGCCTCCCCAATTGCCCAAAGTGCTCCATGTTGTCAAGGCCAGAAGAGCAGAGGAGGGGAACATAAGCTCTACGAGGGCAGGGCCGTCTGTTTGCTTTGTCACCCACAGTGCTCAGACGAGGGCCTAACACATAGTAGGTGCTCAGTAGATGTTTGTTGAATGAATGTTTGCATGAACAGGGTTCCTGCCAGGAAGAAGGGTCTCTACAGAGCCAGGGGCTCAATGTGGGGCTCCCTGCACCAGCAGCATTAGCATCGCCTGGGAACTTCGCAGAAGTGCAGCTGCTCAGACAGTGTGGGGTCGGTGGTGAACTGTACCAACCCTTCAGGCTTCTGATGCCCCTCAAGTGCGAGGAGCTTTAGCCCTGGTTGTGTGTTAGAATCACCCTCAGAGTCCCGAGGACAAAACCAAAGCAAACCAAACCCGTACCTACTTCAGACTGATTAGAACCGAGTCCCTGCAGGTGGGCCGGTGGTTAGGTGTTCCTGGCAATTCTCTTGGGTGGCTGGGTGGAGAACCCCTGGTTTCGATAAAGGGGCACACTGGGCATGTGAAGTGACACGGGTTTGGGTTCAAATCCTGGACCTGCCTCTTAATAGCTGGGTGACTTTGGGCCAGTCACTTAAAGCCCTGTTTCTCAGTTTCTTCATCTGCAAACCAAGGATAGTAATAACAGTACCTGCTTCATAGGTGTGGTGGGAATTCATGTGTTCCTTTCTGTAAAGGGTTTATGACAGTGTTTGGGACACAGTGAATAATAAGTGAAAGCTGATGCCAGTGGTAGTAGTAATGTTGCTATTACTATTAGTATCATTCCTACCGTGGTTAACGTTACTACTATGGCTATTACTACCACCAGCATTATTACTATCGTTACCATAATTACTGCTGCAATTACTATTACTATATTACTACTGCTATTAATACTTTTTCGATTACTGCTATGATCACTATTGCTGCTATTATTATTATTATTAGTGCTATTATTTATTTATTTATTTTTGCAAGCAGGGTTTATTAGAGAGGGGGGAGAGAGAGAGAGAAGCCTAGGCCCCTAGTAAGAGAACAGGCCTAACAGGCCTAGCTAAGGTCGGGGAGTGAGAGAGAGGGAGAGAGAGGGAGAGAGGGGGAGAGGGAGAGGGAGAGGGAGAGGGAGAGAGGGAGGGAGAGAGGGGGAGAGGGGGAGAGAGAGAGGGAGAGAAGCCTAGGTCCCCAGTATTAGTGATACGTTCTCAGGGAAGAGAATGGGCCTAGCGGAAGTGGGGGAGAGGGAGAGAGTGGAGGAGAGAGAAAGAGAAATGGGGAGAGAAAGAGCAAAAGAGCAAGGACGAGAGTGCCAGAGCTATTAGTGCTACTATTAATGCTACTACCATTATTACTATGATCACTACATTACTACGAGTACTAGTACTATTATTATCACCATTAATACTGTCACCATTCTTACTGTGATTACTACTGCTATTACTATTACTACTTCTACTGTCGTTACTACTATTATTAATGCTATTACCATGGTCACTGCTATTACTACTATATTGCTATTTCTACAATTTCTGTTAATATAGCTATTATTGTTAGTTACTACTACCATTGTTATTACCGTTACTACTATTCTGTCAAGGCAGAGAACTTTGTTTTCCAAGTTTCTTCAAGGAGGGACACTTACTTCTCATACCTCCTGACTGAATTCTGGGCTATTGGAGCAGGAACTCAACTAAAATCCTACACTTTGTAGAATCATGACCCCGCAGGGGTCAGAGAGTTCCCCGCCTCAGACGCTACAGAACCTACTCAATCGCTGACTGAAGCCTTTTAGAAGTCACTGGATGGAAGCTGCAGAGGCCAGGCCACCACCCCGCCACTCCCCAACATTTGGGAGCAGCCCGGTTTATCTGCCCTGGAATGCAGCTGTGTTCCTCCCCAGAGGGTTCCAGAATGTCAGGGTTCCACGATGCCATGTCCAGGCTCTCAGGCTCACGTTTTAAAAGGATCTCAGCCAAGCTTTTGTCCTTCCTAGGCAAACAGACAGGATTTATGATGGAGGTTTCTTCAAAGTAGTTCTCTCCCCAAATCCTATCTTCTAGGGGCCAGAAATGAAACAAAACAGTGTCTCTTCCAGCCTTTGAAGCCAGGGAACGGAACGCCTCTTATTTTTTTAAAGGCCTAAGTGCTGAAGGAAAATGTCAACCACATCAAACTGTGGTTTGATTTGCACGTTTCTTTAGGAGAAAATATAATATGGAACTTTTAAAAAGAAATTTATAATGAACTTTTAGAATTCAAAACATAGTGCGCAAACCTGGACTTAATAAATGGAGCAAAAATCTCCTTCAGAGAGGCTTCCGATGGGAAGGGCTGAGCCTGGCTTGCAAATCCTAGTGGAAATGGGCGGCGGGGGTTAAACCAAAGGCCATTGAGTCCCAGTGCTGGGAATTCCCTCTCCCTGCTTTGACCAGCCAGAGTTACTCTCTGAAAAACATTGAAAAATTACCTCCATAAGAAACTCAGATTTGATCAAACATATTTGTTTTTCCAAGTGTAGTTTTCCCTAACTGTAGTATTAGTACATGGTCATTAATGAACAGTTGGGAGATGGAGAAACGTAGAAAGAGGAAAATCCCATGTTCAGAAAGAATTTCTGTTACCCTTTAGTGAATTTCCTTTCAGTCTTTTTTCTGTACATTTTAAAACACAGATAATATCATACTGTAGATTACATTTTGCATTTTTTAACTTACTATGACAAAGATTTTTCTTTCTATCTCTCTCCCTTATCTAGAGTTACCTGAATTGACAGACAACACCTGGTCCAGTTTCACTAAACCAGACACCTTGGAGGCGACTGTGACCCTGCCTTCTCCCTCTCCCCAAAGCCCGTGAACCCACAATACTGTCAATGGTGCCGCCTCAGTACCTCTCCATCCACTCACTTCTCTCCATGCCCATAGCCACCACCCTAAGCTGCTGACCTGCCCAGAGACAGAGGGAAGTGCTTTAGAAATAATTGGCTTCAGGCCTCTCACTGGGTTGGGCCATGATGGCCTGGTTTCCAGCTTCCACTCTGGACCCCTCAATCCACTTTTCACACTGTTGCTGGAACACATGTTCAAAATGCAAGTCCTATCACATCACATGAAGACCAGATTCCTCCTCCAGGAAGCCTCCCTGACCGCGCCCATGAATGCCCTACTTCATGCCACCACCTGCTGTTCTTGCAAGTGTTTGTGGGCCCACTACCTGCCCTCTGCTGAATCATGGTGCCTCTGGGAACCCTCTACCCAGGACTCAACCGAGAGATGCACTCTGAAACCGCTTTTGTGGCTGTAATGAATGGAAAAGCTCTCACCACACAACCATCAGGACCATGCTAGGGCCGCCTTATAATCCACACTGTGGAGCCATCACTGTTCTCTTAATCCTCGTCTTTTTGGTGGAATTTAGGATTTGCAATCACCCAGCACCATGCATATCTAGACACCCACAACATTTTGGCATCCACTGTCCTAATGTTGACGAGGGCAAGATCACTCTGATTTTGTTGGCAAGGACACAGATCTAGTTCTTCATCTACAGAATTTTGGGGAAAATAGCTTAGGAAAAAGTGGAGATTAAAGACAGCATTTCCCTGAAAATCCTGTTGGGTTATCTGGACTCCTGGACTCCTGGGAGTGGGAGACCCAATTCTGAATGTCCTCTCCCCTTGCTCCCTGGAGTTTGGGGATGCAGTCGTCACATAACTATGCTCATCATGGCCTGCCATGATCAATGAGTGAGCCTCCTGGGGAAATTTGGAAAGACAGCTGCATGGTAAGCTGAGGCCACAGATGCAGCCCAAACAAAGAAACTGTTGGAATCGTCTAGGTGCCAGCCTCTACGCTCACTCTCCTGGACTGTATTTTAGGGTTAGGTCACTGAGCCCCTGGGGCCAATGCAGCAATGATACAGGAAGAGGTCATTGTGGGATGAACTGTGAAGAATCTGAGGTCACCCCGAGCTGGAACCCATCGCTGCTGATACCTCAGGTTTTTCCTACTACAAGCAGCGTCCTTTCCGTTAAAATAATAATTCTCTTATTAAGTGGCAGGTGGTGGGGTTTGTTCCTCCTGCTTTTGGCAAAGCAACAAGAGGAGAAACAAACCCACACAGTCTGGAAGGAAAGGAGTTGGCCAAATAATGAGATTTGGACCCAGTGCTTAGCAGCTGGGCCACGATTGGAAAGAATGACGAAATGTGGTAGCCTCGAAATGATGGTCATTCTGATCAGCATCACCACCATCGTTATAAAGTTTGTCCAGCACAGAGCCAATGCTTTGGGTGTCATTAGTACTTATATTTAGAGACAAGAATATCTAGGTTAAGACTGAAGATCCCAGGGTTCCTGAGCGGCAGAGCTGGGCCTGACCCACACTCAGGTTCCTTACCTGCATGCTGGCGCCTGCAATGCTCCCCTGCTCTCCGGACAGCCGGGCTGCTCCAGCAGGCAGAAGACTGAGAAGTGGATTATACTTGTGTAGTCTCAGTTTTCCCATCTATACAATGGGCTCATACTACCTAACTCACAGATCTGTGGAAACCATTTTGTCCCTTTTCCTTTTCCTCTAGCTTTTCTCCTCTTCCTTTGAGCCTTGGTGTAAACTATTTCCACCTGGATGCCTTCCCACCTCCTACCTGGCCGCAGACCAGGTGGGTTCAGACCCGCCTCACCTTTCTAATTCCTATCCTGTGTCAGTGGGTTCCCTGAGGGCAGGGATGGGTCTGTGTCTCATTGACCATTGAGCCACCAGGGTCAACTCCAGTGCCTGGTACACAGTAGGTGCTTTTGTCATCACTGGAGCTGGGAGGAGGAGGTGAGGATGTCCAGGACACCTATCCATGGTCTCTCAGACAATCCGAGTAATGGGCTGCCCACCTGAGTGTGATAATTGCCAGCAGCCACAGGGGGGACTGAGAAGGCTCAGGTGTGTTTCATTGTTGAGGAATGGTGGTAATCTGAAAGAGAGGGGCCCGGCTGCAGATTCAGTGCTACTTTTGTTTGTTTGTTATTTTTTGTAACTTTTTATTTTCATATAATTTCAAGCTTACAAAAAAAGTTGCAAGAATAATATAAGAAATTCTCGTGTAACTTGCACCCATATTCATTCAACAGTCAGTTACATTTTGCCCCGTTTGCTTTACCATGCTTTCTCTATATAGGTTTTCAAATATATATTATACTCATATACGTATACTCTATGTATGTAAATTGCAGGAATCAGTCCCTTTTACAAAACCCTTAGTATTTCAGCATTTATTTCCTGTGAAAACCACTTTCTCTTATCTTAATTACAGTAAAATGATCTGAATCAAGAACGATTACAATTTACATCGTAGATTTTACTATAGTATAATATACTTCAATACTATTAGCTAACTCACTTTCCATACCAAGTTTTCTCAGTCATCCCAGTATGTGCTCCAGGGCTGTTTTTGTTTTCCTGGGTCCAGGATCAGTTGTGTGTATTTATCACGTTCCTTTCGTCTCCTCTAATTTGGAACATTTCCTCAGCCTTCTTTGTCTTTCTCAACTTGTTTTTGAAGAGTCTGCCTCTTGTTTTGATCCACGAGTCGGGAACTATGAAAGCCCTTCTGGGCTAAGTTTAGAGAATTACACGGTTTACGAGAAGGATGCCCCCACTTGTGATCACGTCCTGGCATGTGGCCCCAAAGCGTGACTGTGACCTACACTTGCTTTTGGAGGTTAGGGAATCCCTCTGAGGGTCGTGTACCTAGTGGTTAGGAGCACGCAGTCTGACCTGACTGCTGAGGCTCAAATCCTGGCTCTGTTCCTTCCATCCTGTGTGAACTTGGTTCAGTCACTTACTCTCTCTGTGCCTGTTTCCTCATCTTGAAATGGGAATAATAACAGTACCTACCTGATGGGGTTGTTATGAGGATTAATAAGTGAATTTTATAAACAGCTGAGAACAGTGCCTGGCGCATGCAAAACGGAGCATTTTTGGAGTACGGTGGCCGTCTGGTTTCAATCACACAATCTTAAAGATGCAGCTTGCGTCACACTGATTCTGGGCACAGTGGCTCAGTCACATGAAACATATTCTTGCTTCTCCCCACCTACCCCCCCATTCCTTTCCCTTGGGCTCTCCCTTTACACACACACACACATACACACACACACACACACACACACACACACACACACGAGGAAACACAAGAGTTCATTTTCTCTGCTGGTTTCCAAAGCCCAGAATGCTAGCTAAGGGACTGTGCAACTGCCCTCTGAGACCCGACCCCAAAGGGATTGGTCACCATGCCTCAGACAACTCACCAGGAGAAATGATCCCCACTGACTTTCTTCTCTATGTTAGCCCCCATCATTGAACGAGGTGGGGGGGGCACAGTGAAAACTGGGAAGGGGGAGTCGCAGAAATATAATCCTCTTCTTGCAGGGCTGAGAAAGTGGAGTAGGACGCTGTCTGTTGCTCAGGCTCTCGGATTTCCTGCAGGAAATCACACTTCACTCCTTTCCATCCATGTGGGCCTGGGTTTACAACCACACACATCCTGACCTGCAACCCGGAGCTCCTGACACCGGGAAACAGGACCAGGCTTCCGCACATGTGTTTCCAGGGTTAGTCTGGTCAATCTTCTGTTCATTCACTCAGTCGTTCATTCATCAAAGTGTTACTGGTACACGTACTCTTTGTTGCTCAGTTGTTTTTTATCACAGTTCGCCTATTATTGTAATACTAGAGAACACATTTGCAGTTCTTTCTTTGTTATAGTATTAATCAGTCTTTATAAAGCAGTCCAGGTGCTGTTTTAAGCACTTTACACACACTAGCTCATTGACTTCTCATAACCACTCTATGAGATAGGTACTATTATTGCCCCCCTTGTACAGATAAGGAAAGGGAGGCACAGAGAGGTTAAGGCTCTTGCCTAAGATCACACAGCTAGAAGGGACCACACAGGCGCTCTAACCTGTGGGATCCTTGGGGATGATGTTGGGGAGGAAAAGGAATCCAGAGTGGGGCTGACAACAAAAGCTTAAGTACCTGGGGTATTACAGCCTTGGAAAGCAGAAGTGCAGAGATCTGTGAGACCATGAAGGGTTTATCAGAGAGGTCACGCTGTCTGGGAGTGAAGCCCCATGCAGGCACCTATCAGCCGAGTGACAAGTCTTTGAGATAGGTAGGTCTCCCACTGGGGCTTAGGGAGGGAACTCAATGACTCACTACACTCAGCAACTCAGGGTGGAGCTGGGCTACAGCACAGGTCTTCCGGTTCTTGCTTTGCACCTGGGTGCCGTATAAGCTGCGCTGTGTCCTCAGCATAGCTGCCCAGTTCACAAAGGGCAGCTGGGTCTATGGGAAGCCTGGGCCAGGATTTGTTTCGGCTTCTTGTCTGCATTACCTTGGCCAAGTGATTTAACTCAAGCTGCAGTTTCCTCATGTGACAAATGGGCACAATGATTGTTGTTATGTCATGGGGTTGTTGTGAAGAGAAGATACTTTGTTTTAGCAGACTCACCTCAATCAGGAGTAGCAAACGGGCGCTTCGTTTTGACCTTGCACATTGTGTGTTACCTTCCAGAAGTGAGCCGGGAGAGGCCCCAGGAAAGAACGGAGGGAAAGAGGATGGCAGTATGGTTTGAATTAAGCCGTTTATATGTGTCCTCGTCTAGTCACAAACGCGTGCAGTGACGGAGAAGCGTGGTTCCAATTTTCCATTTGTGATCAGCCATCTCCTGGCTCTGGCAGCCTCCTCCGGAAGTGGGCATGTCATCCCAGTGGCCTTGGGAGCTGGGGAAGGTAGTTTTTGACCATCACGCCCCCTCCAACCTGCTCGGGCCACTAGGCCAGCCAGGGAAGGAAGACAGTCCTCACCGACCCGGCCTGAGGCCTCTCTGGGACATTCGAACTGTCCTTAAACATTTGTGCCCACACACATGTGGCCTATGTGACAAGGCCGTCTTTTTTTGGGGGCAAAACCGATTAGCACATGTCCACGCCCATCAGCACATACGTCCATCTCAATTGACCCATTTGGCTAGAGTGGGCCATCCAGGCCAACCCCAACAGGGAGGATGGGGCGGTACCAGCAGATGGAAGGGCAGGCTGGGCTTTTGGTAATTTCTGTCTTGATTTTCAAAGTCCCACAGAATGCAAGGGCAAGCCAGAGCTGACTCGAGCTGGAAGGAGGCTTGACTATGAAGGCACTCCACAGCGATGGCAGATCTCGGAGTCAGCTCATGGTCAAGACAGGCCGGGGGACCTGGGCAAGGTGCTTAGCCTCACTGGGCCTCAGTTTCCCCATTTATAAATGGACATATGAACACCAGCCTGGTGGACTGGTGGTGAGAATTAAATAAGAGGATGCATGTAAGGCACTGTGAATTTTCAAGCCTCAAAGTTGGGTGTGCAAGAAAAGGTGCATCTTTATTTTTCTATAATGAATGTTGACCTTTAACTCTCGAGTCCTGTCACATCCCCCGTCGCTAATGAACTTGGCAGAATAAAACTGGTCATTCAGAAAAAAAGCATCCTGGTTTTTCTTGTTTCAAGTGTAAGTCCGTTAATTCAGTAGGTTCTCCATCACCCTCTCCCCTTGAGATGGCATTCCTTTAAAAATGGAAGTCAGATCCCATCTCTCCTCGGCTCAGAACCTTCCCATGGCTCCCCCGCTCACTGGACTCAACACCTGAGTCCTTCCCGCAGCCTGATGGTGCCCCTGACCTGCCCGCCAGCTCTCTGCCCTCGGGTCTCATCTCTCCCTCTGCTTCCTCTCCTTCCGCACAGAACTCCTGGATCCCTTGGGCCACTCACACTCCCTTCTCAGCACCTGCGAGCTTGCTGCTTCCTCCACCTGGAACTCTCCTCCCTCTGATAACCCCCAGCTCCTCTCTCACCTCTGACTCCTCTATGTCAAGCATCACCTTCTCAGTGACCCGCACCTCACCTTCCCTGACCACCTGATTTAAAATACCAACCCCCACCCCCGGACCTCCCCTCCCTTTTCTGGTTTCTTTTTTTTCAATAGCACTGCTTCCCATCTAATAATATGTGTAACTTGTTCGTTTGCTTACTGCCTGCCTCCCCACACAAATGTGAGCTTCACGTGGAAGCAGACATATTTGTGTCTTTTTTCAGTAGGTGCTCAATAAATGTCAGATGGATAAATGAATGGAGGATGGGTAAATGGAGAATGGGTGGATGGATGAATGATGCATGGATGGATGGCTTCAGTCTTGGGAATTCTGCAAGTTCTGGAAGGAAGTGGAAGAATAATTCCCTTCTACTCTTCAGTTTCCCAAAACAGATCTGGGGCTCCCTCCCTTTGTGACCACCTGACTTCACTATGACGAGAAGACACAGGCAGCCCTTCCCAGCACCCTGCACTCATTGAAACAGAAAAGGTACTTGTTACAAGAAACTGAATATCCCACAGAATCTCAGGGAGGGCTGGAGGACCAGGCGAGAAGTTTCTGCAGTTAGAAACAATGCCCAAAGTCACACCACAGAATGGTCTAGTGGGACCCACCTGTTGGGTGACTGAGCCCTGGGCAATGCCGTTTGTGCTGTGGAGCTCCCTGGGCTGGGACTCTGGACTCTCCTGTTAGTCTCACACCTAAGGTTGCCAGATAAAACTCAGGAGACCCAGATCAATTTGAATTGTAGATAAAAAATGAATAATGTTCTAGTTAAAGTACGTTCTACACAATGTTTTATTATTATTCTTTTATTTTATCTAAATCTTGCATTCCTACTTGCTAACCCTGAAGCCCCCGCTGCTCCTCTGAGAGAAGTCTCTAGACACCAGTTTCCTTGCATCAGGGGCTCCCAATTCAACATCATAGAAACATGTCACATACATGCATTCTAGCTGCAAGGGAGTCTGGGAAAGTGAGTGTCAGGTACGCTAAGCTGTTCCAGTAAGAGGGGTCCCACCTCATGAAACTGAGGTGCCCCTCAGATCATTGACTTCTGCTGGTTTTAGGCTTCTGCTGTCCTATTGTCCAGAGAATCTGGGCAGGGTAAAGAATCAGACTCTTCCAAACTCTGCTATCTGTTCCGTGAGATTTGGTTTTTGAGATATGGGCATCCCTTCCCTCACCCTATTTTCTCTGCCAGATAGTTTTATGTCTATTTAGAAACAATTTCCACTAAAAGGAACGAGGGCTCCTTGGAGAAATGGCTGATTACAAGCCTGGGACAAGGAAAGTACAAGATGAGCCGGGAACATCTTGTTGTGCCAGAAAGTTGTGCCAAAACTGACGGGGCTGCGTCAAAAACACACAGAACACAGCTGGAAGGAGCTCTCACTATTCAAATCGGGGATGGTGTGAGCATCCAACGAAAAAATGATAGTAAAGCATTGTAATATAGTGTAAGCAACAAGAATTAACAAACTCATACCAATATGCGTGTATATACACATGTAGGTGCATATATATGTATATATATAATATGTATATAATATAGAAGTCATATATAATACATAAAGTATATATAATATATATTTATAAAACATACAGTAGAACATGTGTATGTGTGAATACATAAATGAATAGGGGAGAAGGGAAGACTTTTCCTTATAGGACAGTAACTAAAAAATGTGGAGGCATAGTGGAATTAGACAAGTCACCACTTGGCAGCCATGATAAAATCCTTGTTTAGGCAAGAATCATCAATAGATGCTAAAACTTGTGAGTGAAGATTTTATGGGGTGTGGGATATTTACATAGTCTCCATATATCTCTCCATGAGATAATTATTTATTACAAGAAATATAGAAACTTCACAGTGGAGAAACCTGGCAGACACCACCTTAAGCCATGGTGAAAATCGAAATCAACAGCAACAAGGCAAATAGACCTGTGCCTCTTTCTAGGGTGCGCTGAGAGGGACACAGCCTCACTTCTGTGAGGTTCCTGCCCAAAACGTGTAACCTGAATCTTATGATGAAGAAACACTGGACAAACTCAATTGCAGCGACATTCTACAAAATAGTTGGTCGGTAATCTTTTCAAAATATCAACAGCATACAAGTAAGGAGTTTATCCAAATTCAAGGACACTAAAGAGACATGAAAACTGAGTGCGATTCATGACCTGAGATTTTTCTTTTGCCCTAATAGACATTGCGAAGACAATCAGTGAAATCTGAATAAGGGATGCATATATCATTTAATGCATCCATGTTAATTTCCTGATTTAGATCATTATACCAAGTTATGCAAGAAAATGTCTCCTTCTTAGTAAGAGAATGGCCTTTAGAGCTAAAGGGGGTTTCAGTCCTGCAACTTCCTCTTAAATAATTTAGAAAAGAGAAAAGCGAAAGAAAACGATCCAGTAAAGGCAGGAAATTTAATGCCTGGGAATCTGAATGAAGGCTATACGGGAATTCTTTATACTATTCTTGCAACTTTCTGCAAGTCTAAAATTATGTCAAAACAAAACGTTAAAAAACAAACAAAAAAGTCTGTTTAGAAACTCAAAAGCTAGCATTGACCCTTTGTTCTTACTGTTCCCTTCCCAGAGAAAGAGAGAAGCTAGAACAGCTGGGGTTGCTGCTGAGGGTCCAGACCAGGGTTTTAGAGGGGAAAACACCTGGGGACACGCAACACGTTTGTTAAAATAACAGTATTAGTAGCTGTAACAACTACCACGTATATAGCATTTATTATGTGCTAGGCTTCCAAATGCTTTTCAGAAACTATATTTACTTGTTTGAGCCTCATAACAACCCTACCAAGAAGCTGCTATTATTACGCCCACTTTATATATGAGGAAACTGAGTCACAGAAAGGTCGAGTAACCTGTCCAAGGTCTCCAAGATCATAAGTGGTAGAGCTACGATTTGAACCCAGACCCACAGGCTCCAGGTTTCTCTCCTGTCCCTCAGAAGTGTCATGTGGGGAAGATTTCAAAGGTTCAAACCATCCATGAGGGACTGAAAAGGAAAAATAGGATAAGGTACAAAGGGGTTCTGGACCCAATTCCAATGTGGGGATGGGAGGAAGCTTGGTGATTCCTGCTCAAGAGAAAAGACAATCACCCATGATGGACTCCGTGATGACCCAGACATGGGAATTAGCTGGTAGACATCTGTGCAGAAGTCATAAAAGAAAATATCTTCAAAATCAATGAGAAAGCGAGAAACTTTGCAGAGAATTAGAAAACTAGAAGAAGAACCAAATGGACATTCTAGAATTGAAAAATACAATTATCTGAAATAAAAGGACCAGTATCAGCTGTCATATTGTTTTTGCCCTTCACCATTGTTCCTCTTCTTTTCCAGAACGCCTCTGACAGGCTGGTAGGGAAGCAGTCATATTTCAACCTGAGGACACATGCCGTGTGGAGGATAGCAGAGCAGGAAGTGGGAAAGAACCTGGTCACTGGGGACTTCCCAAGCACTGTCCCCTGGACCTCCTACCTTCTACTGTTTTTGGGTCACTGTTGCATGCAGCCAAATACATTGCTAACTGACATTTTGACAAAATCAGATAGTACCTGAATTATATTGGACAAATATAATTGAATTAGCAAGTCCTTGAAAGAGATGTGTGCTTATTAAATGAGATAGCATATGCTTGGTGCCCAACCTGGCACACAGTAGGCACTTGGCACAGGTGAATTTTTTTGCCACCTTCCTGTGTCAGGTCGGGAGGGGACAGTGGGCCTAGAATGGTGACAGTGGGATGGAGAGGAAACATCCTTGGGACCACAGCCACGATTGGTGAAACAAGGTGAAAGCAGGTGAGCTGGGAGACTGCTTGCTGACAAGCCAGCCCACTCCTGTCCAGTGTGGTGGCAGCCAGGGCACACAGGGAGGCCTTCTGCCCACCTCGGAGCCAGGCCAGGCGCTGACAGAGGGAATTGGTTTAAGGGCCCGTCTCCCTGGTTCTTGGCTGAAGGCTGCTACCAGTTCAGCTGGCCAAGATGAAAGAGTAAAAGGAATGTCATGAGGTTTTCAAAACCTGTGCCTTCGGCACCAAATTTATTTTTCTAAGGGTCTAAAAGATTTTTTAAGCCCCAGTGGCAGTCTTGGACAGGTTTTGGCTTGGTGTGAAAAATTGGAAGGAAGGTGGATAAACGAACAAACAAAAATCAACCCAATAAAACAGAGCTGTTTCAGGACCACCTACGTAGCTGCAGGGGTTATTATTTTTTCTTTTTTAGAAGAAAGTTGCCATGGCTTGAGGACCCAGGCTTCAATAGCTCCGTGTCACCCCTTCCCTAGGGTCCTAGGCCCCTCTGGGAAGGGCTGATGAGGGAAAGCCTTACAGTCAATCTAGTCTAAGATTCTTCCATCTTCTGCTTGTATTCTTCCAGAGATGGGGAACTCACTCCCTCTTCACATTGACCATTTCATCTTTGGATAGTTCTTCGAGTTAGAATGTCCTTTATTGTGTTTGGTAGAAATCTGTCTTCCTGTGACATGCTCCCATTGGCATTAGTTTTACAGTGCAAAACAATGAGAGTAACCATTTGTGGCAGCTGTGTGCACATACCAAGTGCTAAGCATGTCTCAAGTTTGACCTCATTTAGTCCGCATAACCACCCTGTGGAGTAGACACTGTTATTATCGCCCTTTTGTGGAGGAGGCCACTGGTGCTCAGAGAGGTTCAGTAACTAGCCCAGTGCCACACAGCTGGTAAAGAGCTGAGCTGGAATTCAAACTCAGGCATGCCTGAGTCCCGGCTCTTAACTCTTACATCATGCCGCCTCCTACAACAGCAAATCTTTTTGTATTTAAAGACAGCTCTCATGGCCTCCTGGTCTTCCCCTGGCCACGCCAAACCTTCCTGTTTTATCAACAATCGCTTGTGGTTGATCTGAGAATGGACATATGGCTCGTCTATGATGAAAGGGACTTAAAAACAGGCCCGCTGGGTGACAGCAGGAAAGATTGTCCTCCCTGATGCAAGCGAGAAAGAACACGGTGGGAAGAAGTTTCTTTCACTCCATCCTTCTTCCTGTCTCAAACTCAGTGTGTGGGGACAGCTTGTGACGTGGCGCCGTTGTGACCACAGAGGACAGGGGTGAGGTTTGGAGACATGTCCTGACGTCCCTGAGCTGATGCCCCTGAATCATCTCCCTCCTGGTTTCTTCCCTGAGATATCTGAATATCTTTAGAGTGATGATTTTCCCACTGGAACAAGCACCCAAATCCCCCAGATACCTGTTAACACACAGGTTGCCGGGCGACCCCAGGGGTTCTGAGTCCATGGGTCTGGGCTGGGGCCTGAGAATCTGCATTTCTAATAAGTCCTGGTGCCATTAGATGGGGGTTTCTGTTATCTGCAGCCCAAAAGCATTCCAACTGGTGCAAATAGTTCCTATTACCTGAGCCCTCCGCTGGAAAACGTTTTCTTATCTACAGCTCAGCTGACTTGATCGTCACACGCTGATGAGGTAGCTGTGATACATTTCTATTTGATAGATGAGCAGTCTGACGCCCAAAGAGGCCAAGTGACTTGTCCGAGGGCCTGCAGCTGGTAGGAGGACTCCCAGGTCCCTGCCGTCTGTCCCTGTGTTTCCTTGAGTTGGAGCAACCTCTGTGAGTACGTCCCTGAGCCGTGTGGCCTCCCTGCAGCATTTAACCTGAAGTTACACAAGTCTCGCAGATCTTTGCCTCATCTCAGACGAATTCTGCAAAAAGGAAGCACCAGCCCCTCTCCTCCGCACCCCCTCCTCCCGCAGCGGCCACAACTTTTACATGCTGGAGGCTTGGGGACAGGGAGCTAGGGCACAGGGTGGTGGCATCCTGGGCTATCAAAACATGGGAAGGCAGGCCAAGAAAGCTGCAGATTGGCTGCATATTCGAGGGAGGGGTGTTGGGAAGGGAGGCTCCCCCACGCTCTGGGGGAGCTGCCAAGGGTGAGGCCTTTCTATGGAGTTGACAATGCTTTTGTCAGAAACCAGTGTTTCCCACCTCAGCCATTACTCTCCAACCTCCGTGATTCTGGCAATCCATCTGCCCAATTGCTTACTTAATATTTTAAAATTACCATCTAAAAAGCCCGAGCCATATGTATTAGAGAGGAAAGCTATTGCACCATCAATGGAAAAGAGCAGCACTTGTCATACATAGGGGCACTGTGAACGCAGAGGCAGAAGCATGGATGGCGAGATGAAAAAGGCCAGCCAGGTGCCCGTGAAATCGCTTGGTCATGGCCGCACACAGATGGGCCACGTGGGCAAAGGGGAGGACAAAGACGAATCTCTGGAATCCCTGCTGAACTCTAAATAAACCAGCACAGCTGCACCTAGAACCAGCCTGCTCGTGGCAGGACGCTAGCAAGGACGCAGGGTATGGTGCATTGGGGCACAGGGGGACACGTGACTGCACTCAGATGAAAAGAAGTCGATGCCTTTTCAAGAAGAGGATGACTGTTAGAGACTGAATGGCGTCCCCCTTCTCTAAATTGTTATGTTGAAGCCCTAACCCTCAATGGGACTGTATATGCATATGGGGTCTTTGAGGAGGTAATGAAGTTTCAATGGGATCCTAAGGGTGGGGCTCTGATTCAGGAGGGCTGGTGTCCTTATAGGAAGAGACACTAGGGATGCATGCAGAGGAAAGGGCACACACAGTGAGAAGGTGGCCGTCTATAGCCAAGGACAGAGGCCTCAGGAAAAACCCGCCCTGCTGGCACCTCGATCTTGGACTTCCAACCTCCAAAACTGGGAGAAATCAAATTCTGTGGTTTAAGACGCCGACTCTGTGGTATTTTGGTACGGCAGCCCAAGCAACGACAGTGACAGAATGAAGTTGAGCCTGTCGCTACTCACCACTCAGAGAATGATGCAAGGACCAGCAGTGTCAGCCACGGGGAGCTCCTGAGAAATGCAGACTCTCAGGCCCCACCCACCCCAGACCTGCTGGACCTATATTTTGACAAATGCTCCCCCGCCACACACACACACACACACACACACACACACACACGTGATGACATGTGTGACATCGCATACTTTAAGTGACATGTCTTGCCATTTAGCAGGTGGAGGTTTCCTCAAGGCTCCGGAAATACTGCAGTAATTAGCATCTCTGGCCTGTGTGCAACATTCCTTCCTGGTACAAGTGGTGTAAACAAAAGAGCTAACAGCCTGTAAGGAGATTTTAGATGGTTTATTTCACAGACTGTTCAGATTTGTCCATAAAAGATATGGCACAGAAAAGTTTTAGAAATCAAACCAGTTTTATTGAAACAACAGCAATGTGGTCCCTGTTTATGCAAAGCACAATTTTTTATTTTTTTTTTACAATAAACGTTTGTACATAGGAAGTAGTAAAATACATCATTTTTCATAGAAAAAAGCACACACATAAGCTGCGGGCTGAGAGAGCCTACAGACAATATGAAATTTCAGAACACGATGGGACAAAAATCTAAAAGGCACCGAAACTTTTCATTTTGGGGGCAGGGGACCCAGAAACACGGTTGGTCTGATTTACCATCTCTTTGTGGGTTAAGTGCTGATGGTGCAATAGACACTGTTAAACACAAAATTAGAGGTGGTCCCTGATTACAAGGGCTGATCATTTGTAATCTTAGTTTCCATTTTCAGAAGAAAAATAGTTCCAGTTTGAAAATGTTCGTGAGGATTAAAAAGACACAAGATCTGGCTCTGGGTGAGAACTTTCTATGTTATTCGATGGGTCTGCCTAATGAGGCATTCAGGAACCCAGGAACTTAATTGAAAATGATGGAGTCGACTCTGAAAGTTTCAGATTCTGCCTCCAGCACGAGGCTTCAAAAGCAAACCCACTGAAATTCCCCTGGATGTCACTAATTCTAAACACCCAGCCTTGCAGGCTCGACATAACCACAGCCACAGCCACAAAGCGCTTGATGACAAGCAGAAGTCCAGTAGCACCAACACATAATATCCAGAAATTTCCTAGTACTCAGATCTTTGGTGGTAACCAGACACAGTATCTGACAGGCTGACCAAATGCTTTCACTCTGACATTTGAGGTGAACAGTCAGAACCGATGAATGACTACAAGCCCACAGTACACATAATAAAAACAGTCCCACGAATTTCAGCTCTGAGGAGCTCAGAGCTTTATTGCTTATACAAACTCTCTAAAGTGGGGACGGGAGAAGCTATCTACTGTCAGTTTTTGCATTAATTAGCAATGCACTCAACAACACACCATTTTTTCTTTTTCTGCGGATGCTTTTGCCTTTGAAATATTTTGATGGAGAGTGAAATCAAATTTGAAACTGGCACTCACCAAAGTGTTCTATTGGCCAGGCTGGTGCTGGAGGGTGGAATTTTACCTTCCGTAAAGAAACGCTATTTACAAAAGTGGATTTGATTTCACTGTGGGTTTTGGTCTGGGCTTATGAAGAACGTTTATAAAGTGATGGAAGCCAGAGAGCACCACACTCCTCGGAGCCTCAGGAACATTTGGCAAGAGCTGTTCCACAAAAACAGGAAGAGAAATCCTTCTAGAGTGTTACCCTTTCTTGTTGTTATTACACCGCAGGATGGTTTCATAACCACAGACCGTTCCTCTCCCCGAAGCTGCTCACTTCGGCAAGGAAGGTACTAAGGAATCCATTCCCCCTACTCCTAAAAAATAGGTCATCGGATGGAAGCAGAATCTGCACGTTTGTCATTTTTTTAAAAGCAGCAACCAAACAGCCCTTCTTTGGCTGTCCTTAGACATCTCCGTGGAACCAATAGAGGCGAGGAGTTTAAAATAAAAAAGTGGGGCTTCAAACAGAATCGCTTGCAAAGGAAAGACCCCAGTGTGACACAGGACACGTAAACTAATCTGGGCAAGTGCGGGAGCCACAATGGGGAGGGGGTTAAAAAAAAAGGATCCTGGTTCATTAGTCCTCAACGAGACCAAAAGTCACGGCAGCAAACAGATGGACCACGTGGGTGAAGGGAAAGACAAAGACAAGATAAATCTTTGGAGTTACTGCTGAACTCTAAATAAACCAGCACTGCTGTATATAGAACCAGCCTGCTCATGGCAGGACGCTAGCAAGGATGGGTGCCAGGATAGAGCCTGAGTCTTACTTCCCTGGCCCCCTGTTCCGGCCCATTTGTCTGACCAGCAAACATTAAACCCATTTTTCTCCACTGGTAGGGACGGACTGTGGTTTGTAATTTTTTAAATAGCTACCTTCTATCCCATTCCTGAAACTACCCACCGCGCGTGCTCAGTATGCCTCTTCCCACGCACCTGAACACCTCACCCTGTGAGCTCCAAAGCCCTCTCTGCAGGTTTGGAATCCTCTCTTCCCCCCCGCAAAAGTACACACAGGAAGGACTTTCTCAGGTGACTGTCTGTGCAGAGAGGGCAGCCAGATGGAGACCCCCAGGCCTCAGCAGGACCGGTCACCAGTTGTCCAGCCAGGCGCCCAAGGACACTGTTTCTCCAACGGTGCGGAAATGAGACAAAAGCATGAAGGATGGGACATTGAACACCACTCAAAGGAACTTTCCTGACTTTCCATATCCCCAGCCCACCCCCAAAGGATAAAATAAAAATAAAAAGCAAAACCCCGAAGCCTTCCAGAAGATCCCCCTTCTCCCCAGCACTGGAAGTTCACTGCCTGACAGCAAAGATCCGGAAGGCCTTTCCGTCTTGAGGGGTCCTCAAGCTGAAAAAGAAGGGAGAGGGAATGTTATCTACAGAAGGAGAACTTCCTAGAGGGACTCTGGCTGGAAAGGGAGAGGTGGGTGCCCCTCATGTCCCGGCGGTGGAAGAACCATGACTGAGGGATATTTCCCAACAGCTGCTGGAAAGAGAGTCTGCCCCAGCCAGGAATAGCTGGCGAATTCCATTCTCTTTGCAAATGGACCTGGGCCTGAATCTAGGTCAGGGTTGTTAAGTTATTTTCTTTTAGCTCTGGGACTTATTGGCCCCAGTCTGTCTGAATTGAACTCACCCTCCAAGACTTCTGCCTGGTTTTCACTACCACCTGTCAACCAAAATAGTAGCCATCTGGTTGACCGATTAATAGGAGTGATTAATATAACAATAATGCTTGTGCTGCTGTTATTAAAACGGCATTCCGACTATGCTCAGATTTTGGGCTGAGCATCCGGCAAAGTACTGTGTATCCTCCCTTTTGCCTTCTTTCCCAGGTAGGTGTCATTAGTGTCCCTACCCTGTTTCCCTGAAAATAAGACCTAGCCGGACAATCAGCTCTAATGCATCTTTTGGAGCAAAAATTAATATAAGACCCAGTATCATATCATATATCATATCATGTCATATCATATCATATCATATCATATCATATCATATCATATCATATCATATCATATAATATCATATCAGACCTGGTCTTATATTATAGCAAAATAAGACCGGGTCTTATATTAATTTTTGTTCCAAAAGACGCATTAGAGCTGATTGTCTGGCTAGGTCTTATTTTCGGGGAAACACTGTGTTTTGCGAGTGAGGAAATAGAGGCAAGGAGAAATTAAGCAACTTACCCGAGGTCACACAGCTAGTAAAAACTACCCTCTTAAGATAGGAATTAAATCCTTCAGCTAACCGAAAGCTTTTTTTTAACAGCTTTACTGAAGTAGAACATGCCATGAAATTCACCCTTTTTAAATGTACAATTGAATGATTTTTAGTGAATTTATAGAGTTGTGCAATCATCTCCACAATCCAGTTTTAGATCATTATAGTCACCCCAAAAAGTTCTTTTGTGACCGTTTATAATCAATTTTCCCTCCCCGCAGGCCCTGGCAACTTCTGCCTCTATGGATTTGTCAATTCTGGACATTTCATATATGGAATCACACAATGTATGTGGCCTTTTGTGACTGGCTTCTTTCACTGAGCATGTTTTTAAGGTTCATCCATGTTGTAGCATAAATCAGTATTTCATTTCTTTTTATTGCAAAATAATATTCCATTATATGGGTATACCACGTTTTACTTAGCCATTCCTCAGTTGATGGACATCTACGTTCTTTCCACCTTTGGCTATTATACATAAAGTTGCTATGAACATTTGTGTACAAGTGCTTGTGTAGACATATGTTTTCAGTTTTGGGGGGTGGATACCTAGGAGCAGAATTGCTGGGTTGTATGTTAATTGCAGGTTCAACTTTTAAAAAAAACTGTTTTCCACAGTGGCTGCACCATTTTATATTTCCATCAGCAATGCATGAGGGAGGGGTTCCAGTGTCTCCATGCCATTCATTGCCAACATTTGTTATTGTCTTGTTATAGCTATTAGTAGTGGCTTTCTAAACAGAGAGAGCTTTCTTGTCCCTTTTATTCAACTGCATAGTATTCTATTGTATTAAAGTATAATAATACAGACCACTGGGTCCTTTTTAATGGATATTTAGTTGTTTCTAATCCTTTGCTTTTGCAAACAATGCTACAGAGAACAACCTTGTCCCGGACTTTTTGCATATCTATGAAGAGTACCTGTAGCCGAGCTCCTGGAGTGGGGGGAACTGCAGCAACAAAGGATGTGTGCATTTGTAATTTAGACAGCTCACCAAGCTGCCCTCTATAAAGGTTGTGCCAATTGACAGCTTCCATCGACTTTGCATGAGGCACCCCTGTTTTACCTGCATGCTTTCCAGCACAGCGTGTCATCTAGCTTTCTGTTCTCAGCCAGTCTAAACTAGGGAATGGCATCCATCTGTATTACAGTTTTAACTTGCATCTCACTCATTATGAATAAGTTTGAGCGTTAAGATGAACAGCCCAGCCATGATTTAAGCCTGATCTCCTTAGAGTGCCCCCTCCAGATGAGAGGGACCCAGATTGGACTAGGTAGGGGGCCCTTGCCCTCTCAGACTACTTGGCAAGATCAGCCATCTGCACAGAACAAGCTGCTGGGAATCCCTGCTTCCCCTCTTTCCCCATGGCAGCTTCATGCTTTTGGTTACCCTGGGATAGAGCTTTTGAAATATGGATCACATAGGAGCCCTTGGTGAGATGGAGCTGTGGGGAAAAGCCAAGAGCCTGGACAGAGCAGAATGCTTGGCCGAGGTGCCCTCCGTGCCAGCCATCCACACTGGATCATGCAGAGATAGAGAGCGTCCTCCATGCAGGGGCTGGCATTACCCCAGCTGCCCTGCTGGTTTCTGGAAAGCTCAGATTCTAGGGCCCTCCTCAGACTTCTGGGTTGCAAGATTTCCTTGGATTCTCTGCCCAAATGAATAGTCTGGGAGAACCACCCAGAGCCATAAGGCACTTGGCTCTTCCACATGGTGGGCAAGCCACGCTGGGGAAAATTACCAGGGTCTGTGTCTTTTGACTTACTACTGGAAATTGAAGCAGGGGGTTCTCCCATTTCCAGGGCTCCAAACAACCCAGGTACAAGGGGGCTATTCAGGCTATCATCCATATAGGTACCCCAAGGTACCTGGATGTTTTCCTGGACCTACCAAGCATCCCCACTGAACACCTCGTCTACCTTGGAGGCAAGAGCAGGCCCACTGAACTGGGTGTGTATTTCTTAACACATCAGACAATGTGCCGATGATGTGAGGGTGTTGATGTGATAACACCTGATGTTTGTCTCATGCACAGCCTCAGGCAAAGAATTCCCCAGCTCTGGGTTGGTCAAAAAACCTGCAGTGGGTCCCCATTTGTTCATGTTTCACTTACTAAGCACAATTTCTGCTAGGTAAGCAGACAGTTGTGCTTGTTTGATGAAAAACTGGTATGATTTGATAAATTATAAAATAACCAATTTTTCAAAATCTTGGTTTCTGATTCTGTTGTTGGGTTACCTTGTAACTCCCTTACATAAACAAAGGGAGCGTAAATTGGCACAGCATTTCTGAGCAATTTTCATAAAAGGCATTGAACATTTTAATAAAGGTACTAAATAATTTTCAAAAGGGTATTAGAAATCCCTCAACCAGTTCTAAACAAATTGCTGAACTCAGCAATCAGTCTGTCATTCAATCCCTGTTTACTGAGCACCTACTATGTGCCGGGCCCTGGATTGGATATTGGGGACGTGGGGTTAACAAAACTGATGGGGTTCTTGCCTTCATGGAGCTTACGGTCTGGGGGGTAGAAGATAAACAGCTAAATATGTGTAAGTAATAATTTCAGACAGTGGTGGGTACTGGGAGGAAAATAAAATCCAGGGCAATGGGATCAGATCAGATCAGGGAGGGTGACCATAGACTCAATAGAAGAAGATGCTTCCTCAGAGAAGTGGCATTTGTGTGTAGATCCAAATGACAAGGGGGACCCAGCCAGAGGAATCTATAGGAGGTGGAAGGGTTCAGGGTTGGATAAAGTATGTGCAAAGGTCCTGAGGGGAGAATGATCTTGGCATATTTGCAGAACAGCGAGAATGCTGATGAGGTGAAGTGCTGAATGAAGACGAGCAATGCACCAGGAGAGGGTGGAGAAGTGGGCAGGGTTGGCATCAGGTGTGACCTTGTGCGGTAAGGGGAGGAGATTTGATTCTTATCGAAATGGAAAGCCATTTGGGGCAGGGTTTAAACAGGAAAGAGACATGCTGTGCAATACATAAAGAGGTCAATTTGGCAGCTGTGACTACGCTACTAAGAGGAAGTTACCAAAAGAAAGTGTCAGGAAAGCATATGAGCTTGTGCAAAGATGTTCTTTGTAGTGTTGTTTATTACAGTAAAAGAAAAAAGGAAACAACACAGATGTCCATCAACCGGGTAAAGAAATGACAGTCTGGGGGCAGCCAGTTAGCACAGTTGGTTAGAGCACGGTGCTCTTAACACCAGGGTTGCTGGTTCAATCCCCACCATAGGCCACTGTGAGCTGCACCCTCCACAACTAGGTTGAAACAACTACTTGACTTGGAGCTGATGGGTCCTAGAAAAACACACTTAAAATAAATAAAAGTTTAAGAAAAGAAAAAGAAGTTGACTGAAACAGACGGCGTGACTACATCAGACATGACTTGGACAGACATTTACAATCTGTTGCTGACTGAAAAAAGCAACAGAATGATACAGATAATATGATCCCATTTTTATATTAAAAAACAACAACACTAAAAATAAGGTGTTTGTGTGTAAACAGAAAAAAATCTGGAAGGAAACATACTAGAATAGGTATAGTGGTTCTTTCTAGGGGTGGGATTTTCAGTGATAGCAATTTCTTAAAATTATTTTCACTATTTCTTAAAGTTTCTCTAATCTTATTTTAAAAAGAAAGAAAAATGGATGGGAGGAAGGAAGTGAGGGAGGAAGGAAGGAAGAAAGGAAAAAGCAACCCAAAAATTCCCTTGTAGAACTTGGGAAGAACCTGGATGGTCAGAGAAGATTCTGGGAAGTTCCCTTCAGCTGACTCAGTTAACAAGGAAACACTGATCGACTTGATGAGTGGTGACAAGTGTGCTCTGAGAAATTACGTATCGGTAGCCTCAGGTGGTGTCACCATCTCAGCCCTGGCTAACGATTTCCAGCCTTCTGAGGGCCACTCACCCTGCCCTGGGGCTGACACTCACCTGTCTGTGCCAGCAGCTCTGTCCAGCACACACACATACTATACAACTGACGCTGCCTCTATCCTTTAAGAGGCCATCTTACCCTTCCATTCTTTGCAGTAACCCCACGAGATCTCTCAGGTTCTTCCCACTTATAGACAGGAACCAAGGCTCTGAGAGATGACACAACTTGCCCCAAATGGAACACCTGTTCCAGGTGCAGCTGGAATATGAGTCCAGATCTGTCAACGCTCTGGGACCCCCTTTCTAACCATTACCCTAAGTGGACAGACTGTGGCCATACCAGCCCTGAAGATGGCATTGGCTGACCCAAAATCGCAATGGAGGGCTCAGATGCTACGAGCCCGTTGGGAGGCAGGGGCCTACAGGTCCCTGAGGAGCTGCAAACATAAGGCTGTGTCCTGGAGGGTCAACCCTGCTGGTGAAAATTACTTAGGGTGGAACTGACCATCAGTTGGCACCACACAGCACTGACTGGATTAAAGAGAAAGGACAGCTGGCAGTTCTGGGAGCAGGGTGACCTGCCCTGGGAGGGACCGAGAAGCTGTCCATGTCATTGTTGGTGTATTTCCCAATCTCCTTGTGAAATATGTCTTAAAAAATAGTGCTGACCTAAGAAAAAGTCCTGAGCTGATATTCAACCAGATGCCTAGCTTCTTCCTGAGAATATTCGGACAAACCCCAGTCCCAACATCAAAAGCCCTTTCTGACACCTTCCTCTGCTATCCATCATGGGCATGTGTGTGAGACAGAGAAGGTGCCTGCCCGCTTATGTTGTCCGAATTCTACACGGTGACCTTTCAAGACTTTTAGGAAATCCTCTTCTAGAAAAAGGTCATTGCTAAACCAATGCCACTTTGACGCAGAACCGACTTTTGGCCCGTGTGCTGAGAACTTTGTTCAGGAGGGTTTTGTTGGTGTGTTGATTGACTGAAGGATGCCCTGAATTTAGAAAGCAGTTTGCTGTGAACGTTTTGCAGTACGGGACCAACATCTCCCTCGGGACCAACTGTGACCACTCTAGGGTCCCAGCAGATGTTGGGGACAATGCCATCCTCTGGCCCCTGGTGGGTTCCCACAGTTCCTCATGGGACCAGGTACTAGGGAAATTTCTCAGCCACGGGCTCTGTGTAGAGGGTTGCTGAGGTCCCATCTAAACAAGGGGAGGATAGAACACGGCCATGCCAGAGATGGCCACATATCTGCTGGAGCCATGTCACCAGGAGGCGCTTCTGGACAGTAAGATGGGGAGCCCTGCTCGATGTGCTCAGCTCCCTGCACTCCCCCCCCCACCCCGTGACATGGACCACCTGTGCTCTGCTACTAAAGTCATTGTTTCTGCACCGTCTGTCCCCCACTATATGGTAAGTCCCACAAGGGCAGATGGCAGGCTGTGCGTTCCCTGCTGGGTCCCAGTGCCTGGCACATGGCAAGAGCTCCCCAAGTGCAAGACGCCTGATGCGTGAGTGCACCTCAGAACGATGGATGCAAGGAGGAAAGACGGACTCACTGGAAGAGGCTTTTCCCCTTGTCCTTGGAAGATAATCCACGTAGGCTATTTCTTACAACATTGTGATCCTACGTGAAAAGAGCCATAGCGTCCTGAGGTTTGACCTTAGAAGTTATGTCATACCAATGAGGGCCACAGGATTTTGGGGACACTTACTATGAGCCACCAATAAGCATTCCTACACACCGCCCCATTTCATCCTCATAGCAACCATTTGACAGAGAAGGGACCGAAAATCAGGGAGACTGCCTACCCAAGGACAAACAGTGCAGCAGGCTCCCAAATGCCATCGGACCCTTTGTGCCCTCCTGGCCTAGCGTCTTCCCTCTGTATGTGCAGGGTGCCGTGGATCCCAGCAGGTCTCGGCACACAGTGAGTATGTAGCACAGGAATGACGCTTACTGGCAAAATATCAGAATCACGTACAGTGCTGGATGCGTGTGCCAGAGACACGGTGACCTTCCATCATCCTTACAGGGCACCTGTCATCCTCCAGTGTGCATTAGGACCCTGAAGGGCATGTCACACAGCCTGCAGAGCCTACCCCCCGTTTCTGATTCAGCAGGTCTGAGGTGGGCCCGAGAAGCTACTTTTCTAGTAAAGTCCTGGGTGATTTGGATGCTGCTGGCCTAGGAGCCCACTTTGAGGTCCCCCCACACTCCCCACAACACACACACCTTACCACCACTTGGGGGGTAGGAGCTAGCTGCTGAATAGTGTGGTGGGTGTCAGCCACTCTGGGCCTGGGAAAAGCTACCTGAAAGATACTCATAATGACAGTGGCCATTCAGGTGGGTCCCTTGGAACAATGGGTCTCCCTGGTGTGGGGGGTGTGACAGTGAGAAAGAAGCCAATTCCTGGGACCCCATCTTGGTTCCCTACCCTCCCCAGATACCCACTTGTGGGGGCCACACGATAAGCTCTTGTTGTAGCCCTGGGGAGCTGCTGTGATGTCCTCAAGGGTAAATACAGGCAGAGAACAAAGGCCAACCTACCCCCGCCTCAGAACGACTGCTTCTCTTCAAGTGCACAAAAAGCACAATTGGTTGGTGTTCTGGGCTTGCTTTCTAGCCTGGCCAGGAAATTCCACCTCATCAGCGGCTTCATTTCCCTCCCATTAAATCAATGGAATTTCCCTTCGTTAAGCCTTTCCCAAACAAAGGTTGCAAACGTTGAGGGAGAAATGGCAGAAGCTGTTAATTCTAGCTCTTGGGGGCAGAGGGCAGTGACTGTGCAGAAGCCCCTGGGAAGAAATGCCTGTGGTTTGCATCGCTTGATTCCACAGTATGTTCATATACGGCACCGTCCTGCGGCTCAAAAGCGCCCCAGGAAGATGATGGGAGGGTGGGGACAGGTGCCACGCTCCATGGAGCCATGAAAGCTCAAGCTTCGAGTGGCCTTAGCACATATTGTGTTCTCGATGTCATATTCCTTCTCTAAAGAGGGCCCCCCAAATATAAAGTCTTCAGCATTCCTCTCTGTTATGGGCTAAATTGTGTGGCGTTCCCCTGACCCAAATTCACACATTGAAGTCCCAACCCCAGTAGTCTCAGAATGTGAGTGTACTTGGAGATCGGGCCTCTAAGGGGTAATTAAATTAAAATGAGGTCATTAGGGTGGGCCCTGCTCCAATATGACTGTTATCCTTATGAGAAGAGCTGGGTGCCATCTCAATTAATCCTCCCAACAACCCTATGAAGTAGAGACTACTGGTATCCCCATATGACAGGGGAGAAAACTGAGGGTCAGAGAAATCAGGTGGCTCGTTCAAGGTCACAAAGCTGGTAAGAAGCAGACCCTAGGTCTGCAGAATTCCAGACTCTGCTCTTATGTAATGATATGTAACTATATTATCATGTAGCCATATGTAACCACTATGAAACTATAATTTGATTCCATTGTTTTGTGGGGGCAAAAATGCTTGCCCACACATAGAAAACAGGCCAGAGGGATATGCACCAAAAATGTAACAGTAACTCCCCCCGTTGACAAGTTATGGGTGACTGTCTCTATGGGCTCATCTGATGTTTCTAAATTTCCTACAGAATCATGCACTGGTAATAGAAAGAAAAAAGTTCTTATTTTGAAAAAAGAAAGGAAGAGAAGAGAACAGGCTTGTCCTGGGTGTTCTGGTGAAGCATTAATGCAAGTCTGCTCAAGTTTTCTTTTAATGGGCACTGTCTGGTGCCCTCTTGCCAGGACCCCCAAGGGTCCCCTGTTAGCCTTGGATGTTGTGAGAGAGAACGCAGCCCTACCTTTCAGACTGGACCCCATTCCTGAGCGAGCCCACGTACGTCTTCTTTTTATCGACAGGCATCACGTCCACGTAGCCCCCACTCTCATTCCTGATGACTCCTGCGTGCACGGCAGTCTTACAGATGCTTGACGTCTGAAAATGCAGGAAGAGTACTGATCAGTGTCAAGGAGATCGGGTTCCTGGCTGCAGCCCTGCTGGGGGCCAACTGTCACTTGGCAGCCCGGTTGGTGAGGTTTTGGCCATGTCTCCCATGAGGAAATGACCATCACCACTTTGATTCCTCCGCGGTCTCTCCGGAGAGACCTGGCATCATTCATTCATTCATTAATGTGTTCATTTGTTTGAAAAATATTTTCCAAGCACCTATTATTTATTATGTGCCAGGAACTGTCCTAGATGCAGGGGGAGTCTAAAAAAAATAAAATAAAGACCCTGCCTTCATAGAATGGAGGGAAACAGACAACTAAACAAATACACAAACAAGCAACTCAAGCTAAGACAATAAAGCCACATCATGAGACAAAATGGGTGGAGGGAGCGATTCTAGAAGAGTTAATCAGGGAAGACTGCTCTTGATGTGACATTTGGGTTTAAATCTGAGTGACCAAAAGGAACTGGCCACCGTCATGGCACTATCTCTGAGCACAGCACAGGGAGCAGCTTGTGCAAAGGCCCTGAGGTCCTGTCCAAGGAACAGAAAGAGGGCTCAGGTGGCTGGAATAGAGCGAGTCAGGCAAAATGTGACAGGAGAGGTGGGAGAGGTGAGGAGGGGGCAGTCACGGGGGGGCTGTGAGGCTCACAGTGTGAGTCTGGGTTTATTCTAGGTGCACAGGGAGCCACTGGGCTTCAAGCAGTGGTAGGGGATGCTGTAAAGTCATCACATAGTCCAATTCCTGCGTAACAAAACCCTCATTTTAAAACTTTCCTTAGGGCCTTAACTGATCCAATAGAAAAATGGTCCTCAGATCGGGTTGTCTGAGAGTAACGAATCAACAGTTCTCAAAGCTAGGGAAATTCATTCAGGGTGGGGTGGCTGGTACTTGTTAAAGATGCAGGCTCCTGGGGCCTCACCCCCACCTACAGACTGAGAATCTCCCCAAACGAAGGCTATGTGGTTCTGATACACACTCAAGGTTAAGAACCAGGCAAGGAACACCTCTCTGCCTCTTCTATGACCCTTTCACCTGGCCTGTGCAAAAATCTGACACTGGCCTTGGCAGTGGGTCTCAGTCTTCACAGCAGCTCAGAGCCATCTGCAGCATCTTTGCTCGATGCCAGTGCCCAGATCCCCCAACCCCTCCCACCCTCACCAGATTCACTTGCTCTGGGGTGAAGCCCAAGACTGAGTATTTTAAACACTTGTCAGGAGATTGTGAGCTGCAGCCAGAGCGGCATAGACGGGCTGAGCTGTGGGGTGACATTTGTGCGGTGACAGCCTCCTTCACGGTAAGCAGAGCTGACACTCACACTGAGCATGTTAAATACCAGACGGCCTTTGGCTTGTTGTCTCATTTAATCTGCCAGTGAGATGGGTAACCACTGTTATTCCCATTTGACTGGTCGCAAAGCATGGGGTTAGCAAGATTCAACAATTTTGCCAAAGCCATAAAGACAGTTAACAGCTTAGTAGAGATTCTAACTGAGGTCGGGCTACGTGTAAAGTCTATGCTTCTATGGTCAGCAGAATAATGGCCCCGAAGAGGTCCACGTCCTCACCCCGAGAACCTCTGACTCTGTGACCTCACATGGCAAAAGAACTTTGCAGTTGTGTTAAGTCTAGGAAACCTTGAGATGGGAGAGTATCCTGGATCGTCCAGGTGGCCCCAGCAGAATCACAAGCGTCCTTATAAGAGGGAGACAGGGGGATCAGAGACAGAGAGAAGCAGGATGAGAAAGACCCGCCTGCCAGTGCTGGCTTTGCAGATGGAGGAAGGGGCCACAGGTCAAGGAATGGGTGAAGCTCTAGAAGCCGGAAATGACAAGACAGTGGATTATCCTTTGGAGCCTCCAGAGGGAAGCTCTGCTGACCCCTTGCTGTGAGGCCAGTGAGGCCTGTGTCCGACTTCTGAACTCCAGAACCATCAGAGAAGCAATTTGTGCTGTTTAGGCCACTAAGTTTGTGGTCATCTATGACAGCAGCAATAAGAAACAGATACAGCTTCTAATCACTGTCTTATCACAGAAATATCCCATTTATTAGACCGCTTGCATCTGACGACTTCCAATTACAGGTTTACCCCACTATCTGAAAGTAGAGTGTTCTGTGAAAACTTCTGTAGCTGAAATGGCATCAAGTGAAGAGTATCTCCTGTTTTCTAAAAGTTCACATCACATGAACTTTGGGAAAGTGGGAGCTACCTGTATATAAAACAATAGAGCCACCCAAAGAATGGCCCCAGTGACATCTGAAGATATGGAGTCAGCTGCTCAGGCCAGCTCAGCAACTTGCCAACTTAATGATAAAAAATTCAACCCGATATCTACAAGGCAGGAAGACGAACTGCAGCCCTGCCTTCACTCACGACCTAGTCACCTGTGGCCATGGCCATGACAGGCAGCTTAGCGTGTCGACTCCATGCATAGTGTCCCCAACTCCGGACGGGGCCAGGCTGTGCTTTAGGCCGCCCCTGTGCGGTGCAGGGAGTGGAGACAGGCCTCTGCTGACTAGGTCCTGAGTTGGAAAACTTCAGTGCTGCCAAGGCAATGAGTCACTCAGCGGGAGGGTGGGTCTGCGTTTGGTTGCCTCTCCATGCCACCCTTCTGCAGTGCCTGGGACCCACTCATCCCCTGTCTCCACAGATGACTAAGGTCCCAACCGCAGGTTAACCAAGCCAGCACCTCCTTCACGAAGAGCACAAGAGAGGGAAGAAGACAAATGCTGTATGATTCTACTTCCACGAGGTATTCAAAGGAGTCAGCTTCACAGAAACGGAAAACAGAATGTTGGTTACCGGGGCCAGGGGGCGGGGGCTGAGGAATTGCTGTCCAATGAGTACAGAGTTTCAGATTTGTAGGATGAAAAACTGGAGATCTGTTACTCAACAATGAGGATATACTCAACGTGTCTGAATATGCTCCAGAGCGAAATCCTTGTCATGCATATTTTACCACAATAAGAGAAAGAGAGGGAGAGAGAACGCTACACCGTAGCCTAGAGGAGAATAATTTGTACAGGTCATCAGTGCAGTCCGGGAGTGGTTGGCCCAGCCTCTGTCCCCGGCACAGCACTCTGACTTCCTCTGTCCCCTGTCCTCACCCCTGTCCCTGGCCCATCTGTGTTTGGAAGATGTGCCCTGAACTGCCTTTCGAATGGGACAAGCAACCCACCCAGCAGGTCCCTAACTCCAGACATGAGAGAATGGATTAAAGTGAGCTCTTTGAAAATTTGAAATGTCACTGGAGCAGGTGCTTATTAACTAACTACTCAGAACCTGCAGCCCTTTCAGAAACTGCAAACTCTCCCTCGCAAGGGATCAGCGACTGCCTTCTCCTTGAAAACCCAGGTCATTCCACAGACGCTCCTGGTTTCACATAAGAAGAAAAAGGCTTCACAGCGGAAGACCCCTCTCTGCCTGTTCCCTGGGAAGCTCATGTTGCGGTTAAAAAGGTAGAGAGACTCAGAGCCAACACACATATTCATTCTAAAGACTGGAGAATTGGATTTCTTGCTTTCAATGACTGATTTTCCTGGTAACTGAAGGCCAGAGTTCTGTTTTGTTTTGTTTGTTTTTAACCCTGCACTAACTCATCTTGTCTCCCTCAATAAATAAACGAATGAGGACAGGGTTCCTTGGCCCCAAGCGGCCTCCAAGGAATCTGTGAGGCTCCGGAGGTGCAGGCAGAACTCTGAACCAATAAGGTCAGCAAGAACTTTCCTGGTTTAGCGCTGAGCACAGGACGCGATGGGCGCGGACTTCTCAGTCCCAGGCCAACAGGGGAGGTTGTCACCCTCTCTGCACAAGGGAGCCCCCCCTTTTTTTGCCTGGAGAAAGGATCCACAGCTTTCCAGTTCTCAAAAGGGTTTTCCCCCACCTCAAAGATGATAAAATAATCAATTTGCAGCCATCTCAAAGAGAAGTGCAGAGATGTTAGAAGGGAAATGATCATTTTAGAATTTCGCTACATTCGCTGTCAGTGAGGTGAGCGTTGTCAGTGAACACAAGCATCCTTATTGTTCTTCCTGGCAGGCACAACTGGCATTTTTTTTTTTCTGTCTCTCCGGGTATTGCTCACTCTGCTAACCGAGTTCCCAGAAGGGAGGCCCCGAGGCTGTTTCCAGCTGGAGACCAGAGGGACTAATCCTTCTAGTGTCCCAAGCTTGCCCTCCTGGGACCCAGACCAGGGAGGCGCACCGTTCTGACTAAAAGTTGCCAACAGGCAGTGTCCTTTGGTTCTGCACCCTCTGTGACAGTCCCTTGCCTCCCATCCCCGGAGGATTTCTGGGTACCAGTGGCACAGAAGTTTTCTGTGATAACATCAAGCCATGGGCCGTGAGTATGCAAACCTCACACCCACGGCCAGATCCTTTCTCACACGATAGCATCGACCATTAGCGATAACTCACATCTTCAACCCCTGATGTTGGGCAAATACTTTTTTCCCTTTTCTTCTCTCCTTCCTCCCACACCTCTCCTTTCATTGAACTTCTGGAATGGTACAGGTTGTCTACTTTCTCTTCTCAGGTCCCTACATGACACGAATATCTGAATGTTTAGTAACAACTTATCTGCAGAGACCTGGTCTCAGTGAGGCTGGCAGCCAATCCTACATCTGTCACTTGTTGCCTGTGTGGCCTTGGATGACTATTTTAACCCCTGGAGCCTCTCATTTCTCCATGTAAAGTGGGGATCATCATCGCTAACATTTTTCAGCATCCCCGAGGCAGGCTCTGTTCTTAGTGTTTTAGATGCGTTGATATAGTAATTTCCCAATAACCCTGCAACGCAGGTATTATTATTGTTATTCCCTCTTAACAGAAGGGCAAACTGAGGTTCAGGGAGGTTAAACGGCCTGCCCAAAATCACGCAGCTGGTAAACAGCAGAGCCCTGACTGCCACCCAGAGCCAGCAAGCTGTCCACTGTTCTACAGGGACAGTAATAACCTAAAAGGGCTATCGTGAAGATTAAGAAAGACCAAGGGCTGAAGGCAGGCTTGCACACAGTATGTGCTCAATAGATGTTAGTTAATAAGATAAATACCACCACTGATCACCCTTGTCACTCTCACCATTACTGACAGTTCTCAGGGACTGTTGTCTCTAACTCAGTAATCCTCGAAGTGCGGTCCCAGGTCAGCAGCATGAGCGTCACTGGGGAACTTTTCCGAAATGCAGATTCTCTGGCTCCATCATAGACCCACTGAGCCAGAAATGCAGGAGATGGGCCAGAAATCTGTTTGAACATGCCCTCTGGGGGATCTGATGCACGCACAATGTGAGAACTCCACCGCCAAGGGAGAAAGAGAGGACAGATAAGACAGCTGAGGTTCAGAGGGGGCAGGGAGGCTTGCCCGCCATCCCACAACTGGTAAATGTCACAGGTGGGGCTGTAACGTGCGTCTTCTGACCCAGACTCTGCTCTTGGGGCTACACCCTGATACTTCTGCCTGCAGCTCACCACAAAGTGAGGGGTCTGCCAAGTAATGCACTCTGGATGAGCAGGCAGGAACTGCAGCAGTATTAGGCCCTTCGAAGATCTGGAGACAACGCTCCCAAAATAAATCTCTTAGCTAAACAGACATTTTCCAAAAGGCATCATCATTTCCCAGAATACAGAGTGACCTAGAAACCAAGGCCAGAAAAGAACCTCTGAAACGGAGGTAGCTTTCTTCCTCCCCTCTCTGTCTCCTCCTCTCTGTTTCTTTTTCTTTCTCCTTCCCTTTCTTCCTTTCCTTCCTTCCTTCCTTCCTCCTTCCTTCTTTCTTTTACTTTCTGAAGAGCTGTTTAAGCATTGACTACTGTATTATCTTTATTTATTTATTCCTTCAACAAATGTTAATCAAACACTTATTATGTGCCAAGCCGTCATGAGCACTGTGGTTCCAAAAGCTCAAAACCCGAGAGAACAAGTTAGTTAAAGACGGAAGACGGGTTTTCATCCAAATGCCCGTTCACATCTGTGTACTGATGAGTGCAGGTACGTTCAAGCAAGGCAGACAGAGTCAGGAAAGAACAGAGCCTAAGGCAAGACACACCCTCGTGGCATCTCACCTTTGCCATGTACTCGCCTGCGTGATTTGGGCAGCTTATTCGGAGCCTCACTTTCCTTCTCTGTAAGATGGGGATAACAAAACCTAGAGGTTTTTTTTTAAAGAACCTAAAATATAGTAAAAGGCAGCTCTTTGTTACTACTAAATTTTCATCAAGTTCTCCTTGCACTTCTAAGTTTTTTTTTTTTTTGGTTTTGGTTTATGTTTAGCTGCTATGTTGTTTGGTGCATATAGATTTGATTTTCATATCTTCATAAATTGTACTTTTGGTGTCACTGCATAGTTAATTGCATTGTTCCATTCAGTATGCTTAACTTTAAATTCCACTTTGTGAGATAGCAATATTGCCCCTGCTATTTGTTTGTTTCTTTGTATTTGGCTGGAATCACTTGGCCCATCCCTTTATTTTAAAATCAAAATCTCTGTATTTTAATAGCAAACTTTGGCTCAAATATGTAGTATAACAATTGATATACGTTATTTTACTCCTTCATTAAACTTTTAGAACTCAATTTTGGCTGAACAGCTTTTGAGAAGAACAAAGACTCACTTAAAGAAAAAAGAAAGGTAACAAAGGTTAGCCATGAAGCTGCTTTGACCTTACAGAACACAGTGTCCCCACATTTATGGTAATCTGGAACAAATGAAGGCAGTTGGAGGCAAAGATGGTAGTGGTGGATGAGAGAGAACCGTAAAAATGAAGATGAGAAAAGGTTGAGTAAAAATGCTAGCAGGAGATGAGTGATGCTGATCTAATCATGGAAATTTAGATCTAGAAGATTCCCTGAACTAGAAAACCCCAGCTGGCTCATTCAACAGTGAGGTAAACAATTTGACAAGAAGATCACACAGCCTGTTGGGTAGAGCAGTGGCCATAGTCACATCTTCTGGATCACCCTGTCCCTAAAGCTTGGGCAGCTGGAGGAAGCAGACTATGTTCTGGATGATTCACTTAAAAAAAAAAAAAAGATTTAAAAATCAGGCTAAAGCTTCCTTGCTAAAATTAGGAGGGAAATACAGAAGAACAGGCTCTAACATAATAAGAGTGGTTATTAACAAGAAGTAAATTAGTATAATTTGTATTTTCTTCTGTGTGCTTTTAGCTAAGTGTATACATAGCCAAAAAGAAATGCAGCGAGTAGAGTGGACCAATATCTACAAGTGCATCAGGAAAGCTGGAAAGATTTCTAAATATTTAGGGAAATGAAGAATGTGGTTCATGAAAGCCTTCACATTGAAAATGTATGTCAGCGGGGAAGCAGGATTCAGTTTACCAAACTATGAAAACGTTTGTGTGAGATGAGGTACAGCTGCTTCTGTATGCATGAGCGTACATAGGTGGAAGTACTATAAATAGGAAACTAGGGTAATGGTTGCAGAAATGTGTGGTCTAAATTTAGCTAGCGGCACAGCAATGAGATCTCAGTTTTCTGGAATCCAGACCTTGGAACGTGGTTTCTGAGGTCTTAACAAGCTTTGAGAGGTGGTCACTGAGAATGCCAGCATACTCACATCTGCATAGATGTTGGTTCCAAACACGGGAGCCCAGTAGGATGGCTCGTCTTTGCAGTGCGCTGGACAATGAACTCTGGAAAACAGGAAACATTTCTGTGATTGCAATGATCAGCAGAAAACAATACTTCTTGAGAAGCCGCTGGCCTCTTTATTTGAATTTCAAGATTTAGGTTCTTCGAGGAAAGGAAACTACCATACCGTTCACGTTTTAAGAAAAAATATATATATACCTCTCCCACCCTAGCAGTGGTGAAGATATTTTTCCTCTTCTTAAACAGTTCATGTAGATTTTTAAAATCCCATCCCAAGAGACACACACAAACAACAAAGGGAATAAATATCTAAGAGAGGTGAGTATGGGATTGTAAGAGGTTGTACCTCCTACTCTCTTGGGCGTTGGCCAGTTCATACTGTGGGTACATTATGGAGATTATAATCAATAGACTTTTTAAACGCCACTTCCCAGTATGGGGGAGGAAAGGGTGGAGGGCCCTCACCTCAATGAGTCACAGAATATTCCAGGGAGGGGGCACTGATAACCTGAGGCGGAAAGGGGTTAGATCACTGCTGTTTCAGTTACCACATCCCAGCCATCCTCATACGGGGTGAGGTGAGTGCCTCCAACTAGCAATGGGTGGACCCTACGTGGTTTGAGAGACTCGAACCAGGAAAAAGCATGAACTGTACTTAAGAAAAGGTCTTTTGTCTTTTTCTGGAACAGTACACCATAAGCTGGAGCTCAGCGTCCAAGAAACCAAAATGGTGCCCGGAAGCCATCTGGCCCTAAGACAGGCAGGATTCTGGGAAGGAAGAAAGCCAGGCAAAGGGATGGAGAAGTTGAAATGGTCCTATGTGGGGAGGGGGCAGAGGTGGCAGGAGAGAAAGAAGGTGTGTGTGTGTGTGTGTGTGTGTATGTGTGTGTGTGTGTGTGTGTGTGTGTGTGTGTGTGTTTGACACACAGATTTTTAAAAAGAAACAAGAATGTAGGTAAGAATGTTCTTTCCTAGATCTTCTAGAATGGCAGGTCAGAAACCTGTACTTTGGATACTTGTGCTATATCCAGTTTTTCTTTTTGCTTGTTTGTTTTTGCTGAAATTATTTCCTTCTGCTTCTCTTTAATCTTTGGGGAAATTACTAAAAGGTTGTTATCCCTCCTTGAACATTTAAGAGGGGGTCAGCGTGGTAGTGGCACTGACAGTGGGAGCCAATGAGAAAACCTACAGGTGAAGGTGAGAAATAAAAGGGAGAAGTCAGGGACCCCATCCCATCTTCCCATCTTCTCTGTCACCATCCCATCTCTTCTGTCACTGGCACCCTCTCAGGTCTCTTCTCTGCTCACATCTCAGGGGTCTCCACCTTTCAGTGTTAAGGTCAGTCTTTCCCTTCTAGAATCTACAAACTTTCAGGGCCAGGATAAGGGTTCACAGGATGCTACATCACCCAGCTTCTGAGAGGACCTAATGGGTACCTCAGAGATACATGCTAGGAGGACACTCTTATGTTATGATGCCACATCCTCCAAAACTCAGCCAATTAAGGTTTTGGCAGACTCATGTGAAACCTACTCCTTAGGCAAACAAATTGTGGTACATCCACAGAATAGACCACCACATGACAACATGGAAGCATAAACCAGATACGTTCAACAACATGACTGAATCTCAAAAGCATTATGCAGATGGAAAGGAGCCCAACATAAAAGTCTACACAATGTGATGGCTCCATGTATCTGTAATTGCAGAAAAGGCAAAATTAGAATGTCAGAAAGTAGATCAGTGCTTGGTGGGGATATGGGGAGGAGGTGGAGGGAAAGGGACAGACCACAAGGGGACTTTCTGGGGTGATGAAAACGTTCTCTATCTTGATTGTGGTGGTGGCTGCATGACTGCACACATCTGTCAGAACGCATCAAGTTGTACACTTCTAACAGGTGAATTTGATTGTGTGCAAATTATACCTCAGAAAGCTGAGTTTTAGTAAGCTATTTCTAAAGTGATCCATAGAAAATATCACAGATCAAGTAGAATCATCATCAGTGAGCTGATTTAAAGGGCACAAGCAGCTCCCAGCTTCCAGAGTTCTAGACTGACCTACGAGACTAAGAATGACAAATCTCGAGGTCTGTCTGAGGGGGCTTGGGAAGAGCTGTGCAGCAAATGAAGTCATTTCTACAAGTGAAGTAAGTACTCTGTCCAGTGAGTGGGGAATAGCACCAGGTGGAGCAGAGTCATTTTCTCAGTTAAGTTCCCTAGCTGCCCAGAGGACTCTCCCAGAAACTTCTAAAGAGGCTGGTGCCCCGCTGGGCAGAGGCCCTGGGAATGTGTGCCCCTCGGCCTACTCCAATGTGCAGCCAGGGTTGAGAACGAGCAGTCTCAGGGAAGGTCTCGTGGGCCCTTGACTTTGAGCACGAATTGACTGATTTCCTGGGTATGCATATCCAAGGGCCACATTGGAACTCTGCTGTGCTTCACGGCCAGGAGATGACCCCCAACCCAGCACGGCACCTTCTTCTCTTAGCCCCCGTGTTTACAAAAACAGATGCCAGTGAGCCTTACCTTGGGCAGTGGGTCCCCGGCTTCTCAAATGGACAGAGCTGACTGACGGTGGTGTAGCAATCCAGGTCCTGCACTGTGAACAGGAAGTGTCGGGAAGGGTCAGGCCACCGGCAAACCTGGGCCTCAGGCTACCGGCCCATGAAATGGGCTGCTAGACAACTGGATCCTAGGGCTTTGTTGTGCCCTCAAATAGAGCTGGGGTGAGAACCCAGCAGGTGTCAAGTCCCAGGGCTTCTGGCACTCCACTTAAGGCCATTCAAGGGATGAAACAAAACCCATGGCCTGAGTGTGTTTCTTGGTCAAGGGTGTTACTACCCGCAATAACTTCTCTGTGGATGGAGAATACTTTTCATTTGTATAGTGCTTTTCGATTTTGAAACTTTTCCCTTACGTTACCACATTGGATCCTCATGGCAGGTGTTATTGTAATTACATAGACGAGGAAACTGAGGCTGAGAAAAGCTGAGACCTCACAGGACCTGAATGAGAACCCAGGTTTCCAATTCCAAGCCTAGAGCTCTTTCCAAGGGGGCTGGTGACTCTTTTCTTCTAAGTTGTATGTTGTGTTTAAACAACAGATGTTAAGAAAGTGGTGGTTCTCAGACTCACCACCTGTGGTCTCTGGCCGTATGTCCTCATCTAGTCCAGGGCTGGGCAAACTCTTTCTTAAAGGGCCAGAGGACAAATACTTCCAGCTTTGTGGGACCTATGGTCTACGCTGCAAATACTTAAAGGCTTTTGATGCAGAAACCAGCCATAGCTGATGCATACATGCATGGGCATGGCTGTGTGCCAATAAAATTTTATTTACAAAAATAGCCTCAGGCAGAATTTGGCCTGAGGAGGGAGTGACTACAGCGTGCTCTCCCATGGATGCATCCCACCCTTGCCAAATTAACATACACCATGTTTCCCTCTCTTGTCCATGGCAGACATTACTAATCTACTAAGCTCTTTTTTCTGCTGAGCCCAGAATGAGCCCTCAGAATCCTTCTCAAGCCGTAGAAATTGACACGTCCTATGCCACCTCTTTGCTACTCTAGACGCACGCATTGAAGTGTCTGTGACTTTCAGCTGGAACCCTAGGCCTATGTTTCTGGTTTGGCAATCTGTGGCCAATGCCAAGTTCAGATAGGTTGAGAAACAAGTTAAAGAAAAATTCCTCAGGAACCTCTTCAGAAAGCCTTTACATTGCTGAGAACCACAATGTTAAGATGTATCAGAAACACTAAGTCAACAACTAAGGAAAATGAAATTTCCAGGGAAACCCAAATAACCCGTGCATTATGGTCACATGAGAAAAAAAAAGACCACCCGCTTACCTTTTACTTTTGACACCATGAATGAGCTGGAAGCCTTGTATTTGCTGTAAAAGAAAATATTAGGTAAATGCAAACAGAACGGCTTCTATATGCGCATGCTTGCTCCTGTACTTATTTTATTTACAGCCTCAACGTGACATTTCCTACTTGTTTTCCATTAGTCTGAAAGCCCTTAGAACATTCTAGAGCAGGATCTAGAACAAGAACTTTCTAGAACGTGATTCGCTAATGTCTTTGTGCCAAGGACCCCTCTGGCGACCTGATGAAGACTATGGACCCCTTCTCAGAGTAACAATTTTAAAACGCATGTGATATATTTAAAAGATTAATGGGAAATCAATTATTATTAAAATCATTAAGAAAGTATGAAAACAAATTTGCATTAAGGTAATAGCTGGGCTTCTTTATTAATGCATTAAAAACAGAATCTAGAGGCGGGTCTTCTAACTACTGTCATTTTAGGGTAACAACGGCAGAGACAGTGTTTCGCGATGTCTGCAGCAAGTGGATTTCTACCAATAAGAGAGGCACCAGCCCTGCTTCACACTACTCTGGTTTGGGGGCCAACGTTCATAATGGAAGGAAATGCTACATTTCAACTAGAAGGTAGTGAAAAGAAAGCTTTCATTTACTTTGCCGTGATGTTCACAGACTCCCTGAATTCTAAAATGTGAAGAACCCACACTAGATGCAAAGCTGGGCATTGGAAAGGACCGGAAGTGGCTCCAGGACAAGCGTGCCAGGCAAGGAAGGACCCGAACCTGGCCAAGCCCACAGCTGAGCTTTGTCATGGCCAGTGCTGATGTCACCCAAATGACATTTCCGCAAGGATCTTCTTTGCTTTTGTTTAGACTTCCTTGCTCTTTTTTTATTTACATAACCCCCAAGTCCCTAGCGAAGACAGAAGGGGAAATACTCCAACTTCCCCAAAGAGAGCCAGATCGTTCAAAGGGGAATGACTCATGTCGTTTTTGAAATGTTCTGCGTGGCCTTGTAACATTAAGGGAGCATTTTGCTCAGTGCTTTCCTTGCTGCGGACCCTGGAACGATCACTGACATGGAGAATCCCTGACCTGCTGTCCTGTTGTGGATTAGCTGGGTGTCAGCCCTGGGTCCTACTATGGTCCTCATTTATAAATGAGGGTGCTGCCACCCAGGAGGGATGAAGAAACCGGCCCAAGTTCATGCACAAGAAAGAGTCAGAACCAGGTCTGTTTGACCCCATGACCTCAGTTGGGCTCCACACTCCTGGGTCACTTTAGCATCTGATTCCATGGACAGACCAAGACATGGTCTCCGGCTGCTCTACATGAACTCCCCACTGCTCCTCAAACAGGTCTGACCCATCAAGCATCCACATAACTTATGTGAAAAACACTATCTTGCCAAGAAAAGTAAGTATATTTAAAATATGAAAAGCCTCAGTCTTACGAAGTAAGGAAACTGCTAATCCAGAATTAGTTTACAAGCTCAAAGATGCCATCAACCGTTAGTGATGACATGTCTGAAGAGTTCTCGGGAACTAGGAAGGGAGAAAAAGCAGGAGTTGAAACTCAACCAAATTAAAGAGAGAGAGAGAGAGATCCACTGGAATGAAATATGCTCAATTGCCTATGGGGCGATTTCTGAGTTATGGGACTAAGGTCGTCTCTATTTTTGTCCTGCTTCTTTATATTGTTCAGTACTTTTCCAAGTTTCAACAACACTTTTATAACCAGAAAAAAGTTTTAAGGAACGCTGATCACGGAATAGTTACCTCAAAGACTCCACAGCATTTCTCTGAGACTTGACGAAGAAAGGGACCTTCCCGTTCCTGGTGACGTCGACCAGGCCGCCCCTGTCGTCTAGGATCCCATAGTGAATGGCAGCCCGGCATATGCTGGACGACTGGGGACAAGGGAAAGACTGTAAGGACATCTGAAGTCATCTTTGTCAGAAATACCCAAGAAGAAATTTGTCTTCAACCCACAAAGAGCCAAAATGGCGGGCCAAAGCTCACCCTACCTCTGACTCTTGCCTCTCTCTAGAACACGTCTTTTTCCTGGGGTAGCTTATCTTAGACAACTCATCCAAGGTGCTTTGCAAACTAAAAACGGTGACAAACAGCCCTTTCGCTCCATGCAGTGGAGCATATTAACGCTCTGTCTAAAATGGAGACTGATCTTCATGACGGTTGACCCCGTTGCCCAAAAGTGACTTCACAAATGTGTGAGCCCATAAAGACGCACGTATCAGCGGGTCAGCTCCACAAACTTTAAGGTTGGCTGAAGGAGGGGAAAGAAAATCTTTTCATGTGAAAACTACCAACCATGGGCTCGCTTCGGCAGCACATATACTAAAATGAAAACCACCAACCTCCTTTAAAAACACACGACAGCATTTCACACAAGCCATTTAAAGAAATACTGGCCACACTTACACTTTCATAAAAAAGAGTTCCAAAAATCTTCGCCTTGTTGTTCAGGCAGCCGGCTGGGCACTGGTACCTGAGGGAGATGAAAGAAAATGATTTTCAGAGGTAAACGTGTTGATGAAAGTTCACCTGTCATTAAAGCTCACTTTTTTTTTTTTTTCCTTCAGCAGCTCTATTATTACATGTAGAAAAGCTTCGGTGACGTAGAACCCATCGTTTTTCAAGCAAGTCACAATTTACTCAGGCTGAAGTTTCTGGTCACATAAACATAATTGCAGACTCTATTTGACCTTCTTAAGGACTAGTTTCATGTGCTTAATTAAGATTTGTATTTAAGGCAGACTTGTGAATACTTGGACAATTCACAGAAGAAAGGTAACTGGCAGCAAAAGCACAAAAGAAAAATCCTCAAACATCAGTCCTCTAAGAGGTGCAAATTGAAAGGAGATGCCATTTCTAGGCGTCAGATTGCAAGAGTTTTTTACTAGAATAAAACTCAATGATGAAAAAAAAAACACCCTCAATGATGGTGTTCATGTTCATGAAAAAGTACACATTACTCTTTCCAGAAAGACTGAAATTCGTTGATTCTGGAACTTGCCTTGCAAGTTATATCCCGAGAAGAAAGTCAGAAAGTCAGACCACATGTTATTACAACTGTTTATGATTGTGAAAAACTGGAAATAAGCTAGCAGGTATCAAAGCGATGGCCGAACATTTTTGTGTAGCTGTATGTCAAAGTGTTACACAGCCACTGGAAATGAAGGTTTTGAGGAATACTTAGGGACTCCAGGAAATCTTAAGTGAAAACTAACACACAAGATCATATCATCAGTATTGGCCAATTAGTGCACGGAAAAAAGATTGGGAGGAACTACAGCAAATTGCAACCGATCTTGAGGAGATTCCAGGCATTTTTTTTTTTCTTTATACTTTTCTGTTGTTGTTTTCCTCAATTACAATGAACAAGAATACCTTCTAAAGTCAGAAAAGAAGCCCAGCAAATACTATTTTTGTAAAAGAACCAGAAAGATGAAATGCCAGGTGGTGGGACAGCTTCTAGGCAAGAGACTATGGACGGTCTCATGTTTACAGATTGGGGTGAGTTACATTTCTTGACAGGAGGCCTCTAATAGTTTTTATGTGAACAGACCCCTGCGTTCTCCCCGCCTGGGGAGAGTCCCATCTGCCCCTGACTCTGGAACTCTTTCGATGCTGTCTGACAAGGGATTTTTTTCTCCAGACACTGTAATTTTTTTCCATTGAGTACTCAGGCGTGATGCTCTCATAATGAGCTTACAGGACAGAGTCACATCATCGCAAAAAAGGGACAACAAAGGAGCGTTCCCAAAACCCTAGACCCATGCGTTTGCGGAGTGGATACCCCTTCCTAACGTCGTCTGCTTTCCGCCCAATGCAGCCAGCACACACACAGATGAAAACATCCCCAACACTGTACACAGGGCCAGTTATTGCATCAGGCATCGTTGCCACATCTTACTCATCTCACCAACAAATTGACCGTTTACTTTTGCAGTACTTGCTGGCCTATCGCCAGCTGCTCACGGGACACCATAGGAACCTCTTGAACGACCTCACCCTGGGTTGCTCAATGTTTATTTCATAACACTCCTGCCGGAGTCTGAGCCAGGCATTCTGGCACACCAAATTCCAAATCCCCCTCGTACACTGCTGCCTACTCTTTTTAGCATGCTTTAAACGATGTGATTCAGCTTCAGATGGAGGCGTGCCAGAGTCCACAGGAAGATGAGTAGGACCCCTCTACCCATGACATGGTTTTCCTACCGTGACCTGAGGTTGTGCATGAGGCCACTGCACCTGTTGGCTGTTCACTGCCAGAGAGAGCAGCCCAGCAGCGGCACTGCCAAAACCAAACTTGTCCTTCTTGGCAGACGTTCTCCGACACCCAAATGGACAATACTCAGTGACTCCATTAGCTAGATGAATTCATTCAACTACCCGAGGCTACACTGGCAGCTCTTCCTCTGGGGGGTGCGGATGGGGGGGCACGAGGAAGCAGGCTTACTCAGATGCTGCAGCAGGCCTGCTGGATTTGTCAACGGTAGGGTGCCGCCAACTCACAAGTGCCCTCACACTGCCCCAGCCCTAATCCTCCCTGCACAGAACTCTGGGCCACCCTGCGACCCTGTCACACACAGAGGTGGAAGGGAGCGCCTGATCGCACAAAAACATTGGTCAAGATCATCATGTCTATAGCACATCTGCTACGTGCACATCTGGCATTGCTCCAGTTTGGGAATTCCTTTTGAACCAATAACCCAGAGCATCTGTCATTTGGACACCTCCTCCCCACTAGCGATGAAATACTTAACTGGAATATATGTCCAGACAGGAGGAGACCAGAGCTTGGGACAACCCTCCCGGTCAAAGATTACCCACTAGAGGAGATCTTACCCCTCAGGGGACACTGGCCATTTCTGGAGACATTTCTCAGGATCACAACCAGGGAGGTGCTTCTGGCATGTGGTGGGTCCAGGGGTACTGCTCAACATCCTACACTGCACAGAACAGCCCCCCCACAAAGGATTTCTGGCCCTCAACATCAGTAGTGCCAACGCTGAGAAACTCTGGTCTAGGTTACCAGCAATGGATCAGCTTTGTGTGCCAAGCTCTGAATAAATGGTGGCGTCAGAGAGAGCACTGGGACGTTGTGATCACTCTAATGTATGACACGAAGCAAACGGAGTTATGTCCCGCTCAACCTGACACACCTTTGGTGCTAAAAGTAGAGAGTGACATTTTTCTCTAAGTTTCCACCCAGCTTGGTTTGGGTGGCCATCATAATGGGACCCATCACCCACAGCAGGTGCTTCAAAGGGCTGTAGGGATCGGTGAGAAAATGATCCAGCCCAGACCTTACCTGTTGCATGTGGACCCTTTGCACTTGTCCTTCATCTTGGTGTCACACCTGACAACTTGGGCTAAGAGAGAAATGCAGAAATATATATCACATTGAGAGGATGGGTCTGAGTTAGAAGACCCCAGCCCCCCACACTGAGGAATTTTCTGGAACATTCTGGAATCTATGCCATCATGAGAGCAGGATTGCCCAATGGCTGCAGGCTTCAGTGGTGAGGTTCAAATCCCAGATCCACTTTATAGTAGTCACGTGACCTTGGACACATTACTTCCCCTCTCTGAGCTTCAATTTCTGCACGTAAGTAATGGAGATAAGAATAGTGGATACTGTATTGAATGTGCATTAAATGAGAAAGTAAGTGTGGCCTTCGAAGAGAGCCTGGCACACACTAAGTGCCTTGTAGCCCCTCAGGGTTCTGGAGGACGGGACTTTCAAGTTTTATTCAGCCCAAGAGGGAGGGAGCCAGCCATTCCCACCTGTGTCATCGCCCCGCCCCCGCCCCCAAACAAGACGACTTTGCCACACTTTCCTTTTTGTTTATTTTATAGGGACAGATCAGAATCTTGGAGTAGAGTTATCGTTGGACAAAAGAACATATATTATTTTGTAGTTTTACATTATTTTTAAAAACACAGTGGGACCGTTTTGAACTTTTACACAGACGAGATCCTCAGCCTATTTCTTGGTCAGAGAAGCTACAGGATGGTTCAACAGGCAGAAAGTCCAGGGAAGAGACACCTGAAGGCCCAAGAGGACAGAGAGGCTGGCAGGTGGGGGCAGGAGAGAGAACAGTTGAGAAATAGGGGAGGGTTTCTGAGAAAGATGGGCACGAGGGGGGCCCTATGCAGGGCTAAGTCCAGTTTCATGCCGTTTAAGGCTCAAAATCAGAGGAATCGGAGTGCACTGCAGGCAGACAGCCCGTGCCTGTTGCTGTGTCTTAAGAAAGTGCCCCTCCAGGGCCCCCACCTCCAATAAAGGAGACACCTGCACAGGTGCCCAACAGCAGCATTGGGGGAGGTTGGAACACTGAGTTCTAGCCCACGAAGACAGGGCAGAAAGAAGGAACACCTTGAGAAGTGAGGTACACTGGGAACCAGGGGAGGGGAAAGCGTGACAGAGGTGAGCGTCAGAGCGCTCTGGGGACTTCCAGAAGTCTTGGGGGAAACATTCAACTTTCCACCCAAGGGAAGTACTGGAGGCAACTTGATGACCTCAAGTACAGGGTCCCCCACTGACACTGGGGACCCACATTACCGCAAATAATCCTCACAGCAACTCACGGGCATTATTGCCCCATTGTATAGATGAGCAAATCAAGTCTCAGAGTCTAGTGGAGGTCCGAGTCACAGAACCAGTACCTGGTGGAAAGGGCCGGAGCCTGCCAGAGCTGGCCTCCGCCCTGCAGGCTCTGTGCGCTCCCTTAGGGAGACCAAAGCTTGCAAGAGGAACCCAATTTCAATCCAGGTTCCTTGAAAGGACAAGGTCTAACCTTAAAATACTTGCCTGGGGGAAAAGGGCCACTCAAACGCAGCTCCTATAAAGCTTACCTTTGAAATAACTTAAAAATATCATTTTTTTTAGGAACGTCTTAGGGTTGTGCTTTGCAAGCTGCTCCCCACCCTGCTTCTGCTGTTTGTGGACTTGGAGACCTTTTAACACACCAGCTACCCATCTCCATCCACCCCAAAGAAAACTGCCCCCTTTCAGAAATGGCTTGCTGGGTGACAGAGGGTAGAGAGGGAGCCTGACTCACTCATATACTTCACGGCAGACGTTTTCTTGGGCTTGGCAGGTCTGACCACCCTCGGCTGGACCCAGACGTGTTTCTCTTCAGGAATGGGAACCGTCTCCACCTCATTCATCTCGTCCGTTTCAGGTTTTTGGTTATAAGTCTCTTCTGCATAGTGGAGACGGATGAAAAAAATAAATGCTGGGATTCAACAAAAATGCACTTTGGGAAAAAAAAAAATTGGAAACTAAACTTGTTTGAGGTTTAGTTTGACAAAGAGTCATTTCAGTGGCAAAGAGAAAGTTACATTTCAGAACACACCTGGCCAGGTGGAATTCTACCAGCCAAGATGAGATGGATAGGCTCTGCTCACTGTGTATGCTTTGGACCCAAGAGCTGCTAGGCAGACCAGAGGTGAGAAGGCCCACACCTGGGTTATCATAATGGTTTCTTGTCCCACCTCCTCCTGCACCATCATTTGCCCAAGGAAGTACATCTTCTGACTCCAAACTGTAGCTGCCTCCCCTGAGGTCCCTCTGGCCCTAAGTTTCCACTGGGAGAGGGGTCGTCCTCACTTACAAGCACACCACGGTGCAGGAAGACCCCCGTCAATGGTCAAGGGCCCCACTGCCCCTCAGCCATGGCCCATCCTGCTCCCTTCTCCACCCCTGTGAGTCAAGGTCACTTAACCACACTCAACTCCTTTCGCTGCCCAGTAACATTGGATCCATCATATAGAACCAGCCAGAAACCCAACTCCTGGTTAAAAAAAAAAATTAGTTTGTTGGGTCCTAATCTTTTCCCCAAATAGTATTTCTCCAACCATGATCATGACCCCCGTTGTTTTAAGATATTTTAATTAACCAAACAAATTGCATTTATTATAAGCATCAGTTTATTTATCTTCCAGTTTTCATCACAAAAGACAACTATTCACTGCTGACCAGCATCTGGAATCAGGCCACCAGAATACCAAACTGCAAATTTCAGCCAAAGCAAAGCAAAGAATTGCTATTTTCATTTGCTTGAGTGGCCTTCTCAAAGATGAACGGATGCACATCTCTACCAGGGGACCCCTTTGCACCTTTATAACTTGCACCTCCATCCCCCTTGGGTGTCTGTGGACCAGAGTTGGAAACCCCTGCCTTCTGAGTTCCCCCAGTAAAAGAGATGATAGATGTATTTGGGTAAGAACAATTTCAAGGAGGAAGAATGAAGAAGCACTCTCATGGGCCTCTTTGGGTCACGGGGTTAAAACTCAAGTCCCATCCAGTGACCAAGTGTTCATCAGGACCCCAGCCTTATTCCCACTTCTCCTTAAGAGAAATGACCTCTTTTCCACAAAGGGCAGTCCAAGTGTTTCATGTCTATACAAGACAAACATTCAAAGGAAGGGCAGATGAGTGGTTCTCTGATGCTTTTTGAGGCTGGAATATTCTGCATCTGTTTCACTGACTAATTCTTTACCACACAACCACCACCTCAGGTGAACCCATTCCCGAGAGCAGAAAGGTCAGGATTTAAGCCGGGAGGTGAACGGTAATCTTGAGTCTCAAGTCCATTCTCTGAGAGCTCATGGACCACCAGTGCTGCTCCTGGGCAGCTAGCTCATAGCTGTGATTTCATCACCACCTGCCTTTCCCGCCCTCTGTAAATTCCCTGAGGCCAGGAACCAGCCTGTTTCACAGCCCACTGGACACCCAGCTCCCAGCACATAGTAGCTGCTCAATAAAATTCGCTGAATGAAAGATAATCAAAACCCCAAAGAATCCTGTCTTTCAATTCTTTTGAAAAAATATATATATATTCCCAGTGAAGTTTAAAGACATTCAGGAAGGGAATTCTAAAAGCATCATTTGTAGCCAAACGCTATTAGGTGAAATCTTTACGAAGACACTGGGTTTGCAATGCCGTTTGGCACAATCGGTCGCCTCCGGTCTGCCTTCCCGTCAATGTGGCTACTCAGGTTTGCCCTTCACTGAAAGCCAGAGCTGTCTCTGGAATAAGCTGGGTTTTCTTCCACTGGCCTTTAGGATTTTTATACCTCATAATCGTGGCTTTATTTAGCCAAATATAGTTTGGTGAAGCAGTCTACAGCATTTGAGGGCTCACTATTTAAGAAAATGGGCAGACAGTCCTCGCCCTCAGACACACACATGAAAAGTGGAATGCTTGCCCAGAGGACAGGCTGTATTTGAGCACATCCTAATTAAGCTCCCCGGTGTGGATCGGTGCAGGCCTGGGGAAATTCCATGCCTGAGTTCACGGCAAGGCTACTGTATGTACCATCCAGCTCCGGACCAGGGGTCTCGGGGCACACAGCATTGCTTACGGCATTCTGCAGGTCCACACCTGGTTCTGTAAGTGCTGACAAAGCGCACCCCTAATGGTTACTAAATGTGACCAAATGACTGCCCACCACCCAGCCCTTCCCCTGCATGCTCTCGTGACATCCTCTCATTGCCCTAGGAAGCATGATAAGCTCCATTTCACAGACAAGGAAACCAAAGCTCAGAGAGGCTAAGCGACCTGCCCAAGCTCACACAGCAGAGAGTAAAACTGCCTTTACCCAAAGCCCGCACCCTTTATCACCCCACCTGGCAAGGCTGGAGGGACGGAAACCTCTCTTATAGTCTATCCTTATCCCTGCTCCATCTCCATTATAGATCAAGGCCCTGCCAGGCAACCTCATTAAACACTGATTAAGGAGCTTATGCAGATAAACCATTTGACAGGAGACTTTCTGCATGGTTAGCTAAGAAAATTGGGATGCCTGCCAAGTGATGTTGGATATTTTCCACCAAAAATAAAGAAACAAGTACAAAGGCTTCACTGGATGGGTAAGCTGGCATCTAAAGGATCTTTGTGTGTATTTGGTCTTAGAAAATGACCCTGGATGTATTTTGGGGGATATGTGTATTCGGATGACCTGCAAAACACACTTGCTCCATGCCCCTGGAGGCCCTGGAGTGAACCAACAGTTGTAACTACAGGTGAGTCAAGGTTCAAGGAGAGTCTGGGGGCAGTAAGAACAGGGAAGCATGTGCACTGCCTATCTGGGCAGTCAGGGAAGACTCCCTGGAGGAGGTGTGACACCAGACCTGTGGGCCAGGTTCCAGAGATGGATGGGACACTCAAGCTGGGAGAGGGCCAACATTCCCCACCAGGTGATAAAGGACCTCATGCAGGCAGCCACACCTTCCACTTCTCCAAGGAGCTAACCAGCTGCATTCACAAAGCACTGACTATGTGCGGGTTGTTTTGTTTGCAACTCACATCCTTTTCACTGCATCCTCCCAGCAAATCTCCATGGAAGGACTAGGTTATTACTGTTACAGATGGGGAACGTGAGGCTCAAAGAAGGCAAGCAGTATGCCCATGTACAGAGCCAGGAATGGTAGAGATGACCCTATTGCATCTACCCTTGATCTGGAAAGCTCTGGCCCATCACACACACACACACACACACACACACACACACACACACACAGAGCCCTCTGTGTGAGGGGAGATGGAGGAGGAACCCCAAGGGGCATCCTTCCCTCAGGGTCCCCAAGTCTGAAGGGGACTTGACCCCTCTGGATGACTGGACAGCAGCCACAGGACCTGGGCCTGAATAGGAGTAAGGGGATGGAAATTGACATGCCTGAGTGTTGACCTCGACCTGCGTCCTTCTCTTAGCGCTCCCACACTCCCAGGGGTTGACACAATTACCCTATTTTCAGACGGCAAGACTGAGGCTTGGAGAGATGAAGTTACCTGACAGGGTCCCACTGCTGAAATGTGGCAGGGTTGATATTCTTAAAGCAGGTATGCTGGCCTCGAAAACCCATGCTTGTCTCACAAATCCAGGAATCAGAAGGGGGGTGTCAGGGAATAGTTCGCTAAAGACAGGCGCATGTAGAGCCCATCCAGAAGACAGGAAATGGGGAAGAGGGAGAAATTCCATTGAACAAACACTTACGGGGGCCGTGCTCCGTGGTAGGCACAGCTGGGATCAGGGCTGCCATTCTTCCTCTCCTGACTATGCTGCCTCATGCCTCCAGGCCTTTGCACATGCTGTTCCCCCTGCCAGAAATACCTTTCCATTCTCTCATTACCAGGCTATGTCTCCCTCCTTAAGGGCATTTGCTTGGGGAGGGCCTCCCTCACCTGCTCTAACTTCTGCAGCATCAGTAACTGCCCTTGAAGGATGTCCATCACGCCTCGTGTCCATAACCCTGGGGGACCTCAGTTTCATGAGGGCATCCCCAGAACTGTAAGATCCCCACAGTTATCCCCACTGAGAGCAGCCAGCAACGTCCGGGCACACAGCAGGTGCTCGATACATTCCCAGCAAAAGCATGGACTCTCATTTGAGCCTGTGGTACGTTATGAAAGACTGGTGTGATCACACCTCTTTTGCTGATGGGTAGAATGATCGAGGGGTTTGCATGCCAGCCTCCAAACCTGGTTTGTCAGACATCCAGAGCCTCACTTGTCCTGTCCCATCCCTGCCTTCCGGGCAGAAGCAGCGGTGAACAGCTGGCCAGGACAACAGAGCACCCAGGCCCCTGAGCGGGACCCCTGCCTTAGCCCAACGGGTTCTTTACCCCAGAGGCCACGGGACTGACCCCGTGTCCCCTCCGACAGGGAAGGCCTGACACAGAGAGTTGCTCTCCCCCATGCGTGTGCCCCGCCCTCTGCGACATCACAAGGCCTGCGGATGGAACCTTGAGAGAAAACCCATCTAAACCACAAAAACACGGTCATCCCTTTTGGCCTGGCTATGCCCCCTTCTGGGACGGAGCCCAGAATGTGAGAAAGGCTTTCGGCCCGAAAAACGTGCGTTATTTATAGTAGCGGGGCGAGTGGAAACATTCTGAGTGGCAACAATAGACAAACGGTGGAAGAGCTGGAAATGACACAGCCTTTGCAAACTTCAGTTTTGCCTGAGATGTGGGAGGAAGGAAAACATAAACGTTTGTGACAAATTAGGTGAAGGATGGGCAAGATGGGAATGTGCGTGGGGGAACAAGGATGGGAAGGACAACCCCCCCAGAGGGACAACCCTGCACAGTGTGGAGCTCGCCTGAAACACCAGTCTCGTCATTTGTTTTTAATTCCTTGTTTGTTGTGTTTCATACCAAACTGTGAACACCAACAAACAAGGTCAGGGACGTGTCTGTGTGGATGCTGCATTCAGAGTCTGGCTATGGCACGTGCTTCCTGGGGGGATACCCCAGGGCAGCCACAGGCCCCCAGGGAACTGGGGACTGAACCCCAAATCTTCACGTGCACAAGGCAGAGGGAGGGAGGGGAGACGAGGGGAGTACTGAGGGCAACTGACACGCGGCTGGCAGAGGAGGGGGTGCCTTGAACTCTACTGTCCACTTTTCCCATTTTACGTAAGCTGTTCTGTGAGTCACAGTTTTGAGGTCATTTCCTACCTCGGTAACACAAGTTGTTCTTGCAGCTGCCTCCGTAGCTGGGCGGGCACTCAGAGCAGGGCCGGCCGCTTCTGTACGGGGCCTCTCCAATCCAGTTTCCCCTGAAGACAGACCAGAAACACCATCAGGAGGGACGACGGACGGCTCCTTTCTCCTTTCCTGGGGCCACTTGGAGTGCGGGGAGCAAACACACTCGGGAAGGGAGGAAGCTGTGCGCCATGGAAAGGGAAACAGAAGCCGCCCCGGGTCTCTCCTGAGCACAGAGAGTCTAGAGAATCCTAAGAAAACCGAGTGCAGAGCTACGACACCTTGCGTTGGTGTGTGTGCCAACACGGCACCGGCTCCATACCTACTCCTGTTGCTTCCCTTACACAACCTGAACACTGTCAGCCCCCCACGAAGCCCCAATGCCTTTGCACTGGAAAGCTGCCAGGATCCCCCTTATAAGCCATTTCTTAAACAAGCGAAAGTCAGCGCGATCAGAGAGTAGCTTGTGTTTACCGAGTTCTTACCACATACTAACCCAGGTCATGCCATCCTTCCAACACCCCAGGAGGGATGTGCCAGAATTCACTCCTTTTGCACAGGAGGCGACTGAGACTCGGAGAGGTTCAGCGACTTGCCCGAGGTCACAGGGTGATATTTGAACCCAGGCTGTGGGGCTCAGGGCCTCTGACCATATTCTGCTCTCAGAGCTGGGACTAAGATCCCTCTGAGTGTCCCGGGTACTAGCCACCTCCCTCTGAAGTCCCCAGGGCAGGAAAACTGGAGGCCACTCAGTAGGATGCCTCCAGGGACAGGCAGCAGGTAGTGAGTGGAACTCCCAAGCCCTTCTCACAGTGCGTGGGTCTTTGGCAACACAAACTGGAGCCATGAAGGACTGGGGACCAGTCTCGGGGATTTGTTCTAGAAACTTCCTTTGTGGTTGTCCAGTCATCCATTTGTTCACTCAGGAAAGGGATTCAGGCCGGCCGCTAGGCCATGCTTGGCCCCTGCCTCCTCCAGCAAAGCAGTAAAGAGCAGATACCCTGGGTTGGACCCCATCCCTGCCAGCTGTATGATCCCCAACTTTCCCAGCCCTGAACCCGTCTCCTTCTCTGTAATGGGGGTAACAGCAGGAGGCTGTCATGAGTATGAAGCAAGTGACGATGTGGACACCCTCCGACTAGGGCCCGGCTAAGGTGAAGGCCACGGCTCTGTGAGTGCTTCCTAAACCAACACGCTCATCGGGTGGTGTTTCTGACGGCTTTCCAGGGAGGCCAGGGAGGGGCCCTGCTAGTGTTGGCTGGAAGACAAACTGCAGCAAACACGCTCTCTGTTTAACCTCCGACAGCTCAAAATAGTGGGATGGCATCACCCGGGGCCATGTGGGCTTCAGGACTGGGGATGGAGGGCAGGGGATCCATTATAATATGCTCACCACTTCAAGTCCTATATATCCCGGATGGCAAATGACAGCGTCCTACCCCAGGCCACAGGCCCCACTCAGCTGACCACCTCTGCTCAGACATGCAGGCCGGCAAGGGACTCACGGGGGACTTAGGGATGATGCCCCTAAATGGACCATCACCGGGCAGAACAAAAGGGCCTCAGAGCCTGTTCTGTCACTGGGTAAGGCTCAGTAGCTTTCTTCAGACTACCAGGGGCCCCAGATGGGTTCATCCCTCTCCCCCAGCTGAGATCACCAGCCTGTCTAGGGTTCCATATTTCCTCAAAGACAAACCACACCTCTGATGCTCCAGAAGTAAATAACCCTCAGGTCAGTGGTAATGGAGAGCTGGCTGGGCATCAGACTCTGCACCAACGTCCTATAGATGGACATTCTCCCGCTCTTCCAATAGCCCTGTGCAGTAAGTGTCCTCCCCTCATGCACAAGACCCCCCACCTAAAGGGATCTGAGCCCAGACACCACCCCAGGGCCCACCCTCTCAGCCATTGCCCACTGCAAGGCCAGGGGCTTGGACTCTTGAAGAAGAGGCTGAGGACAGCGTGGAATACCAGGCAGCAATCTAAAAGGGAGGCCCATTGGACACACAACCCTACGGACGAATTTCACAGACGTGGTGTTGACAGGAAGAAGTTAGGCCTAAGAGGGCATATCAGGTCCGTTCACATGAGTGGCCAAACCACACGGACGGGCCAATGGGGAGAGACGTCAGAACGGTAGCTATTCTGGGGGGCATCCTGGGGCGCTGGGAAGATTCTCTATCTTGACTGGAGTGGTAGTTAGTTACATGGGTATATAGGTCCCGTGTGCACTGAATTGTGTGTGTCCCCCCCCAAAATTCATCTGCTGAAGCCCTAACCACCCCCCGACCCCGTGTGGTTGTATGTGGAAATGGGACCTCAAAGGACATAATTAAGTTTACATGTGGTCATAAGTGTGGGACCCTGGATGGGATTCGTGTCCTTCTAAGAAGCGATGCTAGGAAAGGCCATGCGAGGACACAAGGAAAAGGCAGCCATCTACAAGGCAGGAAGAGAGTCCTCGCCAGAAGCTGACCCTCTGGACCATGGCCTGGGATTTCCAGCCTCCAGAACTATAAGAAATCAATGTCCGTTGTCTAAGCGCCCAAGTTCTGGTATTTTGTTATCAATACAGGTATATACGTGTGAAAATGTATCAAGTTGCACACCTAAGACTAGTGTATTTTACTGTCATAGTTGATTTCTTTTTCAAGAAAAGAAGTGGGGGGAGGGTAAAGAATGGAAGAATTATATGTCCAATGGGGTCTTCAAGTATATTTTTTTATATAGTCAAATCGAATTATTCCTCACTCCTCACCTGCCACTCCACCAAGAAATCCACCACCGTGGACCAGTCTGTTGTTCTTTCAGGGGCCTGTGTCCCTTCCCACTGATGACATAACCCCCCCAGCCCTTATCCCTTGGGCTGTGGAGACACTGCCATCACAGGCATGCCAGATGGTTGGTGGAGAGTTTTCCTCCCAACCTCAGCAATTCCCTGTTCACCCCACCTTCTCACAGCCACTCCTGACCCAAACCAAATAAATGAGGTCATTCCCATTTCATTCAGTCCCTGAGAAAATCGGCCTCCCATGCCCCCTGTGTACAGGGCACGGTGCTAGGATGGCGGCCAGCTCAGCAGCCCACGTGCAAACCGCAGACCGTAAACTGGGTGAGCAGTTCTCTGAGAATCAGCACATATTTGTCTGATGAACGATGGAGGTGAATGAATAAAGGGATAAATCACACGCTGGTAACATCAGGATATGTAGAGAGAAAGAGGGGTTAGGATATAAAGACCTGATGTGGTCCCTTCTGGGAGGGGAAATCTAAAGATGCAAAAACTAGGCCTAGCCTGAAGAGCTGTTTTCTAGAGTGTGAACTGCTGCATATTTTTCAGAGAAATCAGAGTGATGTTGAGTAATACTGCTATGGCAGACCCAATGTGTTGCTCAGCCAAAAGCTATTCCTGCTTCTGACTTGTTCCCTGGAGGAGACGTGCAAAGTCAATTGGGGCAGTTTCATTGGTTGAAACCAATTGGCGCAAGCTAATTGGTCAAAGCCAATGGGGGCGATCGTGTTCCCCATTGTCTGAGAGGGGTCTAGTTCTGGCCGATGACATAAGGAGGAAGTGGGTGAGAAAGACCTAATAAGAGAACCCTTGTCTACACTGCTCCTCCCTTCTGCTTGGGAAGACATGATGCCCGGTGCTGTGCAGCCATCTTGGGTCCATGAGGAGAGGACAATATAGCAAGAAGACAGAAGGAGCCTGCGTCCTGGTTGACACTGCTGAGCTATGAAGCTAACCCTCTTCTTGAATATGGTGTCCACAACCTCGAAACACCTTGTTATGTGGAATAATGAAGAGACGGCACTGTCGAAGCTAATTGTAGCCACGTCCTGCACGTCAGGCCAACGCGTGCCAACCCGTACGACCATGTCAACTTGTTCTTACTTTGGCGAGTAATTGCAGACGAGGTAGACCGCATTCTCCCACACATCTCCCCAGACGTTCATCCTCCGGCAGGTGTTCACGGCACAGCCAACCTTATTGGTGGTGGCCCAGACTATCTGAAATGACGACACCACGTATCAGAATCTAAGGGGCAAGGCACACCAGGATGCCATCATCTCGTCTGGACCTACAGGGTGCTGGTGCTAACGGGGTCTATGGTGAAAGGGTGAAGCCTCGGGTTTGTCCCCTGACCCACTGAAGATCTATGTGAGTACATTCATTTAAAAATAAACAAAAACCAACCAAACAAACCACATACCAGGAAAATACCCCAGCCTGTAAAAGGGCCATAGAAATGTCCAGTGCTTGCTCTGTTTCTGTACTTGTGAACGGATCACAAGCTGTTCAGTCCCCCAGCTATGCTTTGAGTAGCACTGAATTAAAGAAAACCAATAAGGCAATGAGAGCGGAGGTTTTCTAGTTGGGCAACAATCCTGCAGGGCCAGGTGAGTGACTAGTGAGCTTTGGGGTGCTGAGCTGAGGTCACGGCCTGTTCCTCCCGTGTTACCTGTGTGTAGTGGGTGCACATGGCCCCAGAGCACCTCTCTGGACACCAGGGGTTGCACTCGTGGGGATAGGGGTAGGTGTAATCCTTCACCTCGTCATACCAGGACTGCACGTGGAACCCAGGGGATCGATACCTGCAAGGAGAGATCAGCTGGTTTCATCCCGGCCACTCTGCGCTCAGTGACCGAGACTGCAGCTGGCAGCACGGCCACCCAGGGGGCCGGCTGGAGGAGGGGCTCCTTCAAGGCCAACAATAGCCCCACATCCCACCCAGCACCTGCTAGTCCTTAAGACCCAAATCGGCAAGGAGTTTACCTGGACACCCTCTGGGTTTCAAGAGTGTCCCTCAGGTGGCCCGCATGCCATCTGTGTGTGCAGGAAACTTGTACTGGGCCCCCCAGTGAGTCACTGTTTAGGTTAACAATGGTGTATTTATGTTCATGTACATTTGGGAAAATATATGCAGCCCATGAACCCCATATCTCACAGATATTACTGCTAAGGTAAAACTTGATGTAAGACATGAATCCATTTAAAGTCAGTGTAGAGAAAAATGTTGAGTAATGTAATATTGAACAGGTAATGCACAGATGGGACACCTACCGTGGCAGGGGGAGGGGCCTGGAATTGGGGAAGTAGCTGGCTATGGGGAACCCAGAGGACAGGCCCCCCTCACCCACCAATGGATCGATTGCCGTGACCAGCTTTGTTCCTCAGCTGCCGGAGGCCCCCAGGACTCCAAAACAAGGCAGAAAACTCATTCAGGGCACAGAAACCTGCAGGTATGCAGTCAGGTATGCAAACCCTTTTGGAAACTTCCTATTTAGGCTTTCTACTGAGCCTGTATTGCCTCAGGAATGAGGAGGGCCTGAAATCATCATCGTTGGTGGTCACTGCGCCTTGCTTCAGCGCCATCCACTAGGCTGGCACCGGTTATTTTTCACCAGGAAAGAAAATAAACTGGATGGAAATCCCAGGTTGCCATCACCAGCAAGTGCAAACAAAGTGGTTTCAATAAAGAGAAAGGAAGTGAGGGGGATTGGCCATTTCTGAGTGTTGTGGTGAGATGGGCAGTTAGCGGTCTTGTAACAATTGCTGGCACTGAGCCTCTGTTTCCCAAGACGTAAATGACATGGGTGGTTTCTTTCTCTTAGTGGGTGACCGTGACGGCTAAATGCGATAACAGACAGCAGGCACCAGGATTGTGTCGTCCTGGTGACACAACAACTTGCCCAGCCCGGCACATAGTAGGTGCTCAGCAGTGGTGGCCAGTTCTCAAGTAAAGGGGGGACCATGGTGGCTCATACCTGCCCCAGTGGACGGCCAGGTTCTGCCCAATGGACACCAGCAGATCAGTGGGCCCGTGCTCCCAGATGCACTCGTGGGCCCACGCCGCCGCCGACTTCGCCAGCTCTTCATCCCAGGTCTGCAGGGGGAGGAGAAATGGGCATCTTCAGAGTCAGGGATGGGTGTAAGAACCAAAAGTGCTGCGACACCCACAGCTGCGGCTCCAGGTAAACCCACTGGCCAGTTTCAGCTTCTGTAACACTAGGTCCCGTGCCACACTAGGTTCAGTTAGGTTCCTAACTCAGCCAGTGGGAAGTGGCAGGTCGGCAAAGAACTCAGAGGAGCCTGGATCCAAAGCTGTCTTCAGAGTTCGTACTCTGCCTCTCACTTGCCAGTGACCTTGAGTAAGTCCCTTCTCTCAGCCTCAGTCTCCTCATCTGTGAAATGGGAAAATGAATAAATCCTGGACATGATGGATGGTGGTGATGGTTGCACGACAATGCGAATGTACTTACTGTTACTGAACTGTACACTTATAAATGGTTAAGATGGTAAATTTTATGTTATGTATATTTTACTGTTATTAAAAGAAAAGTAGCAAGAAATGCCTTCAACTTGCCCAGTCCTGGTCCACCTCCAGCATGGCCCACCCTGAATCAGGGGGGCTTGGGCAGGGGTCTGGGCCAAGGAATCTGAAGACAGGCTTTACAGCTGGGCCTGCCTCCCAGCTGGCCCAGGGAACACACATAACTTCTCAGGAAAGAACACGGCAAATGAACAAGTGGGGTCATAGCTCTTCTGCAGAGGAACAGACGCCAAGCGGCCCCCAGGGCTGACTGCAAGCCAGCTGCTGCGTGCCTCCTCCCAGAGTTCTCCAGCAGATGCTCCAGCTCACGGGCAGGGAGGGGCTGTCCCCTGCTCTGGGGAGCCCCAGCTCCTGGCACACTGTAGGTGCTCACTGAAAGACTGTCCAGGAAGAACCCTGGGATGTGTCCAGGAATGGTTTACCCCACTGCGGGACCCCAGGATGGAGTGTCATGAGGTTACTCGCTTCCCTTTCCTGCTGTCTTGCAGTCTCTTTCCTGCCAAGATAACCGAGACTCGTCCACGTCCAGGAGCAGGTCCTGCCCTAGGGCAGTTGTCTCTGGGGAATCTGGGGCACAACCCTGATCCACATGCTATTCCAGCTGCAGAGGACGTTCCAGGTATGCTCAGACTCCTCTCAGGCTGACAGCGCCCCAGCTTCAGGCCTACCACACCCTGAGCCGCTTCTGCCTGGGATCTTTCTCCAGTGTCCAAGCAAAGCCTGACAGGGGCGGTGAACACTCCCAGGGGCCACCCTCAGCCAATGGGGACAGGCACCAGCCTCCCACCTTCAGGAGGGCAAGCCGCCTGCTGCTCCCTTTGCTCAGTAGATCCTGGCAGATTCCACTCCCACCATGAGACCCCCATAGTGCACCCTGAAGTTGGACTTCCTCCTTCCTGTCTTCTGGATTCATGGATCACCCCCCAAATAGACCACCTGCACCAAGTCGGTGAATTCCTCTCCGAGCAGCGGGGAGAGAGGTGGGCAGCGGGGTCGGGGGCAGCTTGCACACACACCGAGATCCCTCTGGAAGTGGCCAGCTAAGGTCCTTCCCAGCACCCAAGGAGGCAAGGCAGAGATTGGGCAGGCGCCAACCCCACCCTACGGGTTGCTGGCTCCCTGTTTATTCTGTGCTGTGGATCAAGAGCAATGTGAACCTTGCTTGCCTCTGGTCTGTGTCCATAAGATTTCCTACAGCTCAAAGGGGAGGGGAGCAGGAGGGCGAAGGTCGGCTTACGGAAAGAAAGACATGCCCAGCAGGGTCTCTGGGGGTTAAAGGCTTTTGAAATCATGGCTGGAGATGTGCAGACTTGATGTCTAGTCTGCAACAGGACATAGCCAAAGGAGAACCTGCTCTCCCCTCCTTCCATTCGAGGCTGAGTAGCCCTATCTTGGCCCATCCTCACCTCCCACCCTCCTCTTGGCTCCAGCCATGCTTGCCACATAGTAGGACTTCAAAACAATGTTCCCCAAACAAAGGGGCACAGGGCTGGCACTCACAGGTCACACACTCTGTTGATCAGAGTCCTTTCCACAGAAGTGTTACATGTCTTGACTGCCATCCAGAATAACGCATGCGTGCATGAATGAATGAATGCATGCAAGATGAAGCCCAGATCCCCAGCTCACGCCAGCCCTCACTGACCTCCCCCAGTCCCCATCTGCCCCTTCTCTTCCTGCTCAACTCTAATACTGAAATATCATGAAGCAAGCATGGCAAGCTCATTATGGGCTGTCCAGGCAACCTGACCTGGCCTGTGCTTTTCCAGCTAAAGATCTGCCCTCCAACTAGTCCATGTGCCTCTGAAGGAAAGGCACAGGGGACATTCTTTATCCCTCAAATGGATGATGAGAGGAAGGAGAAGGGAAAGAACCGGGCAGTGAGGTACAGTGGTGAGAGCATTTGTTAGGTGGACCTGGGTAGGATGCCAGGTTCTGCCGCTTGCTGGCTGTGTGACTTTGGGCAAGGGGCTTCACCGCTCTGTGCCTCTGTGACCCTATCTCTAAGTGAGCTAATGGCGCCTGCTGGAATAGGTTCTGGGGAAAAGCTGAATGAGAGCAGGCATCAAGCTTCAAGGTGAGGTGCCAATTAGTCCTCGGTAAACACAAATATTAATTTTCTCAAGCACCTATTATGTGCCAGGGGCAATGCTGGGCCCTGTACCTCTGTAGGGCCATGCCACTTACCAGAGAATATTAGCACCATTTTTTAAATTTAACCCCCACAACAAGCCCTTGAGGTACGTTTTACTTTTCCATTGCTGAAGACAAAAAAAAACCAAAAAACAAACAAACAGTGAGGCTAAGGGAGGTTAAGTAACTAGCCTAAGATCACACAGCCAAAAAATTAGAACTTTAACAACCCAGCCTTATCTGGCTTCCACAGGTATCATCCTGTCTGCATGCTGTCACCACGTGGTGGTCCCACTCCACTAAAACAATAATAACAACAGTATAGCTAACATTTCTTTAGTACTCATCATGCATTATCTCATTGGCTCCTCCAAATTACCCTATAGAAAGGTACTTTTATTGTCACTATTGTGCCAATGAGGAAACACAAACACAGAGAGGCTAAGTAATCTGTCCAAAGTCACACAGCTATAAGTGGCCGCTACCTAAACCCAGGTAGGCTGGCTCCAGAGCCTGTCCACTTATAAATATTCAAAATGGGGTGTGTTAACTCTTTAGAGTTTTAAAATCCACCTTTTAGTGCTGAGGCTATTTCAAAGGACTGTGGCTAGAAGCCCCAGCAGGCATGGCTGAGCCAGAAGCTACCTTTTCAAGACACTCTCAAATCAATGCCACTTGTTTGGGTAGAAACGGAGCAGAGGGGCAGCACTGGGTCTCAGATGCTGGGGTGAAGGGGCTGGGCCCTGACTGCCTTCCCTGCTCCATGGCCCCTGCCTGGGGGTGTCCCCTGAAGACGCAGTTTCCCTGACAGGCAGGCTGTTTAGACCTAAGAACCCAGATCTCAACTCTAATCCTGAAATATCATGAAGCAAGCATGGCAAGCTCATTATGGGCTGTCCAGGCAACCTGACCTGGCCTGCTGCATACTAAGCTCCTTTCACTTGCCCCGAATCTTCCATACAAACACTAGACAAGCGCAGTACTGCCAGGAAAAGACCAGCAGAAACCCGGCCTGTTCCAACGCAGGCAGGAGGCAGCAGGCAGCTGGAATCCCGGGGGTTGTGGTTCAGTAACCTTCAGGCCAAGGAAAATACCGGCTCCCTGGTGGGAAACATGCAGGCCTTTGGGGTAGGAAGGGCACAGAATGCAGGGTGACCTGTGTAGAGAGAGGTGCAGAGCGTCCTTTCCCCATGGGGACTGAGGCCAAATGACCCGGTCCTGAGAAGGGTGGGGGAGGAGTCCACCCTGAAAGCCCTGAAGAAATCTCCCCTAATTTCCTACATCTTTAACGCAACAAAGGTCTGCACAAGCTGTGCCATGCATTTTGAAAGGGTACCCACTCTTCCTTCTAAAATTAGCACAGTCCCTTTGGAATAAATGCCCGGACGATTTTCTTGAGGGAAAAAAGAAATGTTTCATAACAAGTTCCCGACAGACAGCCTTGCTCAGGGGGCCCTGTCCAGATGGGCAACCCATTCATCTGCCCGACAGCTGGTGACAGGCCACCTCGTGTGGGCACAGACAGGGACAGTGAGGGGCTTGCAGGCATGCAGGATGGCCCCTGATCACGATGAGCTCTACCAAGGTCAGGGCACGAGGCAACATGAAGAGTGACAGCTGAGTCTAGAAGAAGGAGAGGAGTGTGGCCAGGGGGGCGGGCTACAAAGAAGTTAACTAAGGAGGGTGATGCCGGGAAAGTGCTCCCGGTGGCTGCCGCACACACATCATCTTCAGAGGACACCCAGCAGACTTCTCTGGCTAAAGGGGAGGGAGGGAAGCCAGTCATCAGGACAGACAGGGCTCCTGATAGAAACCTTGCATGTCAGGCAAGAAGTATCTGGGCTCTGGCCTGGGCACGGAGGCCCTTAGAGGCTCCTGAGCTGGAGAAAGGATGGAAGAAAGGGAAGATTCAGGAAGCGTGACATGATGGCAGGACTCAGGATGGGCTGGAAGAGGGCAAGAGGGGAGGTGAAACCACCCCAGGGCAGAGACTGTCCTACTAATCAAGGTGAGACTGGAACAGGACGGGAAGAGAAGGTGGAAAACGCTGGAGAGAGTCACAGTAGCTGGGGGTGGGGGCTATTTAAATAGAGTACAGAGTGCGAGCTGAAATCACGGTCCCGGAATCGGCGGGACTCAGGCTTGAATCTGGCTCTGCCACTACCATCTATGTGACCTTGGGCCTCAGTTTCCTAATCTATAAAACGGAGAAATAACTGCACCTACTTTCTAGGGCTGCGGGATGGGAAATGGTACAGACAGCAATGGAGGAGGGGGAGTGACGGCAGGGCAGGCGGTCTGGACGTGGGAGACCTGGTCGCCCCTTCTGATCCTAAGTGTGGGATTTCTCCAGAGGGGACCCCCCAACGCTATCCCTTCTCTCCCTTTTCCTTTCAACAGACACCTCATCTCACAGCCTCGGCCACAGTCGCTTCTCAGACAGAGAAGATGCATCTAAAGAGCTGGATGAAGACCGAGTTGGCACAATAGCAACAGCAATACCATAGCCCCACGTGTGAGGTCTGCGCTAAGTTGTCACAGCAAGTATAAGATGGGATTCTCAAAGTGGAAACTGAGGCTCAGCTGGCTGATGCCCAGGGCACACAGCTAAGAGGTGGCAAAGCTGGGACTGAAGCTGCCAGCGCCCAGCCCTGAGACCATCTCCACTCCACCTTCCGGAGGGCTGGGTGGGAAGAGTCAGGGCAGGTACGTGGGCCAAGCTCCCGAAAGGTGGCACAAGGAGCTGGCAACGAGGCAGCCTCTGCTGAGGAACTCAGGGTACTGTTCCGGTGGGGTGTCAAGAACAGAAGCAGGGGACCGTCTTCCACCTGGCGACTTCAAGCCTGCCACACACTCAGGGGCACCACAGACCGTGCCAAGGCCCCCCGACCCCAGGAGGGAGTGCCAGCACTCACCATGTACTCCATGTTGGAGGCTGCGGGGTACACCTGGCCCCGCAGTTTATTATGAAGCATGAGGATCTCTTCCTTGTCCGACCTGGGGATGGCCCTCCGGACCCGGGAGTGGGGCTCGTCCTGCTGGTATTTGCTGAGCAGCTTCTCTAAGTGTGTGACGTTGGGCAGGAAAAAGCCGTGGGTTCCGCAGACCAGCAGCACCATCCCCAAGGGGATGATGCCATTCAGGATGCAGCTCATGGCTTCTCTCCAGCAGCAAGAACTGGGGTGACAGGCGGCCTGGGCTCCTGAGGAAGAGCTGGGCACTTGAAAGCTCTGAAAGGAAGCAGAGGGCAGCGGGAGAAAAAGTCAGTCATTATTACACCAATACGGGGTTGACTTGAGCAGTGAACAGAGAAGGCAGTACTCTCCCCACTTTGCAGATGTGTAAGCTGAGGCTCACAAGAACTAAATGACTAAGATCCCACAGACAGGAAGTGGTAGAGCTGGGATTCAAGCGAAGGGTTTCCAGCAAAGTAAGCAGCCCGGACTCCACGTAGGACATCCTGGCACAATCTCTCCTGGACTCAAGTTCTCTTGTCACCATCTTTTCTAATTTCTAGTCAGCATTTCTCCTCATTCAGCACTCAGGTGGGTTTATGGCCTGAGGTAAGCTCTGTCTCCTGCTCCCCAAAGAGATTGATAAAGTCATTTCACATCACCAAAGAATTTACTTTGAACCAATGTTAGTAGCCAACTCCCTGGTCCCTGTGAAGTAAGACTCAGCTTACCAAAAGTGGTTGGCAGGCATCCCCAGACCCACAAGTCTTGCACAAGACTCCCGTATCAGGGCCCTTCCACCAGCACCACACACTCCGTCGTCACACATTCTGACAGTCACCCAGCCCCAGCCAGGGGCCCAGATGTGTGCTCTGCCAAGAAACAAGTCACCTGTCGATTTGATCCTTGGAGGAAATAACAGAGGAAAGTGGGAGGAGCTCCAAGGGGGGGGTCTGTGTACTCTACTCTCATCCCCCAAACCTGCCTGGCAAACACACTCAACAACCAAGCATGTGGCCTCCCTCAGCCGGCTGCTGTCTGACAATGAGCCTGCTAGAGACACTGGGTGTTGTCCTTTGTCTGCTAAGTTAGTGATTCACATGGGTAGTTAATACCCAACCAACGCATCAGGATAGGTCCCTATTGTTGGTTGACAAAACCAACAGCAGTGCTGAGGGGACAGAAGAAGACGGCGACCAGGACTCGTGGTCCTTTGTGGCCTCATCTTGGAGCTGCGTTTCCTAAAGAGAGTTCCTGGAACCTTAACTCTGACACATGTGGGGCGGTGGGGCCACATCAGTTGGGGTTCACCCCTGTCAGAAATTTGTGGTGCCAACTGCAGTAAAGAAAGCTCCCTCACTCTTATTATCTGCGAAGGTAATAAGAGTGACCATCTCAATGGTCCTTCCTTGCCTTTTGGGCTAAAAACCCTTTTCCCAAATAATCCTCTTACTAACTTTTCTTCCCTTGATCGCATCTTAGGAAGAACTGTCTTCGTCTTAGAACACACTAACTTTAAAATTCCAAGGTCCAATTTTATTAGATGAATTTCTGCTGTGCCTTTTGTTCAGAAAATCTTTCCTGAGCATCTGTGCGAGCTGGTCACTTCATTCACATCATTTTTCAGTCCCAGGACAAGCTACCCCTATTTTACAGATGAGGAAGCTGAGGCCTAGGGTGGTGATGCGACACGCCCCAGGCCGTCCTGCTGGAAAGTGGAGACACTGAGACTCGAACTCAGGTGTGATGACTCTGAGGGTCCAGGATTTTCCATCATGCTACCCTGG